>NC_060277.1:90707011-91007011 GCF_021613505.1 Equus quagga | reverse complement strand
GAGAACACCTAGGGAGGGTTCCTGAGAACAGTCTGGAAAACCCTGAGATCCAGGTATGGTAGGAGATGCTTTCCCTGACAGCTTTCTCTTCCTTTTGTCTGCTTCTACGGGGTGATGGAGATGTACGGCTCTGTGTCCAGGGCCCGCTGTGGGTCTGGGGGCTCTGTCCTGTGCTCTCCACGGAGGGCCCTGCGTCCCACCTTGTGATTATCATTCAGGGGCAGTGTCCTGGGGCCTGCGCTCCCTCTCTGTACCCAGCATGTTGCTGGACTCAGTGCCTACCCACCAACCCTGTGTGTCTCCTAGACTCTCTTTCTGTTTTGCTAAGAGTTCCAAGAATCCAGGGGCGCACAGATTATCTGGTAGGCAGGGTGAGGACCGCGAAGCTCTCACAGTTCCCATCTCTCCCTGCTCCCCTCTGCTCCACCCCTAACTGCAAGTGAATCTTCCGGAGGTCAAAGCACTCTGTTGACCCTCACTGAATTGGGCCATGGCCTGGGAGCTCCCAGATCTCTCCCCCATCTTATCCAGCCTCCCTGGGGAGCCTCCTCCCCACCTATGATGGGCTGGGAGCTCGAAAGGGGCAGGAAGTCAGAGGGCCAGTAGGAGGCTGTGCCAGGTGGGGGCAGGAAGCCAGGAGGCCCGGTGCCCAGCTCTAACTTCCCCCCGCCCACCCACTCACTTCCCAGTGGTCTCCGTGAGCCTCACCACCCTGGGGAAGCCATGCCACCCTGAAGCTGGGTTTCTGGGAGGGGCAAGAGAACACAGGCTTTGGCTATAGTAGGAGAAGCAGAGAGTGGACATCAGGAAGGACTACACGGCCAACCCACATGTCCAAATATAACTCATCTCCCTCAAGGACTGGGCCTTGTGTGTGCCTTATCCAGCTCAAAGGCGTCACCAGCTCCAAGACAGCGTGACTAGAATTTGGAAGTCATCCTTCGTGTCAACTCCCTACACCGTCCAACTGGCCACCAAGCCCCATCCTTTCTGCAGCATGAGTGGTTTGAAAGTACCCGCTTTTCTTTATACTCGGATTGCTCCAGACTCAACTGAGGGCTTTTTAAGCCAGTCCCTGAGACTACTGCAACAAAGACTGGTTCCCCTGGCTCCAGGGGAGCACACCCCTGACACCCCCTCCCCCGTCCTTCCTCTGTGCTTCACTGAGAGGCAGTTCAGAACACAGGTTGGAACATGCCACTCTCATGCTCAAAAACCTTTGATGGCTCCCCATTGCCAGCAGGATAAAGCCCCAACGTTGCCTGGCATTTACAGCCTGCCCTGATCTCGTGCCAGCCTGGGCCCCCACTACACGCTTCACCCCCTTCCACTCCAGCCACATCCAGTGGCTTGTTTCGCCCGAGTCCTGCTGAGCGCTTTCATGACGACCACCTTGGCTCACAGACAGGCTTGTTCCCGGCCCTTCTGGTGTTGTGAGGGAGAAAGATTAATCACATAATCCCATAAATAAATACATCCTTACAATCTGTGTTAAGTTCAGAGTGTCTTTAGGAACTCGAGGAGAAGTTATAATGGGGTGTGACAGGTTTGGACTGGGGACTCAGAAGGCGTCCGGGCAGAAGAGGCAATTCAGGGCACTGGATTCGAGTTACCTTTTGCTTTACCCTCTGATGCTTGGGGAGTTTATCTTCGATTTTTTGTCAGGACGAACTTCCCCATCTGCACACCCAGATCTCTTAGCATCCCTGCCTCGCTTGTATGTCATTCTGTCTTGAACTGGAATCTGTCTCATGTGGTGGCCCCTGGGCTGTGAGCAACCGAGGGAAGGGTGTGCCGCTCCTTCACGCTTAGATCACCATCATTCAGCACACAGTAGGTATGGAACGTAGTAGGCCTTTATGAAAGTGTTAATATTTTTGAAGTGAGCATGGGGAGACTTCTGCAATGAACACAGGTGGAAGTAGACCTTAAAATGGGAGATATTCAGTGAGGTTTGGCACAGAAGCGAGGGATGGGAGAGATGGTCTTAGTTGTCCCCTCTCTCTAAAACTCTGTCCTCTCTCTGTCTAAATGACTCCCAACAGATACTTCCCAACCTGCCTCAGAATCCTCCCAGTTCTGGCCTAGGAATCAGCATTCCATCTGGCCCAGCTCCCTTCCCCCGAGTCCCCGACCCCGGACTGATCCACATGTGGATAGAGAGGGACTGGGGAGATTGCTGGGGATGGGGCTCTCTCCCTGCTGGGGGACTGGGGACTGGCGTTAGAAGCCACGGGTGTTATCAGCTCCGAATCTGGGCTCCCTTCACCATCCCCCCATGGTCCCCACCACCCAGGAGCACCCCCTGCACCTCCCCTGCGGGCTGCTCTGCTGGCCTGACTGCAGGTCTAGGGAGGAAGGTGCCCTTCAATCCCTTGGTTGCATCCCCACCACTAAATGCTGAGCAGGCCCCCCCTCCCCCGCCGCCCAGCTCGTGGGGGGCAGAGCACAGAAGGAGAGAACGGGTCAGCCTGGCGGCTTTGAGGACGGGATGGAGGAGGAGGGCCATTGGTCTGGGAATGACCCTAATCTAGAGGCTGCGTCTCCACACACACTGCCCTCCCCCTACTTCAGCCTTTTCCAGATCACAGGGCAGCAGGCAATTCCCCAGGTTTTCCAGTTCTCTCCAGCTTCCCTGGGGACTTTCCCATTAGTGGAGCATTTTGGATCTGAGCAAGGAGTAGGGTGGGACTGTTGAACCCATGAAGGTGCCAGGCTGCCCCATCAATTCCCAGCCCAGTCGCCTTGAGCCAGGTTCTTGGTGTATGTTCCCCCTTCATGAATCTTCCAGTCTGATGGAGAGGGCCTAACCTCTGCCTCAGGGAGCCCCCAATCTGAAGGTGGAGACCCAACCTCTCTTGTGAGGATAATCCCAGGGTGCTGAAGGTCACAGGATGAAACCAGGACATAGATTCGTAGCCCGTCCATGGGGGTCAGGAGCTAAGGCGCCCCAGCAGGCTGTCCGGATCGGGCCTGTGCCCTCACTTCACGCCTTTGCTTGGAGGAGCTGTGTCTGGTAGTCTCACTGCTCTCTCTAGCTGCAGACACCAGGTGAGTGGTGGTGTTGGCAGTACAGGTGGCAGCTGGCAGGTGGGGAGAGCGGGGGAGGAGGAATGTGCCCCAAGCCCGGGCAGGATGCCACCGGACAGTCTCAGGAACCCCACCCTCTCCTTGTGACCTGCTCACCCCATTGCTTGCCTGCCCCGCTCCGTCCTGGTCTCCATGCCAGGGTCACAGCCAGGTCCTGGGTTCCAGGTAGCCATTCCCTGGAGGAAACCTGGCCGCTAGACACAAAGGACATCTTGTGGGGCATTACTCATTGCCACAACTGTCATTTTAGGAACACTGACCCTGGGCTGGCTTATTTAGTCCTCACAGCTAAATACTGTGTTACTCCCATTTTGCAGGTAGGGAAACCAAGGCTCAGGGCGATAAGGTCACTGATATGATTTACTTTGTTCAGCCTGACCCGGAGAAGCCGTGGACGGGGGATCCTGAGGGGCAGAGGAGGAGGCCATCTGGTGGATCCACCACTCCCTGAGGTTGAGACAGGGGCAGGGCTTCAATCAAAGGGTCCTTCTCAGTCCAGGAAGGAATTGTGCCCTACAGAGAAGGATGAGACATGGGCTGGGAGTGGGGACAGAGGCACAGCCGGCCAGCAAGCACCCCAGAGCCAGCACCCCACAGGGTGCCAGGGACCCTGCACAGGAACAAGCTCTGCCCATCTCCTCGCTCACCCTTCCTGAAGCTGAGGGAGCATGTGGGGAAATGGGGGCTCCCCAGAGCCCCTGTTCTCAGCAGAGAGCTCCCCCTATGCCCCATGTGGCAGCCCAGGTGTCCCTCTTTTGAAGGCCCACAGCAAGCGTCCCTGAGACCCCCATAGGCTTTATGGTTCTCTCTTTGGTGATGCCTCAGAAGACGCACAAGAGCCCAGACCAGCTAGTCCGGGGAAGGCTACCCAGCTTTGCTCTCCCATCTGACTGCTCCCTTCCCGCTCTCTGCTCCCTCCCCACCGGCTTCCCTCCCAAACACTCAGTCATTCATTCCCCAGACCACCTACAAACCACCCATTTGCCTGGACCACACAGCTCCTCTGCCCAGCTCAGCTCTCAGGGATAATGGCCACCCCACCCCCACCCTTCCAGGACCCACCCCCAAGCCTAATTACCACCTTGACACCTCCGGGGCAAGGGGGGGCACTGACCTCCGTTTATGCTTGGAAATCTCATGGGCACAGGAGGTCTGTTTTCTTCTGGACATCAAGGGGCAGGAGCAAATTAGAGACCCTCAACGGAGCCCCCCTCCAGTCCCTCCCACCCACCACCCAGTCTCTGGGCCCAGGCTACTGGGGCAGGGCAGGAAGGCAAGACGGTGAGACCCCTGTTTGCCCCTCCGTTCTCCTGGGCACAGTGAGGGGATGGAGGAAGGAGCGGACTCAGACTGCCCTTAGGTGCAGGGACAGGCAGGACTCCCCAGAAAGGGCCCCAGACCAGGAGTCAGAAGCCTAGAGTGTAGTTCCACTGCCCAACTCCTCACACTCTCCCCTGCCTGTTGGGGCCTCCGTCTCCTGCTGCGGAAAGGGAAAGACAGAGCTGATCTCCAAGGTTCCTAAGCGCTCTCCTGGCTTGTGGCCTTGAACCCCGGGGAGGTGACAGAGAGGAGCTGACTGAGGGTCTCTGTCCTCCTGAGGGACCCCCTAGCAAAGAAGCAAGGAGAACCAGAGCAGATGGAGGAGGGCAGGCGGTCAGGATGGGGAGACAGTGGGGCAGGCCTGACACCTGTCAACACAGGGTGGGAGGCGGGATTGGGTGCCATTCCAGGTAAGGAGTGAAGTCAGGAAGTCCCTCACAGGCTCCTGGGGCTGGGGTTCTCTGCTCCCAGACCCTCGTAGCAAGGTGGTGGTGAGGAAGGGCCTTCCTGAAGTGGCTTGTGATCCTGGAGGGGGCCCTCTGCCTTTCTCTCTGACCCAAGTCCTAGAGGCTGCCCCATGAGAGCAGCCACCAGTTTACTTCCAATGGCCAGCATGGGCCCTGGTGCAGAGAAGGCGCCCAATAAATGGGATGAATGAAGAAGGACAAAACAGCAGAGAGGGGAAGGGGGTAGGAGATGGAGGCAAACCAGACCTGTGAGCTTACCTGTGGCTCCAGGGGTTGGAGTTGGCAGGGAGAGGGAAGAGCAGTGGGTGGGGGTGGTGTTGGTGGGTTCACCCTCACCAGGCAGAGCTGAGCCAGGCCTAGGCCCCGGGGCCAGGGCCACCAGGGCTGGGCCAGGGCGGATGAGGTGGTCTCTGTGGGGTCCCTCTCAGGATCCCTCCTTCCCCCATAATTATTTCTGATTAGCTTCACCACAACAGCCAGGCTGGAAAGAGAGGGGTGTTTGGGACATGGGGGAGGGGACAAGGTGGAGCAGAGCACTCAGGACAAGCCAGGGCCCCCAGCTGAGCTCCCTCACCGCAGCTCAACATACACACACACACACACACACACTCTGATCTGGAAAATTCCAATGGAGCCCCATCTACACAGGCCTGAGAACTGCAGTGATCCAGGGAAATTAGGCCTTTTAGACAACTCAACCATATGTATTAACTCAAAATGCCCCCTCCGAAGTTCCCGGGAGGGGGGTTGGGCACAGCTTCTAGGCAGAGGGGAGCAGGGGGCAGAATAAGCACTTGAGGTCAGAGGGGAGCCTTAGCAGGCATGTCCACAGGCACAACTCAAGGCCCAGCCTGGAGAAGGCCCGGAGCCCACTAGCCAGTCCTCAGAAAATTCTTCCTGGCATCTGGCTGCCCTTTCTGCCTGGTCTGAGCTAAGCTGACGGAGCTGCAGACAGATTCACGTCGTCCATGGCCCTCACCCACCCCGTCTTCTTGCGACAATCCCTGCTGGGACCTTTTCTGGAGGCCACTGGCTGGGGTCCCCTCTTCTCTAACCTGGGGGCAGGACCCTCCCTGCCACTTCCCCAGCAGGAGCTACAGCCCAGGTCCCTGACTTGCCCCAGACCAGCTTTCCGACAGGGCCGCTGGTGGAAGGGGAGGCAGCATGGGGACCATCCCTGCTTCCCTGACTGTTCTGGGGTAGAGAGCTGGAGCTAGGCCCTTGTGGACTCAGGGAGAGAGGAAAGGAGGGACAGGCCTGCTCCCTCTGGAGCCCCATCTTCCCAGAAACTATTATGTAATCAATAGTAGTATTAGCTAATAATTAAAAAAACAAACAAAACATCTTACTCTAGCTCTGAGCATCAGCCTTCCCCACTTTCCATTCTTTCACTGGCCCCCTGCCTTTTAGGGAGACCCGACCCCCACCCTCAGAGAGCTCCCCCGTCTGGCGGGGACAGCACTGTCTCAGCACCTCCCCTCGGCAGCCCCTGGTCTGAAGAGCGCCCACCCCTACCCTCAGGGAGCCTTTAGTCTGATGGGGAGACAGCAGACAAACAGAATGGGCACTCCTGGCCGGTCTCCTCCCTGAGTCCCCGCGTCCCCACAAGGGACACGGGCTTTTAGAGGTGCGAGGGAGCGCAGGCGGCGGCGGCGGCGTGAGGAGGGCGCGCAGGCCTCCCGGAGGAGCGGCTCCCTGGTGGCGAGGGGCTGCCTGGAGGAGGCGGCGGGCCGGGCCGGGCGCGCGGAGGAGGCCGCCCCGGCGGCGCTCCCACGACCCGGGCACGGCCGTCTGGGCGCCGTCTCCGGTCTCGGGGCCTGCGGTCGGGGCACCGCGGGGCCGTGTTTGAGCCGGTCAGCTCCCCGCGGAAATTACAGGGGCGCTCGGCGCTGCGGTCGCGCCCCCCGGGGCAGCGCCCGCTGGTTGGAGGCGTTTAAATTGAAAGCAGCTTTGGGGAGAGGGGGCGGGCGCGGGCCGCCGAGCACGGGGAGGGGGCGGCCGGGCACAGCGACCCCATTGTCTGCGCCCGCCGAGGGGCGGGACCCGGCGGTGAGCGCGGCGCCCCCTCCCCGCGCTCGGCCCGCGCCGCTCCCGCCTGTTCCCACGCTGCGGCCGACCCCTCGTCCCTTCTCCACCTGGCTCCCGCCTCCCCTCCTCTGGGAGCGCACGCGCACTCGCTTCCTCCAGGAGGCCCTCCCAGACTAACAAGCACTGATGCTCGGGGCGTCCCTGAGTCACGGGAGGTCAGGAGACCTGGGTTGAGTCCTCTAACAGGCTCCGGGACCTTGGGCAAATCTCTCTGGGCCCCAGTGTCCTCTATAAAGATGTAGATACTTAACCTTCTCTGCCTGACTCTCTCAGTTATTTTAAAGATGATTTGAGCCAATGTATGGAGAAGCGTTATGAAAACTGTAAAGCACTGCAAACATCTGAGGAATAATAAATACCAAGAATAACTCTCCCACCCCTCCTACTCCTCCCTGGGCGGGTTCTTTTGTACACAGGTGTACTTGTGCTGGAAATCTAGCCTGCTGGGGATGGGGTGGGGGAGGAGTTAAGTGGCCAACAAAGTGGAGAGGGGAAACCACGGTGGACTTCTTGGAGGAGGGGAATGTGGAACAGGACTAGCAAGGAGTGAAGGGAGCAATATTGGAAAAAGGAGAGAGATGTCTCTGCTGCTTGGGGGAAGGGCAGGAGAAGGAGAAGCAGGAGCCAAGCAGGAGGAGGGGCTCCTGCCTGGGTGCTGCAGCTGGAGAAGTGGCTTGGGGAGAGGGTTGTCTGCCCAGTTGGTGGGTGGCATGTCTCCCAGAAAGGCAGATTGGTGGCAGATCCTGGTGCAGCACGGGTGGTGGGTGGGGGCCATGCCTGCTGTCCCTGGGGAGTGTGGGGCTCCCCTTTGCCCCTTCCTCGTTCCTTTCCTGCGGGCGTTGGGCACCTGGACGCTGGTCCCTGGGCTCGGGGCGCCAGGTGCAGGGAAGCTGGAGCTGTTGTCTCCTTTGCTTCCAGTGGCAGTGGAAACTTGTTTGCCAGGCTTGGTGCCCAGGGACATGCGTTCTTGCTCCACACCTGGCAGAGCCACATGTTTCTGCTCTGCTTTCTGGAGGTCCCTAGTGGGCAGCCTGGTATGGGGGCAAAGCCCATGGTACCAGCTCCTTGTTATGGGCCCTGACACATACACACTTGTTGGCAGGACAGAGAGCTGAACCTGGCCAGAGAGAAGAGGAATCTGTAAGGGTTCCCGGAAGAGGAGGCTGAGGAGCACCCTGGAAAGCATGGAAAGAGAGGGTGAGGCCAAGGGGGTAGGGAGGGCAGAGGGGCCGGGCCAGGTGTTTCCACCCGAGGAGTGGGCTGTCAGATGAGACCCTCCCTGGGCCTGCCCCATCTCTGATACGCTCTGGGCCCCAACCCCTTCTCCAGGGCAGAGCATCTCAAAGGCTTACAACAGAGAGCGCTTTGATCTGCAAGTGGGATGAGATCTGCAAGTGGGCTGAGGGGCACAGACTCGGCGGGGGCGCGAAGGGGCTCGTGGGCTCTGCCTGTCGTCTCTTACCTCCTCCCCTGGCTAGAGCAGGTGCTGAACTGACCCACCCAGGGTAGCTCACTCACCCCCCTGGCATGTCCTGTGCCTGTGCCAGCTGGGCACAGGGCAGGGATGCCATGGGAAAAGAATGAGGGAGCCCAGCAAGGGGTGGGTGGCTGCCCAGAGTAACCTGACCAGGTGGGGCTGGGCCACTCCTGTCCTGAGAGCTGGCCAGGCTCAAGGAAGCTCCCTGACCTCCAGGCCTTGGGCCCCCTGGACACCACTTCTCCCAGGGGCAGGGCCCAGGTTTCCCTTGGGGGCGAGGATGACAGAGTCCTGGGGAGACAGTCCTCCCGTAGGTCACATCCTTTCCTTTGGAAGATCTCAAAGCGTTTAGCCTGACCGACTTCTTCCTCGGCCTTCTCCCTGGGAGCTGGAGGAGGAGGTAGCCCAGTCATCTTACTGGGGGAGGGTGACCCAAGACCGGAGAGCCCCAAGGCTTCCAGGACACCACATTCTGCATTAGTAGCCAAATGCTAAGAGGATTCCACTCCCCACCCAGGCCAAGGGCTCCGCCAGAAACCCAGGTGTCTCTTCTGTCCCCTTTCCTCATCCCCTCCAGCCCTCCCATCGCCTCACCCCCACCTCCTTAGAGCCCACACTGGCTTCTGCGCACACTGCACACCCCTCAGACCATGAGCAAGCCTTTCTCAAGCCCACCTCTTGCAGGAAGCCCACCAGGCTGAGCAGGGATGGAGAAGGGGGTAGCCAGACACCCGCAGGCCTTCGTCTCCAGCCCCTGCAGTGGGCCAGGCCTGAAAGAGGTAGTGTCCTGTTTTTTCCCTGCCCACGCCCCCCAGCCCCAGGATCCTGGAGGTCAGGCCTTTGAGCAGTGGGGAGAGGGTACTGAATCTGAGGCCTCTGTGGGCCCTGGGCCCCAGCTGCCAGGCTCAGCTTGGGGTTGGGGGTGACTCTCCTGGTTCAAACACTTCCATGGGGACTGGGATGGAACTTTTTGGAGAGGGAGTGGGACTCACCCACCGGGGTCATCCCTGTCATCAAAATGCCCACAGGTAGGCGCCATGGGCAGCAACTCTCACAGAGGAGTCCTTGCTCTCAGGAACTCAGCTTTGATGCTTCCAGAAAGGGCAGGCTGGAGGAGGGGACCAGAAGGCGAGTTGCCCCACGTGACCTCTGAGTCTCCTCCAGGATCCGTTCCTGGATCTGTGATCCTGTGATCCTAAGAATCTAAGAGCTTGAGATGTGGTGGTCCTGACAGATTAGGGGTGTAATAACCACCATCATCGTGATAGCGCCAGGCACTGCTAGCAAGCTGTTCAAGCTCCGTCCCACTTCCAGCTCTATGGTGCAGAACTGAGGCGCAGAGAGGGTCAGTTCGCTTGTCCCCTGAGAGCCTTGGGACAGGGAGCCCAGCCCGGCTCTCTGGGACCTCAGAGCCTGCTCCCTTGGCTGCTTCTCTGCCACTCTTGTGCCCCTGAAGCCCCTGTTCTCTTTAGGGTCTGAGATTTGGTGAATCCCCAGGTCCAACACCAAGTCCTGACACAGCATCTTCTGTGGGGAAGGAGCAGGTGGGAGGGGTGCATCCTGGCAGAGGAGCGATGAAGACAGCAGTTATTTGTTGTCTTCTGGGTCCCAGTAAGCTTCCTGGAAGAGGAGGATGGGCAAGAGAAGGCAGAAGAGCAGGAGAGGGGAAGAGGGTATTTCAAGGTGGTTAGGAGGATGGCCATTCCAGACAGCAGCATGGGCACCTGGAGGGAAATGACCTTGTCTGAGATGAGAGGATGGGAGGGACCCAGAGCGGGCAGGACGGAGGAAAGGAGTCTTGTCTGGCTGCATTCCCCTCCTCCCCCAGCTCGTGGGCTCGGGGTCTGAGGACTCAGACCCCAAGGGGCAATTGGACTGTGCCCCACGCCCTCTGAGAAAGCCTCCTGTTTCTCGCCCCCTCCTGCAGCTGCTCAGTCCTCTGCCCCAGGCCTGAGGCCACTTTCAGCCACTCTCAGGCCGAACCCCTAAGGGAAGGGCCCCGCTGATCTCCCCCAGGTCTGATTAACAG
Organism: Equus quagga; assembly: GCF_021613505.1. NCBI lineage: Eukaryota > Metazoa > Chordata > Mammalia > Perissodactyla > Equidae > Equus > Equus quagga. The sequence continues at coordinate 90,996,540 of NC_060277.1, read as the reverse complement.
CAAACAGCTGGTGGCGAACATCTGCTGTCTCCTAGGGGAGGCCTGTCCTCGTTCCCCCAAAGGTGTGGATCCTGCAGGCATCTTCCATGCCCACTAAGGAGACAGGGCTACCTTCTCAGGCATCCAAGGAGGCTGGACAGAGGGAAGAGAGAAAATAAACATTTATCGAGCGCTAGCCTTTGGGCAGGTGGGAACATCCTCATTTTGCAGAAGGAGAAACTGAGGCACAGGCCAGTGCAGGCACTTGCCCAAAGAGGTAAAAGACTGTGTGCCAGTTGTTCTGGCCCCAAATCTGGCTCTTTTCTGGCTTCAAGGTGCTAGGGGTCTGTGCCCAGCAGGTGCATCTGCCCCCACCTCCAACCCCCACCCTTCCCGCGCCCTGCCCCTGGCCCGTGGGTTTGCCCATGAAGGAGCCCAAAACTCCAGAAAGGAGCTGTGGTGTTGACCGGGTCCCTCTCAGGAGGCAGGGCAGATGGCAAGGTTGCCAGGCACCCTGAGCAAACCCGGCGCAGGCCCTTCCACGCCTTGCAGGTACAGCAGCCTTGCTGCTGGCTGGCTAGGAGTCAGCGCTGACCTTCATGAGGGCCTACGATGTATCAGGTACTGGGCTAAGCACTTTAGCACATAACATGTTTAATCCTCATAACAGCCCTATGAGATAGGTCCTGTTACTCTCCCCATTTTACAGATGAGGAAAGTGAAGCTCAGAAAGGTGAAGTAACTTACCCAAGATCACACAGCTGTCAGCAGTAGAGGCGAGATTTGTATCCAGAATCCTCTCTCTTAGGCTCTATACGACTCCCTTGGTGATACAATTGCTGGGTGTGTGACACTCCATCTCCCCTAAGTGGGGTCCAGGTGGATTGGAAGAGCAAACCTTCTCTTGTCTACCCTCTGGCCTCCTCTCACCTCCCTGAGAAGGATTGGCTTGGGGCTCTGCCTCTAAGAGGTGAGGCCATCCCTCCCAGCCCGGGGCGTCGGGACGGCGCAGGGAAATTGGACAAGTCATGAATCCAGTTTCCTCTCTGCTCACTCCTGTCACAATTTGGAGTTCCAGCTCCCTCCAGGGTCAGAAGGAAATGACTTGTGGGGTGCCTGGTGTTCGGAAAGTGGATAAGGGTGCAGGCCCACATCCTGCTACTGGCTTGCTGTGGGACTCTGGGTAAATTACTTAACTTCTCTGTGCCTAAGTGATGGCATCTATAAAACGAGGAAACAAGAGTACCAGGCTCGTAGGGCTAAGGAGAGCATTGAGTTGGGAAGAGTCTGCAGCGTCTGGAAGAGTGCCTGGCACACAGTAAATGCTGTCATTCTTATTATTAGCTGGAGAATCAAGAAAGGGCTGTTTAAAAAGGGAGCTCAGGAAACATGGGAAGTCTATAAAAAGGACGTGGTTGATTTGGGGGGGGTGTCTAGATTTCCTAATTTTTGAGGGCCCAGGGTTCCTGAGAGGGAAGGAAAGGGTGGATGGTTTCCAGGTGACATTCCTCTGCTCCCACCCCCATCCCCAGGAGGATAAAATTCCTCACAGGTTTCTGTGCTTTCATGTGGAGCCTGCCAAGCCCTGGCCAGCATTCCTCTGCCCCTCCTGTCTGTTGGGGGCTGGTGGAGGGGGTCATTAGCCCCTTTTACAGCTGTGTAAAGTGTGAGGGTAGACGCCTGTACCTGAGGTCCCAGCTGGGACCTGCTTGAAGCAGGTGGCCTGCCCCCCAGCAGAGGGGCTATGAGGCTCGAGACAGGGGGAGGAACCCCATGGGCGGGCGTTTGGGTCTGCCTTACCCCCCACACCTCATCTTCAATGCATGCTGATGCCTGTCGTGGGGATGCGTCAGGCACCAGGCAGGTGTGGGTCTGGTCATTTCCCCTGCCACCATCCCTGTCCTGAGAGCCCCTGAAGACAGCGTTCCACGTGGACACCATGGGACGTGCAGTGTTGCCCCAGGGGAATGAACCTCCGTTCTTCCCTGCCACTGAAGCGCCCAGGCAAGTAGGGGGTGGGCAGGACCTCGAGAAGCATCCAACCCAACTGGTCAGAGCTGGGGAACCAGAGGAGATAGAGGAGAAGGGGAAGTAGGGCAGGCTTCCTGGAGGAGAGGGTAGGAAAGATCAGGGCCTGGAAAAGGAGGATCAGGGCTGGAACTATGCGGCTGCATGTGGGGGATATGGGGACCTGGTCTTTTAACCCTCTGCCCCAGTGCACACGTGTTCTTCTGCACCCATCCACCCATCCATCCACCCATCCATCCATCCATCCATCCATCCACTGACCCATTTTATGTTTACATGTCTGAACAGGACGAGCAGCGGCCTTTTCCCCATTAGCTGGAGCTGTCCCAGCACAGATGGGCTCAGTGACAGGTAGGGAGCGTCCCTTCACTCAAGTTTTGTCAGCAGCTCTTGCAGGAAGGAGCCCTGCACAGGGCGGGGGCTCCCGTAAGTGTCCTCCATGACATCCTTCCCACTCTGGAGGACTGCGAGGTCCTCCGCCTCCAGTTCTGCCCTCTGAGAGCCTGGAGCTCGTGGCCTTCTCCCTCAAATCAGCCAATTTACCCATTTCTCCTGTCTCCTTCCCTGCCATCTCCAACTCACACCCCCTCCCTGCGCAGGTGCGGTCCCACCATGGCCCACGTGGACTTTCTCATCCCTCTCCCCAGCGTCCCTACCTCCAGTCTGGCCTCTTTGCTGCAACCAGGGCTACTTCTGAAGGACCTTGCTGTAAGTGTGGACTTTCCGTTCCTCAGAAGCCTTCCATGGCTCCCCATTGCCTGCAGAAAAACAACCAAACTCCTCCATCTGCCTTTCGAGGCCCTCTCCGGGTGGGCCCCAGGCTCTCACTCACTTTTACAGATGACATTTGCTCCACCTGCAGCTCTTGCCAACCACCTTTCTTGGAAAACCCCAACTACTACTTCCAGTCTAGGCTGAGAAACTGCCTCCTTGAGGAAGGCTCTGGCTGGCGCCCGCACCAAAGCAACAACTGAGTTGCTGAGGCGCTTTCCTTAAGGGTGGGGCCACATCTTCTCATTTGTATCCCCAGCACCTGGGGGAGTGAGTGAATGAATCCCCATCCTTCTGCTCTGAGAACTTCCCATCTTCCCATCACTGCTGTCAGAATCTCTCCCTTCCTCTGAGGGCATCTCAGTGCCTCCCCATCCTGAACGCCTTCCCTGGGAAGCCTCTCTCTTCTCTGAAGCCCCACAGTGGGTCCTTCTTCTCGTCCGTGTGTCCAGGGCCCGCTCCCATCGACCGGCAGGCTTCTCAAGGGCGGGAGCTGAGTCTTCCTTCATGATGCTGGATTGTTATTACTGTTGCTATAACCTCTGATGCTTTAAAAAAAAAAACTTTCACCCACACCCCATTCAAGATTAATTCAGCAGACACTTAGGGACCGAGCTTCTGCGGCCAGCACGTGCTGGGCCCTGTTCTAGCCTGGGGGTGGGGGTGGGGGCGGGGGGGCGCTGCAGGGCCCACAGAGTCCTGTGAGGGAGGCAGACATAAGTAAACCCACTGAGGTCAGGCCGCCATGGCCTCTGTCCCCACTTTAGAGCTGTCACTGAGCCTAGGGAGGTTGAGTCTCCTGCTGGGCCACCCAGCCAGGGAGTAGGGGGCCGGGCTAGCCCCCTGGCTACCCTTTTTCCCTTGTGACCTAGAAGGAATCCTTTTACCCAGCCCAGGCCCGCCCAACTCAGATGGGTGCCCGGTAAAGCAATACATCTACAGTATAGAATTTCTTTTTAAAGTGATAGCAAATGTCGCTTCTTATTTTATGTGGAATCTTGTTGATTGGGAATCCAGGAGGTGTCCCAACTAGGTGTGAGCCATTTCTATTTCTGACGTGAAAAGATGTTTCAAGGGCAACTTATTACTTTCTGGATAAAACCAAAGTCGGGGCCACTCTTGGTCCCCCACCTGCTTCCTCTGTTGCATCTCTCCTAAGCGGGGAGGGTCAGGCTTCGTCTCTCAGGGCCTTTTTCCCACCCTGGCAGCTCCTGTGATTAGGGGTTGGGTCCTTGGTACTCCTGTGTTCCCTCTCAGAGCAGAGACGGGCTCCATCCCCATGAGCAGTGAACCCCACACCCTACCCAGGAGTCTGACCCCAATCCCTCTGGCTCTGGCCACTACCATCTCCCTGTGCTCTGGCCCCAGAGGGAGCACGTCTCCAATGGGGAAACCTCTGCCCCTAGACCCCTCGCTCCATCCCCGAGATCCTGCCTTCCTTGCTGTAGAGCGGGCTCCCAGCCCCCACCAGGCTCACCTGCTTGGCTCCTGTCCCGGGGGAAACAGAGATAGTTATCCCTGGGGGTACGGGTCTCAATGGGGGCATTGTTCCCACGGGGTCCAGAGCAGGATCAGGGAGGGACAGGGCAGAGACTGGGAATGTCCCAGGTGTCACACAGGCCAGCTTTGTCCTCCTCCTCCTTCCTTGCCTGGCCCCCTCCCTCTCGCCCCCACCTAGACCACAGACCCTCCCTGGGCCCCCTCCACAGGCTCCTCCTCAGCCCCGGGGCATTGCAGCTGTTGCCCAGGTGGGGTTCAGGATGGCCGCGGGCAGTTCTGCGGGAGCAAGGTGGCCCCCTACATGACAGTGCTCTTGGCACTGGGCCTCTGCCCCAGCCCTGCCTGATCAACTTGTCTGGCCGTGGCACCCCTGTCCAGGAGCACCCTGTCTGGTCCCTGCCCTAGGCCCACCCTCTCCTCTCCACAGGCCCTGCCAACCCAGCCCAACCTCAGCTGCCCCACGGAGACTTCCCGGCAGAACCACACCAACGGGCCCAGGACACAGAATAGGAGGATGTAACAATCAGCTCCCAAGAGCTGACCCCGGAGCCAGGACTCCTGGACTCAGGGCCCAGCTCTGCCAGTAGCTGTGTGAGCTGTGTGAGTCATTGCAACCTGGAGGCTTCCTTCTCTACAGTCCCATCTAGAAAGTGACAGCATTGGACCACCTTCTCTAAGTTCCAGTTGGCCTTGTGGGGCTGCCTCTGAGACATAGAGCTGACCTGGGGAGAAAAGAGCCCACCCCCCACCCAGACGTCTGGTCTCCTTAACCTCCAGCCCGAGCTTTGTCCCCAAAGCATGAGTGACAGTCAAAGAAAGCTCATGGGAATCCACACTGCTGCAGGCGAAACTGATCTCCAGCCCCGGATCCAGTTTCTCCTCTCGGCCGGCCCCCAGGCCTCCCTCACACCTGCTCTGGTCTCCTTTGTACGTTAGGCCAGGAGGCTGGCCGTCTTTCATCCACCTCCTGCCCCATTCATGCCATAAGCCTGGGGCGCCGCCTCCCGCCTCCTGGCTGGGGCTCGAGTGCAGTAGGCTGGCCTGGCGGCACCCCGGAGCCCAGCTTTCCTCCCCCTTTCTCTCATCTGGAAAGATCACAGGGAAGGGAGATTAGGAAGGGCCAGAGGGCAGGAAAGAGGCACTGTGTCCTGTCGGAGGCAGTGAGGAGTTCTCAACACTGGGTTTTTTTTTTTCTGCTAAAAAAGGCATAAATTCAGGAGGGCTTCTTGGAGGAGGGGCAATTTCTCACATGGATGTAGCACAGGTTTAAGCCCAGCAGTGCCCGTGAGCAGGTCCTGCCCTTCCTGTCAATGAACTGGTCAGAGCCGTTCATTGATTTATTCGGCAAATACTTATTGCTGTTGACTCTGTACGAGGCACCGTTTTAGGTGTTGGGAATATAGCTGTAAACCAAACCAAGCCCCTGCGTTCTCGAGTTTCTGTTCCTGAGCGGGCTTGAGGGAGACAGACACAACAGGTAGATAAGATGTTATTTGGTTATAACTGCTTAGGAGAAAAATTAAAATGGATCACGGAACAGGGAGTGACACGGGGAGATTGAGATAAGGAGCTCAGCAGGCCTCTCTGAGGAGGTGACATTTGAGCAGAGGGCTGGGGGGACAGCTGGGGGAAGATGTCGCAGGCAGAGGGAACAGTCAGTGCAAAGGCCCTGAGATGGAGAGAGCTTGTCATGTTAGAGAATAGCAAGGAGCCTGCCATGGCTGGAGTGGAGTGAATGGAGGGGAGGGTGGTAGGAGATGAGTCTGGAATCAGATCACCTAGGGCCTTGTAGACTGTGGCAATGACTTTGGATTTTATTCAGAGTGAGGTGGGGTAAAGAAAACAGCCAGGGTGCCTCACCTTTGGGGCCCCTGGAAGGCTCTAGAAATCCCCTCTTCCTTACTGCCGTCCAGGTTTAGGGGGAAGTTAAGAGCTAATTTGAGAGTCAGACAGACCTAGGCTGATTCATCCATACCCCCATCTATCCATCTACTTGACAGATCTTTCTTGTGCACCTACTGTGCACTTGGTGCTGCCACTCACTAGCGGGCTGACCTTGAACAAATAGCTTATTTTGCTTATCTGTCAAGTGGACCAGCAATAATTCTTTCTTTCTTCAGAGGCTTGAGAGGACTAAGCAAGATAAAGGGCTTAAATCGCTTAGCACAGCGCCGGGCACGTGATGAGGGCTTCAGACACGAGCCCCAACCCTCTCTGACCTGCCCAAGGGGGTCACCCTACTCTGGGGAGCTCTCAGGGGAAGTTCTCAGAGCTTCCATGTTCCTCTCCCTTCCCAAACTGCCCAGCCCTGCTCCCTGCCCCCTGCCGTCTCCCCTCTGCCTCCTGCCCTATGTGTGGTGTCAAAGTTCAGCAGGACCTTCACTCTGGGCCTCATGGTCTACTTTCCCTCTTGTCAGCCTGCCTCTCTCTGCCCCGGCCCGTGGCCACCCACCCACTGGCCCCCTCTCTGGAAAGGAGTTGTGCTGTCTTGTGTTGGGCCCCCAGCTGGGGACTCAAAGTCCAGAAACAGAAACTTAATTTCCAGGGAGCAAAACCTGGAAAAGGCCTAGGCTTTGAAGCCCTTCGGAGTAAGACGGTGTTGAGTAAACCCTGGCCCAGCACATCCTCGCTGTCGCTCCCTGCAAGTCATTTCTTGGCTCTGGGCCTCAGTTTCTTTATCTGTAAAAGGGAACAATACCACCTGCAGGTGCAGGGCTGTTGGTGGATTGGCGATCACACACAGAACGCTCCTGCATGAAGAACACGCTCGCGAGTTGCTGTTAGCAGTGGAGGAGTCGGGACGCACATCCCGGCACTGAAGCCTGGGGGTGTGAATCTCAGGAGTCTGTTCAAATGTGCGTGGACTTTTGCGGGGGGTGAGGATCTGCAGCTTTCATCAGATTCTCCAAGGGGTCCTGAGCCAAAAAGATGAGGATGGGAGGATGACATGGCCCCAAACTTAAAGAGTTGAAGAAGTCAAGACTAGAATTTGTTGGTTCTGTTTTAAAAAATTCAGTTATTCGGATGTGTTTTTGGTGCCAACTCTGTGCCAAGCCCTGTGGGGGAGTCAAAGATCCACAGGGACCCCCCTTCCCACCAAGGTGCTCCCTTTGGCAGTGGAGATAAGCCCCATGAGGGCAGTGCACTTTACAGTTTACAGAGCTGTGAGTCATCGTCAATGATCCTTTCCACTCCCCTGTGGGAGAGGCAGTGCTGGGGGGCCATCTTACAGATGACAAAATCGAGACTCAGAGATGCTAAGTGACTGGCCCAAAGTCACACGGCTGATAAACCAGGACTGAGAGCCCTGCCTTCAAGCCTCCCTCCTGGCATGTCCCCCGGCTCCCAGGAGTGGCAAGCTGCTTTCCTGGCACAGGGGCGCAGGGGGCTCCCTCTCCTTTCATATTGGCTGGTTCCTCCTCCTTCCCTTCTCCTGGTCTCAGACGCTTGATGCAGCCTGCCCACTGCCCTCTGCCATGGGAATCGGCAGGGCCCTGGCCATGCCAAGGGTGCCCTTCGGTTGGGAGTTACCTGCCTGTATTTTCTCTTCCCACTGTTGAGGGATGCACTCTGGACCTGTTGGAAGAGGCAAGATGGCTTTAGATTCAAAGGTGCTGAGGAGGGGGTGGCTTGTGCTTGAGGTAGAAAGGGTGGGGTTGTGAGAGATGGGGGGACACCTGCTGACGGACCCTCCCTCCCCACACAGCTTCAACCACCCCCCCCCAAACACAGGCTTTTTGATGCTGCTGAGGATAAGCCAGGCCTCAGCCCACGCGAAACTCTTCACACACACCTCCAGCTCCAGGCGGTCCCCAAGACCTCATCAGGGGCTGGCCCCGTGCCTAGGTCCCAGCCCAGGGCGCCGGGCAGCAGCGAGGGGTGGGAGGTCCAGCGTGTTCCAGTATTTATTTGTTTATTTGAAGGCCCAGCATTTACACATACCGGCTCTGATTAACGCCCCCCCCCACCCCCCGGGGCCGGGAGGAGGGGGACGCTGCTGCCTGGGCCTTTGATGTACAGGAGAAGAGATGGGGAGATGGGGAGATGGTGCTGGGAGTTGCTGCTTCTGCTGCTGCTGTGGGGTGTGTGCGCCTGGGGGAGCCCTGGTGATGTCACCTCAGGAGGCTGAGGATGGCAGCCACGGTGGCCCGGCCCAGGGGTAACTAGAAGGGTTTGGAAGTGGGAAAGAGTAGGGGGATCCTTCCTGGGCCGGACCCTTGGCCCACAGCTGGGCTGCCCTCACCAGGGCCATGGCCATTGCATTGGGTTTGGGAGCAGTATGCTCTCCTAGGGAGAAGGGGAGGAGGGCGGAGGTGGAGGGAGGCCAGGAGGCAGGAGCCGCCACGCCCTGTGGGAGAACAATCCCATTCAGTACCTCCCACCCTCAAGACCCACCAGGATGGGCTCTGTAAGTGGGTCCTCCTGTCTCTTCCATATGTCTAGGGTTCCCAAGAGGATGTGCGCTGAGTGATGAGGGGCGCTTTCTCTAAGAATGAATGAATGAATGAACATAATGACACAGATGCAAAGAAAGAGAGGAGCATGCCTAGCGTCTCACCCATATTTACCCCTGAGTGTCTTCTATGGGCTAGGCTCTGTTCTAGGGGTGCACAAATGAGTAAGATACAGGAACCCCAGCTGTAAGGGAGGAGTGCAGGGGTCGGGGGTGGGGGGGAGTGAGAGCCGGAGAGATGGTCAGCCATTCTTTTTAGCTCTTTCACTGGAAATAATTTCAAACTTGGAAAAAGTTTACAAAATGAAAACAGTGCAAAGAGTGTATACATTTCACTCGGACTAACCTACTGTTAATATTTTATCCCATTTGCTTTATCAGTCCCTCTCTTTCTCTCTCTATATACAAATGTATATATTTTTCCCTGAACAATTTGAGGGTAAGTTACATATATCATGGCCCTTTACCCCTAGATGATTCAGTGTGTATTTCCTAAGAATAGGGATATGCTGTTCCTTAACCAGAGTCTAGTCATCCACTTCATAAATTTGCATGGATACAATATTTTATCCGATCCAGCATCCATATATCCGTGTTCCATTTTTTTTGTTTTAAGACTTTGTTTTTTTCCTTTTTCTCCCCAAAGCTCCCCAGGACATAGTTGCGTATTTTTAGTCGTGAGTCCTTCCAGTTGTGGCATGTGGGATGCCACCTCCGCATGGCCTGATGAGCGGTGCCATGTTCGCACCCAGGATTCAACCGTATTCCAATTTTGATTGGACCTAATTCAGTTGCCCTAATAACGTCCTTTCTAGGACTTTTCCCCCTACCATTCACAGGAGCCCAGCAGGTCACGGCACTGCGGGGAGGGAGATGAGTAGTGACAGAGCCATCCGGAGACACAGGCCAGAAGAGTGAGCAGCGGAGTGGATGGAGATGAGCACGTGTGCGTGGGGGCTGGTCCCAGGAGTCCCCAGCAGATCCAGATGTCCTGGCTCCACACTCTGCAGCCCTGACGAGGGCAAGAGGGCGGCCCAGGCCTGCACCCCTCAGTCCTCGAGGGATGAGGTGCCTGCACTCTCTCAGGGACCCCATTTTGAAAACACTTTAAGGCCAGATCCCCAGGTCTCAGGAGCTTCTGAGCGGGCTCCTGAGCACCCGGGGAAGCTTCCTCTTGCCCTGGCCTCTGAGGGCCGGCAACACAGAAAACAGAAAACCCCTGAATTTCAAGGTTTACACAGCCAGCATCCCATAAATGTCACCTGCCACCCTCCCCAGCACACACTTGGAGGGCGGAGGTTACAGTGGAACACGACATCACTTCTTCCGGAGGCTCCAGTGGGTAAGTCCCAGGCTCTGGCAGGGTCAAGGGTGGCCGGTGGGAAAGTCTTGTCCCCTTCCCAGGGAGCCTCTGGGATTTTTGGGTGGAGTCTCTACCCAGAGCTTCCCTGGACAGCTAAAATACTCCTCCCTCTGAGGCCCCTTCTGGAAACAACCCCTCCATCTCTCTGAGGGGCCCTGGCCCCTTCCTCACACTCTTGATCTGGCTGGAGCGGGGCCTTCTAGGGCAGAGCTTCTGCCCGTCTCCTTCCCTGCATGTCCCCACACCTAGAGCAGTGCTCAGCACCTAGTAGGTAGCAATAAATATTTGTGGGACAAACAGACAGTTCTTCTTTCTATTCTGGAGACCAAATTAGCAGTTATATTTTATGGTTCTAAGGCTCCCCCAACAAACCACTGGGTTGCTAATCCTGGGGGTCTATGGGCTTTGCATAGTAGTGGGTGGGAGCACACTCTCTCCATCCATTGGCTAAATCCAATTATCTCCATGCACCACCTATTGGAAGACACAAAAGGAGCTAGAGAGAGAAAGCACAGTGGGGCAGACAGGGGTCCCAGGAAGACAGAGATCACCTGGTCTTTACCCCTGCTGAAGGCCCAATGGGTGGGGCTTCATGGTTCAACATCAGGAAGGACTTCTCAATATATTTTGGTGTATATTTTCATTGTTGACCTGTCCAGAGGGAGGGGGATGCCAGAAATGACTTCTCGACCCTCCTACATGGCCCTTTGGGGCCTCCCAGGCCCATCCAGGGCTCTGCCCACCAGGCGTGGGTGGCTGGACTGTGGATGGTTGGCTCAAGCCTGAATCCTTGGACTGCACCAACCAGGCCAAAGGTGCCCCACACACTGCCTGGCCTGGGATAGTGTCCAGACTTGGTCCCCAGGGTCCTCCCACCCCTGCTGGACAGCGGCCTCTCCCAGTGACTCAGCCTTGACGTCATGGGGCGAGCGGAAAGGCCGAGGGCGTGGGAGGTGGTAGCTCCCTCCCTCCTGTCCTCACCTCCCTGGGCTCAGTCCCTACAGCCTCCTTCTCTTCCATCGTCCCTATCCTCTCTAACCTTCTTGTGAGTTTCCCATGAACCCATGCGCCCAGAGCTGTTGCCCTTGCCCATGGAGACACGCTCTGTGTGTGCCTAGGTGTGCCAGGCCACTATGGCTCACGGGATAGAAGCAGCACAGTATGAGAGAGCTCCTGGTCTGGATCCTATGACCCCTCTCCTCACCCTAGCAACTCTGCCCTATTAGAGGATGGTGGGGCACCAGCTCCTTTCTTAGGTGGCTGGGGCATTCTTGTTCACACTTGGGCCTCTCTGTGTCCCCAGGCCTTGGATCTGCTTGTCTACCCGCTGCCCTTCAGGTCCTCCCTTAGGTGTATGATATCAGCTTTCTGGTTTCCCCCAGATTGGAGACAGTGCCTGGGACTCACACCGTTCCCCCTGCAGCCAGTGCATTCGGGCCTCTCACTCTGTCCCGCCTGCACCCCACCCAGCTGGCCCCTTCTCCCCGCCACTTCAAAGCCCAGAGCCAGCAGGAGCTAATTACATGCCCCCCGCCCCCCTCGCTCGTTAAGTGTTATTAGTCCCAGTTTACAGATGAGGAAACTGAGACTGGAGAGGTAGAGGACGTCACCTCCTCCATCCCCACCCTGGCCTCTGAGCCAGGACTGGCACAAGGTCTTGGGACCTTGCCAAGACTCCCCTTCCTCAGAGAAGCCAGGGCCCAGTGCCCAGTCCAGCTCCCACTTCCCGCCTTCTCCAGCCCCTCTCTCCTTCCCTCGAAGCCAGCTGTGGGTTTGGGCAGACAGCTGTGGAGCCCCTGGGATGGGGTGGGCAGGGAGCCTGTCTGAAATCACACAAAAGCAAAATGCAAATGAGCCCCCCAATTATTATAGAGTCAGGGCGGTGGCGCTTTAGGTAATAGGACTCGGGGAGTGGGGGGACCCCCACCCTCCTGCTCATCAGTTGTTAGAGGCCCCCGCTAGGGAAGAGTTGGTGATGCTGTCACCCTGCGTGGAGCTGGGCTGGGTGGGGTTGGGTGGGATGAGGTGGGGTGGGGTCGGAGGAGGGTGCTGACACTGGCAGGACTTAGGAGCGCATGGAGCTGATGCTGTCAGCTCACGGCCTTGCCCTCAGGGACAAGAGCCATGCTCTGCATCTCAGCCCCTCTTGGGCAAGGCAGAGGCTTCCCTCTGTGGGCTGGGAGCACAGCCAGCTCCTTGACCCTGTTTGACTCAACTGGGGCCTACCCGGCCATCAGATCTTTGAGACACATCCCAAAGAAGGGGGACAAGGGCCTCTTCTTTACAGACAGGGAAACTGAGGCCCAGAGAAGGGAGTGATTTGTCTGACTGGAGTCACACAGCACAGAGGGCGAAGAGGAGAAAATGAAGAATATAGCCAATGAAATTAGGGCTCTTGAGGGAAAAGTGAAAGCTGGGAGTGAGGCGTGGATGAGACGTGTGGGGGCTGTAAGGGGAAAGGCATTGCTCACAAAACTATAACTTTCCCCAGGGCTGGGATCTTATGGTAAATTTCTTCCTTGGCTCCTATGGGTAGATGGCCTGCTGGGCCCAGGGCAGAAGAGAAATAGTTATTTACTCACTAGTTGAGTTTTTCAGTGCTAATGACTCAGTGAATGCTCAGGGGTTTAAATCGCAGCAAGAGAGACGGAGGGCAGACTTCAGGAAGAACTTTGCACTTTTGTGGATGAAGGCCTCTGAGTTGAGTGCCCAGTGAATACAGGAGCAGACATCCTGCCCTGGCTGGTAGCCTAGATCCTTGTCTGGGATGGAGGGGCATCTCTGGCATCCACTGCATAGGCTTCCCCCCTCCACACTGTCCTCAGCATGGAATGAATGGCCCATAGACTTTGTCATGATGAGAAGATCCCACATCCAGGAAACCTGGAGACAACGTCATGGAAGCTTGGACCAGGTTGGAGGCTGCCCCTTGCTGAGCCTTTGCCCCTGCGGCTGTGAGGGTCTCCACTGAGGTCTTGTGGGGGCGCTGTGGGGAGAGGCAGAGTCAGGAAGCAGAGGGAACCAGAATCGAAGATTCTTCCCTTCTGTCCCCACCCTGTCACTTTAACAGGCCTTTCAAGCACAACATCTGTCTCTTCAGGGTCCTTTTGGCCTGGCGACTCCTTGTTGGTGGCCAGGGCCCAATGAAATGACTTGGAGAGGGGAGAGGGAAGAAGGCAGGGAACCTGGCTCTGTGGGGCTCAGTGTGGTATCACTGCCCTTCTCTGAGCCTTAGTCTCCTCTGCTTTCGAATGAAGGGCTTGGGCACAAACAGTGGCTTTTAGAGCAGTAAAGGATGCCACGTTGTTGAAACCTGCACAGAAGGACAGTCTAGGAGACAGAGCTAAGCAGACTTCCTGCGGGTGAATCAAGGGTGGGTTCCACGGTGGGCCTGCTCTCTGCCGACACTCATGGTTCCAGACTCTGTGTCCCCTCCCCTGGGGACAGCCTCTCCTTCCTCAGCCCTCAGCAGCAGCAGAAGCTCAAGCTTTCCCTGGGATGTGGCTCCTGTGCCTTATACTACTGTCAGTGGGCTGCTGCCCACCTCCCCTTCAAGAATGGAAGACCCTCTAGGCAGGGATCAGCTTCTCCAAGACTGACTGGCCTGCTCAGGTGAAAATGTGGCAGAAGCTGAGTCTCATGAAGCCTGGGCTGCTACAAGTCTCTGGGCTGTCCCCATCCTGGAGTAATTTGGAGAATACCCCTGCCCCCACCCCCTCCCAGAAGGCTCAGCTTCTTCTATTTGGTCTGGTGGACAGAGCTCTGGCCTTGGTCCCCATGTCAACCTACGTGCTACAAGCCTTTGATGAGGGCTGTCCCCTCCCTGGGCCTCAGTTTCACCAGATCATCTCCAAAGTCTCTTCCAGTTTGAACATTACATCAAATCCATGCTCAGAAACTCATTTGGTCCCACCGACTAACTTATCCTTCCTTTGCTTATTTGCATCTATTTGCATAAATCTGCATGGAGCATCTAACAGTCTCTATGTTTTTCTGTTGAGCTCCCTTTGCTTTGATTTTATTTTTGTTTAAAGATTGGCACCTGAGCTAACAACTGTTGCCAATCTTTTTTTTTTTTCTGCTTTATCTCCCCAAACCCCCCGTACATAGTTGTATATCTTAGTTGTGGGTCCTTCTAGTTGTGGCATTGCTTTGATTTTTTGTCTCATCTCTCCCCTATGAACAAGGAGTGGGTGCAATGGCCAGAGACCACATCCTGTCTCTGAGACCCCGTCACCTGGCACCGGGCCTGTCACACAGTGTGTGCCCTGTAAATGCTTGTTGAAATGAAATGGGTGAGAAGAAGAGCTGGGTGGGTACTTGGTGGGAAGGGGAGGGCAGAAGGGGATGGGTGGGGAGGGGCTCACTGGGGGTGGGGGAATGGTAGGTAGTATCAGGGAGGGAGGTGAGTCAATGTCTTCATCTACAGATTCGTCAAGATGGTGAAATGGGGTCCCACAGTGATGTGACAGCTGCCCAAGCCAGTTCAGACTTGAACCCTTGACTTCTAGGCTGATGCTGGAGAGGTTTGGAGGTAGGATGGGAGGGAGGGGGCTGGGGGTGGGGGGCTCTCCCCTTCCTATGTCACCTTCCCTGAGACTGAAAGAGAAGCTGAGCTCAGTTCTCCAGTTACAAGGAGCCAGACAGCTGTGGGAAGGGGCAGACCCTCTGGATGGTGAGGGGGGTCCCAGGCTTTGCAGTGGCCTGTGAGACACTCAGAATCCAGTTGGAAAGGTCAAAGAGCAGCATGCTGTGGTCTTGACATTCCTTTGGGATCCGTGATGGGTTCTGAAGAGGGTGAAATCTTGTGCCCTAGGCGTCTCGGAGAATCAGGGGAAGCTGGTGAGATCAGCCTGGTGTGGTGGCAGGGACAGGGCCCTAGGACTGCTCAGAATGTCCCGGTCCTGTGACCCTGGAGGGGGTCCAGGAATCACACAGAGAGGGGCACCCAGAGCCAGCATGCCCCCCACAGCTGGCATTCCAGGCAGTCTGCCCTGCGCATGCCATTCTCACCAGTCACTCAGGGCAGCACCTGGTGGAGGGCGAGGGGATTCCTTTAGTCCCCTGCCCCCTTGGAGGGGATTAGAGTGTTTACGCCCAGTGGAGGCCAAAGAGGGAAAGCTAAGGGGCAGGCTTCAAAACTGGGGGTGTGGGTCTGGAAAGATGCTGGGACGCATTCTTCAAGGGGTGAGGCCAGGCCCCGCCAGCCTCTCCATCCTACCACTCCTCCCTGCCCCATTTCATGGGCCCTGCATATGCAGCTCTTCTCTGAGCCACTCAGAGGGGATGGTGGGGAGCCCTTTTGTCCAGGCCCCATGCTCTTACCCAGGACTCTTTTGCTTTGACCACCAGGGCCCTCTGGATGGAGCTGCTCCTCAGGGGAGACCAATCAATCCCTGAGCTCATCGAATTCACAGCATTTGAACTCAGCTTACAGGGAGCCCTCCAGAGTGATGGCTGACAGTAATCAGTCCAATGGGGGAGCCAAGGTACCAATATACTCAGGATATAGATACAGGTAAAGACAGCAGAGTATAGACGAAGTGAATATTGAAGGGCTATGACACAGAGGAAGGGTAAATAGAATTTGGGTAGGGGAGTCTTGGCAGACTGCATGGAAGAGTCTAGAAGCTAAGGAGGGAGGAGAGAGGGATGTTGTCTTGGAAGGAGGAAGGGCTTAGGGAAGGGGAGAGTGCCAGCGGACGACAACCCTGAGCTGAGGAGCATGAAAGCTGAGGGAGGACATCACAAGACTCCAAGGAGCTGCTCAGAGGAGAGCCCAGAGCCTAGGAGAGAAGAAGAGGAGGGCGAGTGGGAAGCCAGGAAGATGGTGCCTCAGTCCCCTGAGAGGCTGAGGGGGCGGAGGGAGGACGCTGAGTCCTCACAGGGCAGAGGGAAGGATGGAAGCGATGCAGGGGCCCAGAGGCAGGCCTGGCCCGGAGCCCTGACCGCACTCCCCCTCCTCTGTGCCCATCCTGGCCCACCCTGGCTTTGCCCAAGGCCAGCCGTATCCTGGCCCCCAGCTCTCCCCAGGCAGAGCCAGCCCCGAGCTGGTGCCCGGAGAGCAGGGTGCCGCAGCAGCTGTGAGGGTTCAGCATGGAGCCTCAGTGGGGGTTGATGGGAGACTGCCAGGCGCCGCTTAATAGGATTTTAATTATACAGCTCCAGCAAGAATTTTTTCCCCCCTGGGCTTGGGCCCTCACAGATACCTCCATCTCCACCTCAGCATCTTCCCAGCCCTGGCAGCAGCTCTCTCAGGCCCTCGCTGCCCGCCCCCACCCACTGTGGGGGACTCTGGCCTATCTCCTGGGGGCCCGAGGAGGGCCTGGCATCTGCCCCCAGCAATCGTGGGGAGGACACTGGCTCCTGGGGAGGGACCTGCTGTGGGGAGCTCCTCTGAAGTCTGCATCCAGGGCTGTGCGTGGCCAGAACTGACTTTGGTGCTGGGCAGAGAGGGTGTGCCCACCCTTCCACGCACTGTGGACTCAGTGCTCGTTTTTCCGGGGTGACTGTGCCCCATGCCAGGCCCTTCCACGATAGGTGTCTCATGTGATGCTTACGACAACTCTAGGAGGCAGGCAGGGCAGATAGAATGATAATCTCCATTTTATGGATGAGGAAACTGAGGCCCCAAGAGTTTAAGTGACTTGCCCAGGGACAGGATGAGTAAGGAGTCTGGACTCCAAGCTGGACTCCACGTTCTGGCTGTGGCCCTGAGCTGACATTCCCTTCCACTCTACATCCCAGCCAGAAGGAGCTACATGCAGGCCCTCTGTTTAGAAAGCTCTCCTCGCTTCTCCCCCGTCTATCTCCTACTTACCCTTCAGGCATGAGAGGTTCCCTCCCTCCAAGTCTGGGTCAGGGTCCCTGCTTTTGTGTTCTCACAGCTCCCACATTTTGCCACCATAACCCCATGGCACCATAGCGGACTGCCTGGTGGTCTGTCTGGCTTGCCATTAATCTAGAAGTCCCTTGATTCATCAAGACAAACCTTCCTAATGCCCGCTGGTCCAGCCCCGAGAGCCTCCCCATCCAGCTGTGCTCCTGAAATGACCTGGGACCTCTCCTGCCGCTGGCCGGCTCCCACCTCCCACCACCCCCAGCCTCCCCTCAGGCCAAAGGTGGCCACCAGCGTGGCAAGGTCACCAAATGGACTTTTCTAGTGACAGCACTTCGTCTGAGTGAGACTTTTTTGTTTTGGTCCTTATGATATTTTTAACACCTACTTTTTTGTTTGAGAATAAATTTAGATGTACAGAAAAGTTGCAAAGATAGAGCAGAGAGTTCTCGAGTGCCCCTCACTCAGTTTCCCCCATTGTCAACAACCTACATCACTGGGGGAGCTGTTCCAGCTCAGGACCAAACAGCAGTACATTACTCTTAACTAAACTCAATACTTTATTCAGATTTCATCATTTATTGCGTTTTTTAATTCTACCAGTAGTAGATGAATACATTCTTGTGTGAGTTTCAACAGCATAAGAAATTAAGCAGTAAAATAAGGGTCTCCCTCACGCCCTTCCTCCGGGACCCCCCGCCCCTCGTTGCACGTACACCTTCCTCCTGCCCCCTTTCCCCAGACAGCGGGTCTTGAGCGCCGCTGGTCGGCAAGTCCGCTCACCCTCATGCTCTGAGTGGAGTGGGGACAGTTGTTCTTGCCTCCCCCTCTCCCCTGCGGAGAATGCTCTGCTCCCCAATTCCTGCCCATCCCTCTAAGCTCTGCTCCAGCCATGCTCTTTCTGGGCAGCTTCGAGGATCTCTCAGCCCCCTCTCTCTCACTGTCCACCCCACATCTTTGTTTCCCTCCCCTTGAGCCGCAAACGGTTGGGGGTGATGACAGTGCTGCCCTGTGGCTCCCTGTGCAGCTCCTGGAACGCAGGAGGGACCTGGTAACGAGGCTGTGGATGATGAAGTGAACCAGGGCTTCAGGGAAGTCACCTGGATGTCACCGGCAGTGGGCAGTGGCCCCAACACTGTGGTGGAGCAGGTAGGAAGGTACAGAAGAGCCAGTGTCTGCCCTTAGGGGACCCCCAGCCTGTGCAGGAGACACCCACATATCCTGGTCTGGCTCTTGGATGACTGTGGCCCACAGGGCTCAGGCCAGGCCCACCTGTCTGTGCCAAGAGAGTGCTCAAGGCTGGCGGGGCGGGGGGCCAGTTTCTGGACAAAGCCTCTGTACCCACACATCCCCATGCCGGGTGCAGCTTCTGTTCTTTTCTGCTGGAGGCAAGGGGATGGCCAAGATATGCCTTGGCCTCAACTCACTCCAGCCAGAGGAGGAGGCTGTATTGTAGCCTTTTCTGTCTCATCCATACTTCGGTCCACAGCAAGCCCTAGAGGGCAACTTGAAGTTATTTCTTCAGCCTACCTGCCCCCATCAAAGCGTCTTCTGCCTCCCTCCCAGCCTCCCGGCAGGCTGCTGCCACCCACCAGTATCACAGAGAATTTATCCTGTCCCCCTTCCCTGCCTATGCCAGGCGGCCTCACCCCACACTGTCCCCCAAGGCCCTGGGCGTGGAGCTGGGCCTAGAAGGCGGTCAATGCCTGTGCTGGCAGCCTGTGCGCCTGTGGAGCTGCTGCCTGCCTCCACCAATCCCAGGAAAGGAAGAAAATTCTGGTGAAGAAAATGGTAGCTCTCATTCCCAGTGTCTGTCCCTTCGAGGGTTGATGGTTGATGGTTGATGGTCAAGCCTTCCCCTGCAGCCTCGTGGCCTCCCCCTGGCTGCCTGGGCCTTCAAGTCAGAGAAGACAGGGCAGGAAACAGGAGGGGTCCTGGGGGTGAGGAGTGATGGAGGGGAAGTTGCCAAGGAGGAAAGGACAGTGGGGGTGTGCCTCAGGGTGTGTGCTCATGTTTACAGGGTGAGGAGGGGCGTACCCCCTAGGCCACCCTGGACAGGGTCTGCAGCAGGACGCCAAGGCCCTGGGGGACCCGGGTCTCCCGCCCTGAGGGGCCCAAGCCCCAGAGAAGCTGTGGAGCTGGCCAGCCTGGGGGGCAGGGGATTGCAGCATCAGCGGCCGGCTGCTGTGGCATGAGATGAAAGGCCAGGAGTGGGCTGTTGGCAGACGGACAGGCGGGGCCGGTGGAAGGGTGGGGTGGGGGAGGGAAGATAACCATCTGCGAGGGCTGCCAGGTGTAGACACGGTGGAGTGTGGAGGACGCGGGCGGAGTATTAGCCCTTGGGATCAGGCAAAGAGCATGGAGTTGGAAGGGTTCCCTGTGAGGTCATCTTGTGCAGCCTGATGTCTCCAGGCGCTCGGCCCCAGCCTGCCTGGGGAGGGCTTCTAGGGTTGGGTGCTCTTCCCTGGCCCCAGCCTGTCCTCCACCTTGTGCCCGTCCTGAGCAGTGCTCCCAAAAATTTAGCTCAGATCCTTCTCTTTGCACTTACGGGCTCTGCCCGCCATGGGCAGGGTCGGCCAGCCCTGGCATCTGGTTAGCCACTTGCTAACTGCCGGAGCACATCAAACAGCCCAGGACTGGGTGGATCTTGGTCATCTCTTGTCCTTGATTCTGAATTTCTCTTACTTTGGCTGTACGAGTTTTTGTCCGTGTCCTCCCACCCACCCTTGGAGAGAAGGTTCTAGAGACCGTGGAGAGAAGGAGGAACTTTCTTTCTTCCTAAATACCTCTCCTCAGCATTCTATGCCCATACCCACTTCTCTGTCCAGGCTTCCACATTTTCTCACCCAGAAATTACTCCAACAGTCCCCCCTAAAATTCCCCCTGACTCCTCACTCCCATCTAATCCATTCCCCAGAGCTTCCAGGAGATCTTGCTAATGTGGGAATCTAACCCTGTCCCTTCTCTGTTCACCCCCGTCCATCAGTGCTGCCCTCATAGCCAGCCAGAGGGCCCCCTGCTCCAGGCCCCTCAAAACAGAAACACAGCCCTGACACTGCATTTGTCAAAGAACCTGGGGATGCCTAGGTCGTGGGGGATCTTGCGCTGAGCGCTGCGTGGCCCGTCCCACAACTTTAAACATCTGCTCTTGTGATTAACGCTGATCAGGCCCCGGGGAAACTTCTCGCTCTAAGTTCTTGAAACAAAAAGCAACTGCGTCTGTGTGCTGTCAGAGTGTGCCTTTGCCAGTGACAGAGATGGACATGGGACAAGTGCTTGGGTGAAATAAAAATAAATGGATATGTTTGTTAAATCCTTCCTTCCAGATAACATACATGCAAAAGGTTGTTTTTTTAAAATATTCAAGAATAATGCAATGGATTCTCACATAATGAAATTTCCTGGTAATGTCAAGCATCTGTGTTCTTGCTTCTCTCTGAGTTCCAGAAGTACATGCAAATTAGTGTAGCATTCAAAATAGATGTACATTGCAGGTGAGAAACATTTTACTCTACTAAATTTAGAATTGAGAGCATATAGCTCTTAATTCGTATAAATGTAGGTCTGGATGTAACATAATGAAATTCGATAATGAATCTTTATTTTGGCAATTTGATGGGTACTGAATGTTGGGATTACAAAGCATTATATTTTATAAAAATATCTCATGTTTAATTCTATTGACAAAATTTTAAGTTAGAAATTTAGATTTACTTCAATAATTTTATTTACTATTTTTATATTCATTAGCTATAATTTATGTTTTGCCTTTTGATTTTAGTAGTTACATTAGAATATTTTAGTCACCTAAATATTCAGCCTTATAAAAATCAAGACTTTATGCAAAAAATAATTTTTTTTTGGCGAGGAAGATTGGCTCTAAGCTAACATCTGTGCCGATCTTCCTCTATTTTGTATGCAGGATGCCACCAGAGCATGGCTTGACTAGCGGTGTGTAGGTCCATGCCCAGAATCCAGGCCTGCAAACCCTGGGCCACCCTGGGGGCCACCGAACTTAACCACTAGGCCATCAGGCTGGCCCCTATGCAAATTCTTTGATTTTGTTGTTATGAAGGCTTATTGTCAAGGAAGGCAAGAAGAACATTATTTTACTTAGCAATTTGTTATCTCCACATGTGGGCCTCTGTCGATACTCTTGTCCTGGGGCCCACACATTTTAGGGGTGGCCAGCTTCATTGCTCCCCATTTCCTGCTGGACTCCTAGGCATGGCCCACAGATGCCTGCACGGCCCAGCCCCTGCCTGCTTCTCCAGTCCCGTCTGCTGCGTGTCTTCACGCAGCCCTGGGCCCTGGGGGTTCCCAGAACATGCTGTGCCTGCCCCGTGCCTGAGACGACCTCTCCTTCCCTCGCCATCGTTTGAGGGCCAAAGACCAGCTCATACTTCTAGTGTCCGCCTGCACGTGCCCTCCCCTGGCCCCAGCAGGCAGATGGGCGCCCTCTGGATGCCCCACTCTGTTCGAAAGGCGCCTCTTAGAGCAGTTCTTCCACACAGGGTGAGGCTTGCAGGCTACCCTCCGTGGATCAGGACCTTCTCATGAGCAGGGATGGGCGGGGGCTCTGGGTGTAGCCGGGGCCTCAGTGGAAAGGGGCAGAGGCTCTGTGTGGTGAGCAGGGCTCATTCTGACCCTCAGTGCTGGGACCATGGAGGCTTTGATGCCTCTGAAGTCTGTAGAACTTGCGCCCTAAAGAAACTAAAAATTCTGGGGAAAACTAGGTGAGACCCTAGTCTTCCCTCAGGTCTAAACACCTGCATAGGCCCCGGAGAGCCAAGGCCCGTCTGTGAGGCAGTCGGCAGCAACTCCATTGCCCTCCCTTCCAGCCACCCTGGAGGAGCCAGGATGCTGGGAGGCAGCCAGAGTGGGGAGTAGGTCGAGATGGCCGGGAAGAGGCAGGGACCAGCAGAGGAGGCCGGCTGATACCTTCATCATCGTCTCTGGCTCCCTGGAGGAGGATTCTCTTATTAGCAGGAGTGGGCAGGTGCAGTATGAGGGGAGCCCTGCCCCCTCTCTCCTCAGAGGACCGCTTCACACACATTGGAACCCCAGTATTCACTGAGCCCCCACCACATGTCAGGCACTGTGCTGATGTGCTGCCCCTCACTTTCCCTAGAGAACCAAACAGCCTGTCCATCGGGGTGGCATTAGAGACCATCTAGTCCAATCCTCCCACTTGACAGAGGAGGAAACTGAGCTCAGAGAAGGCATGAGTGAGAGGCAGAGCCCGGGCTGGAGTTTGGGTCTCCTAACTCCTTGTCCGGAGGGTTCTCTCACTATCCCGGGGACCTCCAGGACAAGGACGTTCTCTGCCCAGAGCTGGTGGAGCCCACAGCAATGAGGGCACATCTCAAGTCCCCGGCATGGTAGCAGGCCTTACAGGAGAACTTCCTGATGCTGCCGTCCTCTGCGCGTGCCCCCACTACCGGTGGCATCGTCCAAAAGGCAGAGCAGCAAAGGAACTGGAAGTGGCTCAGTTCGGCCTCAGTTTCCCCTTTCTCCTATGGACTGGAGAGCCTGGGCTCCCTGGGCCTTACCTCCCACTGGCCCGGCCATCTCCTTTCTGGGTCCCTGGGTCCCTATCCAGCCTTCAGTTCCCCTAAGGCCCAGCCCCCTGGGATCCTGCTTCCTTTAACCCAAAGGCCAGGAGACTGAGACAATCCCCAGGACTAGGAAGTGACAGGCCGGTCTCTTGTCTCACCCTGTTTATTTTTTTCATCATCATCATTGCCATCGACATCCCCATAATGACAGATAACATTTGAGTGCTTGCTCTGTGCTAGTGGCTCTGCTCACAAGAAAGTACTATTATCTGCTCCATTTTGCAGCTGGAAAAACTGAGGTCAGAGAGGCTAAGTGAGGCCCAAAGCCGCCCTATTAGAAAGTGTCAGAAGGGGGCTGACTCTGCGGTCTGTGAGAAGGGCACAGAGTGGAGCAGTTCCCCCCTATCTCCAGTGCCCCTGAGCCACGGCCACCCCTCCTTCTGCTTCTCCTGGAACATCCAAGAAGCCTACCCTGACTCCTACCCCCATGTCCTACTCGCACCCCAAGCCTGCAGCTTGGTCAACCAGAGAGCTGTCGGGAGCTGGGTGTGTGTGCAGACCTGCCAGGGAGGGAGCTGGGTCTCCTCCTCTCTGCCTCTGCCCTCTCGCCCATCCTGCCTGTGGCTGGGCCCGCAGGGGGCTCCAGGTGTGCCATGGATGGACAGAAGCTCTGCTGACAGTCCCTGTCCATTCAGCGAACAGACATGGACTTGAGCTCCTCTTATGCGTCCCACACCACACTGGGCACTGGGCAGACAGGTCCAGGCATGGACTCCACCCTCCTGGAGCTCACTGTCCAGTAGGGGTGATGGAGAAGAAATCAGTTACCTCCATTCGTTCCACAGATGATGACCCCTGGGTGCCAGGTGCTAGTCTAGGCACTGTGGAGACAGCAATGGACAGAACAGCCCCAAATCCCTGCCCTCAAGGAGCTCACATTCTGGAAGAGGGAGACAGAAAGCAAGTGACATAGCCTGAGAAGGGGATGTGTGCTGTGGAGAAAAATAATGCAGGGAGGGACCAGGGAATGTGGCTGCAATTACATCTCAAACCCAACTGGTGCTGTGATAGTTAGGGGCTCCAGGAGAGTCGAGAAGGGACCTCAGATCCCTCCTTCAGCCGTGCCTGCTCCCTTGGAGGGAGATGAGAACAGAACTGGGGAATTTGGAGCACCTGAGTCTCAGGCCAGTGGTCCCTAAACATCGTGGCAGATGTTTGTTTCAAGCACTCCATCCCCAAGAGGCTCAGAGTCTCGTGGCAAAGCAGAGAAGACATGAAACAACAGGTGGCATGATGGCAGGGAATGCTAAAGGCGGGACCACCGAGCAAGGGATCACAGGAAAGCCCCAGGAGGCAGCAGGAGTTGAACCAGGCGGGGTTGTGTTTGCTAGATTAAGCTGCAATGACGACAGCTCATCTGTGATGAAATGAAATGGGCCAGCTTAGAAGGCAGTGAGTTCTCATCACTGGAACCTCAAAGGGAGGCTGGACAACCACTTGTGAAGGGGACTCATGGACTGGATTGGGGGATAGTACTGATGTCTTCTAAGGTTACTGGGGTCCTGTGAAGTTGGGGAAGCCACTAAAGAACTGGAGGGAGGAATGGCAGGGTGAAGCACTTGGGTTTTAGCTTAGAGGGCAATGGGGAGCCATGTAGGGTGTCAGAACAGCAGAGAAACACGGGGAAGGCTGAGTCTCGGGAAGACAAATCAGACAGCATTATGCTGGACTGGATTGGAACAAGGAGGGAGGTGGAGGAGAGGAGACCAGCTACTGTACTAACCAAATGCATCAACGGGTGTGCGCATGTGAACACACGTATAACGCATGTGCAAGCAGAAATCTCCAATGACTAGACAACCATCAGTTGAGAGAGCACAGAATGGTCTTGAAGCAGAGGCTGACCTGGACGCTCTCTTGGCCTCATTTCCAAAGTTGCAGGCACATGCATGAGTGTATACGGCTGTGTACGCACACTTGGGTACACAAAAGTCCACATGTAGTTCAGCACTCTTTATTCATTGATGGGGCTCTGTCCGGTTAGCGGGAATGCACACTGCGTTGGTGCTGGGATTGGGGTGGCTTTGTGGGCCTCTGTTTGGGGGTGTAGCTGGGGAACAAACAGTAAAGATGAGCATGCCCCTGGGAGAGTCTGTGAGGAGTTCAGGGGTTCTGCTGTCACGTGTGTGTATGTGGGTACGCGTGTGTAGGGGGAAGGACTAGGGAGGGCCGCATGCTGTATGAATCTTTGAGAGTGAAATTTGCTCATGCAGCCTCGGGTAGAGGACTGACTTGTGTGGCTCCAGGTGAGAGTCAGATTTCCATCCAGTCTGGGGAGATCTGTCTTGAGGTTTGCTAGGAGCCAGGCGCTTTCCTGCACACCAGCCCACTGAGCCATCCTACCACCCTGCATGGTATGTATTATTGTTTCCATTTCAGCAGGTAAGGAAGCCCAGGAGCCGAGAGCCTTGCCCAGCGTCCCAGTACTATCCAAAGCAGAACCAGACCCCAGGTTTTCTGACTCTGAGCTGGGCGCTCTGACCTCAAGGGCCACCTCCAGCATCTGGAGAGGTGTCACCAGAACACGCTTGCAGGGGACAGTGATTCCTTCAAGCATCCCTCCCGGGCACCCTTACACCATTGGGAGCCCAGGTGAACATCCACCTGCCTAAATTCTCTGCCCCCATCCCTGCCCTCACCCTGACCCCCTCCTGCCACCAGCAGGCTCATCTGTTCCCCACCCCGGCCCCCTCTCCCCTGCAGCAACCTGGGTGCAGCGCGCCTGGGTTCCAGCTTGCCTGTGTGTTATCCATATATTTTCACCCCCAGCTGGGTGCTCAGTTATTGTTCTGGCGCAGGAGGGCGAGGGGGCGGCTTGTGGGCGTATTGACGCCGGGCTGTCTGCTCAGTTCTCCGCTTGTTATTACCTCTCCTCCAGGCTCCCATTAGCCCGCCTGCCCCAGAGGGCTGCGCAGGCTCCCTGCTCCTCGGCACCTTTGTTCCTTAATTATCACTGGGGAGCTCTGCTCACCTGCCTGCCACTTTCTAAGAAGCTGTCTGGCCCCCTTCCCCGCCCTGCACCCCCAGGACCTAAGCCCCTACACCCCCTGGGGTGGGGGCTGGTGTCTAGGCAGCTTGCCCCAGGCTTGGTAAGCTCCAATCCCTGGCCCCTTGTAGAAACCCTTTCTTTTTGTCCCTGCCACCTCCTCTGAGAACCCTGCCCTGATTGATGCTGTCTTGGATCTCAGCACTGGAAGGGACTTTAAACTATCACGTGGTTCAACACTGCCTCCCCACTCACTGCCTGGACTGGGCCACCTCCAGAAGGGACTCAATGAATAGTCAGTGAGAAGATGATTAACTTCTGCGGCCTCTACTTGAATGTCTCTGCATTGGGCAGCTCCCTCCCTCTCAAGGCAGCCCGTTGCACCTGGAGATGGCTGGGACTGTTAGAAAACCACTCAGCCACATCTCTCTCAGGAGCTCTCTGATTTTCATGGCCTGAAATGGAGTGTTTCTGAGCCCCAGGCTCAGCCCTGTCTTTCCTGCTGGGGGCTCACTGATGCCCCCCTCAGGCAGGGCGCCTCCCAGCACAAGGTTCTGTCGGGGGAGGGGAGGGCGGGGGGGGGGGCAGCCTTTAGTACTCCCCTTGGACTTAGGGACTCAGCCGTGCCCGGCCCACCACCAGCCCCTGGCTTTCCTCCGTCTCAGGCCTCTGGCTGCTGTTCTTGAGCAGGAAGGCGAGGGGGAGGAGGCAGGGTGAGAACCCGTAGGCCAAACAAGCTCCGACAGCTTGCTGCGCACCGAGGCCAAGGCTGCGGGAGGGAAGGCCTCAGGGAGCTGGGGCAGGAGACAGGAATCTCCCCTCCCCAGCCAGCCCGCCACCCTGCCTGCTGACCCTTGCACAACTCCCTGCCTCAGTGCACTGTGGGTACAAGGGGGTCAGAGGCCGGGCTTCTGGACGAAGGAGCCACGAGCGAGCTGACCCACACGGGCACCCATGGCCGCTTCGTGTCAGGACAGTGCCTGTCCTAGGCTCCTGGGCACAGTGCGTCTCTCCCTGACCTGGTCCACTGGGGGGTTTCCTTTTGATCTTCATGTTTATGGGGCGTTTGAGGGTTTTTTTGGTGAGGAAGAATGGCCCTGAGCTAACATCTGTGCCAGTCTTCCTCTGTTTCACGAGGGATGCCTCTACAGTGTGGCCTGACCAGCAGTGCTAGGTCCATGCCCGGGATCCGAACCCACGAACCCTGGGCCGCCAAAGCAGAGTACGTGAACTTTACTGCTACGCCACTGGGCAGACCCCTTCATCTTTGTGTTCTTTAAGTGCGTCTCCATCTTCTCATCTTCTCTCAGACTGGGGGCTCCGTGAGGGCAGGGTCACGCCTCCATCAATTTGGGCACACCGGAAGGGTGGAGATTGGAGCCCAGTCACGGCCTGGTCTTGGCTCTGAGCATCTTTCGTCCCAGGAGTGCTACACTGACGCCGGGAAGGCGCCTGGTGCGTGTCGGAGGGCCCTCTGGACGGACACCAGCTGGGGGTGGAGGACTCAGGCTGGGAGGCCACCTCCAGCCACCAGGCCGTGATCTCAGCTGGGCCGCCCTGTGCCGCTCTCCGGATCTGACTCAGTCTGTTCCCAACGCTGCTGGGCGTCCATCCCCAGGGCAGCCCCCAGGAGGTCCGCCAGATTTCACCGGCCCCACCCAGATGGAGTCCCCCCACCCCCGCCCCTCGCTGGAGCAGCCAGGGGCTCCTGCAGGGTTTGAGGGGAGGGCAGAGGGCAAAGGTCACCTGCTGGTCCACTTGCTCCACCACCTCAATCCCTTCCTTCTTCCCTTAATTTCTCCAGACCTGAGATTTCTGTCTCGGTGTCGATGTGACCCTGGTCAGGGGCTACCCTCCTCACAGAGCCCCTGACACAGAGACACCCCTACACCAGGCTGGGGACAAAGGGACCCCCAAAGGGAAAACAAGGCAGTTCTTCCACAATAGTCATTTCCTTGGGGGTCTCCCAAAGTCTCCCCAGAATCCTTCTCAACGTGAGACAGTAAATGAAGGCAGGTCTTCTGGAATGTTCCCTGGAGCCTGTGTCCAGATGTGCAGAGGAGTCTGGGGACCAGGGGGCATCAAGATCCTAGAAGAGAAGGATGAGAAAGGACCCTGGCTGATCTCAGTACTCACTCCCTCAGCCGAAGGGACCTTTATGAATATAAATCAGAGCGTGTCCTTCCTCTGTTCCAAACCCTCCAAAGCCTCTCATCTCACTCAAAATAACATGGAAACTCTACAAGGCCCTACACCATCTGGACCCTGCCCACCTCTCTAGCCTCATCTTCTCCTTCTCTTGCTGTTTCTCACACACTCTTGCCTTCTTGCTGTTTCTCACACACACACCAGGCCTGCCTCTGCCTCAGGGCCTTTGCATGGGCCATTCCATCTAACTAGAATGCTCTTCCCTACACTTTCCATTATTTTGGTCATTCAGAGCTCAAGAGACCTCTTCCTAGAGGCTGTCCTAGATGACCCAATCTAAAAGAGTGACCCTAGGTCTCCTGGCATCCCTGCCCACCCACCCACCCACCGTCTTCACAGCTCTGCTTTATTCTTCCTCGCAGCACTAACCTCCTGAAACGAGTTTCTCTTTAATTACTTGGTTATTATCGGCCTCCCCTATTAGAATGCAAGCTCTCTGAGGACATGGCTGTATCCTTAGGGCCCAGCACAAGGCCTGGTGCTCAAGAGATATCTGTTGAATAA
This sequence comes from Equus quagga, assembly GCF_021613505.1. Classification (NCBI taxonomy): domain Eukaryota; kingdom Metazoa; phylum Chordata; class Mammalia; order Perissodactyla; family Equidae; genus Equus; species Equus quagga. The sequence goes on along the minus strand of NC_060277.1, from coordinate 90,968,292 downwards.
ACGGATGACCTGGGGAGGGGGAGAGACATGCGCAGGTAACCCAAGGGCTGGCGGGGCTGGGACAAGCAAGGACAGGGGAGCAGCCCTGGTAGGGATGTAGAGGAAGGAGCTGGTCCTTGGGTTCCCGGGCCTCAAAGGGCACGCCAAGGGCTGATGGAGGAGGGGGAGGGAGAGGAGAGAGAGGGAGGCTGCCTTCCTAGGATGCTCCCCGCCCAGGCCCCACTCTGAGGGCCAGCGCGGAGGCCAAGGAAGGAGGTACCACAGGCCCCATTCTCTGGGTGCCCTCAGTCTCAAAGGGACAGGAAAGAGTGCCTGGAAAGTCCTGGAGGTCAGGTCTCTACGCTGAGCTCAGAGCCGGGGCTGTTTCTCCTTGGCCACTGCGCCAGGCTCAGCCTGTTCCAAAGCCAGTCCACATCCTTCCTGCGACTTCAGGTTCTGTCAACATCCTCCTGCTCCTGGGCAGGGAGGCTCAAAAGCCCAGCGTCACCGCTGGCTGCTCCCTCTCACTTACCCTGGCCCTCCAGACTTCTCCCTATGCTGACCGGTGACGAGTGTCCCGTCTGGTCCCTGTCCCCTCCATCCCATGAGCAGCTGGAAAATCAACCTGCTGAGGCAGCTTCACCTCCACTGGCCCCAAACGCTCCCAGCCCCTAAAGCAAACTCCACCAAGGGGTGGGTGGGGGTGGGGAGGGAAAGAGGGTCCTGCCTAACTCTGACCCCCGTCGTCTTTGGGGGACACTGGGTTGTGCTGGCAGGTGCATGGACTCTGGAGTTAGGCAGACTTCGGTTTTCTCACTTTCTCCTCAATTCTGTGATCTTGGAGAATTTACTTAACTTCTCCAAGTCTCAGTTTCCCCATCTATCAAATGGAGATAACAATGCACGTCTCACCGGGATGCTTGGGGATTAAGTGGGAAAACCTAATAAGCACCTAGCTAGAATCTGGAATACAGTCAATGCTAAATAAATGGGAGGCCCATCCGTTCCCTTTCAACCTTCACTCCCCTGCTCGAGAACCTGCTCTGGCTCCCTGTTTCCTATCGTGTCTGATCTACATTCCTGTCTTTGGCTCTCAAGGGTCTCCAGCATCTGGCCTGACCTTCTCAACCCAGTCTTTACTCCCAAGATTTCCCACACACAATCTCTCTCTACTTTGGTGCCCCCAGTGAGCACACCATGGTCACTCCTCTGCTGTGCCCTCTGTCCACACTGCCTTTCTTGTCCCTTCTGCCCATCCTACTTGTCCTTCAAGGCCCCTTCCTCCAAGAAGACTGCCTGAACCACTCCTGCCCTGATCGTTCTCTCTCCTCCAAAACCCTGCTATTCACTTAGGCTGGATGAGAGCTGCGGGGTCGGAGTGGCTGGATGTCCGTGTCTGTGGATGACACCGGTCCACCCATGCTGGCAACCTTCTAGGTTAGCAACCCTTCCTGGACCTCTCCGGAGCTTGCTACAGAGCTAAATATACAGCAAGTGCTCTATCAATATCTGTCTTTTGATTCGTCACGAAGCAATAAATAAAGGAAGTGAGTATAAGGCAAACCGAGGCCCTGGGGGGATTCTGGAAAGGGTGGAGGTGCTGAGTCTCCCACCTGGGGCGGGAACCAAGCTCGGTGCTTTATGTGTTCTCTCTTCTTTCTCACCACCCTGGGAGGTAGTATTAGGCCCATTTTACAGATGGGAAGACTGAGGTTCAAAGAGATTTAGTGACTTGACCAGGGTCACTTGGCCAGAAATTGGCAGGGGCAGAACTTGATGTGAGGCTGAGGGGCTGTTTCCTGGGGGGAGGGGCATTCCAGAGGGGGAGCAGCCTGTTCACAGGCTCGGGGGGCCGGGGGGGGGGGGGGGGAGGCCAAAGGTGGAGTATGTAGAGGGAGACGGTGGGCAGACAGACTGGAGGGGACGAGGGGTACATGGGGGAAGCAGCTGGATGGCCCATTTGAAGAGGACGGGGAAGGGTCTGGAACCATCTTTGTGACAGGCTAGAGAAAGATACAGCAAAACCCCCCTGGGGAACTGGTTGCGGCTTCAGAATTTTCCTTACCAGAAAGTGCCACAGTTAATCCCCTGAGTCCAGATCAGCTAGTGCTCAGCCTCCTGTCCCCAGGGCTTAGGGACAGAGGGACAGAGAAGCTGGTGTCTCTGCCCCCTCCCTGCAGAGACAGGGATGTCAGAGAGGCTGAGTGGCGTCATCTGTGACCTCTGGTTTCTCAACCATCTTCCCAAAAGCAGATTCTTCAGAGTCACTTGTCCAAGTGACTTGCCCAAAGCCCTCATATCACAGACCTGTGGCTGTCACCCCAGCACTTGTCCCTGGTGTGGCCTCTGCAGAGCCTTACCTGCCCCCAGCTCTCATTGGGGTGCCAGTCTCGACTTGGCACAGAGACCCTCACAATTCCCCAGCCCCTCAGTGGCCAAGCCCTCCCCGCGGGCAGCCAGGCCCAGCTGGAATAACAGCTCCCTCCCTCCCTCCCACTAGCACTGGGCTATTTACAGCTCACCAGGGCCTTCACACCCATGAGCTCACTGGAGCCTCCCCCACCCACCCTGGGAACCCAGCAGGGCAGGCACCATTAGCCCCACTTTGCAGATGGAGAAACTGAGGCTAAATGATTTCTCTGTGAGCTCCCCAAAGCAAAGCCTGGCCTCTTGACTCCTTAGCCTGAGGCTCTTCCCAATTCCTCCAGGGGCGTGGCTCAAACACCCAGAAATTTGAAGTGGAGGAGTTTTGGCCCAGGGAGGGCTCTGGCGCGGTAGACAGTCCCAGGAGCTGCAAGGAGCCCCCAAGGCAGGGGGCCAGGAGGGCAGGAGGGGAGGGAAGTCTTCACGGCCTCAGCCACTGGCTGCTAAAAGCCTGGCAGAGGCATCTGCAGGGTGGACTCAGGGGGCTGCAGGCTGGGCAAGCTGGCTGGTAATGTGGTTGGGGCGTTGGCCCCCAGGCCAGGGCAGGGGAAGGGGATGGTCCCCAGCCTCAGAACTCCCTCCTGGACAACCAGACATGGGGGTGCTGTATGCTGGCTGTAGCTGGAGGGATACCAGGTAGACACCAGAGGGGACTTCCTATGCAGAGGGGAGTTCCTCTGCCACGAGAACAGAGTCCAGCTCAAGCCCTCCCTGGTCACCTCACACGAGGATTATGCCACCTTGGCCTTCCCACCTCTTCTCGCCTCCTGGACTCGTTCCATCCCTAGGTCCTGCCAGCTGTTCACCCTCCAGGACACACTCTCCCTCCCAGCCTGTCCCAAGTACCCACAGTCCCTGCCAGAAGCCTCTGATTCTTCCTCTGACTTGGAACGTGACTCTTCTCCCGGCCCAGGGAGCCACAGTTTGAATTCTCCTGGTCTTTGTCTCAGTGCCTGTGTACTGGAGGGTCCTGACTCCCCCTGAGACTGGAGGGCTCCCGGGGACAGCAAGTGAGTCTCCCCATCCAGCTGTGCAGCCTCCTTCCTCTGGCTCCGCCTCCTTCAGCCTGGGCAGCCTCTGCCCATAGGGGGCGCCCAAACAGTGCTGCTGAGGCGGGGCATCCTTGCTACTGCTTGCGCTGGACCAGGGGTGAACCTGGAGCCGTGGATCTGGGTGAGATGTCAGATGCACGTCCAAAGCCCCAGCTTACCTTTCAATTGACCTTGTGACTGGAGGCAGGGGAGAACTCTTAGATGAGGAGAGAGCCTCTCATTTGGGGTAGGAGATGGGGCCTGGACGGTCACCTCTAAAGACTCGCTGACCTTCCAGGCTCAGGGAGGGTGAATGGCTCGAGGTGCTCACACAGCCCACAGTGGACCTAGATGTCTTCCTTGGCCCTGCTCTGGAATCCTGGGCTAGTGGGCAGAGGCCCCAAGCAAGCAACCCCGATTTCCTTCCCCAAGTCTCTCGGAAAGAGTGGTGAGTCAGTTGTGGCCATGAACTCATCCAAGGCAGTAAAAATAGGAAAACAAACAGGCTTCTCCTCCAGGCGGGAGGAGAGGGGCAGGGTGAGGGGAAATGGGTTTTTCCCTCGCTGGGCAGAAAGGGCCGCCATCTTTTGAAGTCCTCAAGAGTGAGGCAGGCGTCCTGTGGCCCCTAGAAACTCAGCCACATCAAAGCCACCCAAAGAAGGTTGTTTGAGGGGCATGCTGTCTCACACACAGTCACAGTCACACAAGGTGACACAACCGAGTCCCTGAGGGACACACAGTGACACACACTGCTGAGGGCATAACACCTAGCTACACACACAACATGCAATGCCAGTAACCCACCAGGAAGTTGCATAGATGCCCACAATAACAGTCAGACCCGCCGGCACACTCAGAGACAACATCGCAGAGTCCCACAGAGTCACACGCATCCATGACAGCTGTCTCCACCCAGAGGTGCACACAGATCACGCAGAGCCACACACAGCCACAAAGATGGCCACATGCTCTCTCAAAACCAGTGCACTCTCCACACACAGCCACTCTCAAAACCAGCCTCCGTGAGCCACGCACGACATCGCACAGGCAACTCCCATTTCTACGCACACAGTGACACAAACACACAGCCACACGGACAGTCACATGCAGCCCACAACCACACAGCTCCCACACCACGCACAGAGCCACACCCAAGCCACAAAGAGTCACACACACAGAGTTTCAGTTACACACTCGTCACATGCTCACAAAAGCAACATCTCCACTTTACGCGCGCCGTCACGGAGACCCATTCTGTTCATGGAACCTCTGGGGCTGAGACCTGATGGGAGTTGGCCCCTTGGGTGGGAATGGGGAGGTGTCTGATTCACGGCTGCCTTCTTCACCCCCTCCCTCCTCTCGGCTGCACCTCCCTGGCCATCCTCTGTTCTGAGCGCCCACTGTTTGGCGTTCTCCAGGCTTCGCTGAGTCCCCACACCTCTTGCCACTGAGGGGAGGGGCATGTAGCCTTGGAGATGACTGAGTCCAACCAACATTAAGGATCATCCATTTATTCAACACGCCATCATTCGGTCCCATGTGCCCAGTGCTGGTGCCAATGCTGGTGCTGGTGCTGGTGAATAGAGAGGTAATTCCAAATCAGACCAAAATTTTCCGCCAGTGTAATGGCTATTTTGGAATGTGTGCCTGCATGACCCTCCATGGATCCAGCCCCAAACACCGACTCGCTCCCCTGCCTTGGCCTTGAGGAGACCCCGGCAGGCCCGAGACTCCTCATCTCGCTGTTTTGAGCGGCCGTTTCCAGGAGGGTGACTGGTTCTTGTGTAACTGACACGACCTCTGAAGGAGGCCTGGGGACCAGACTCAGGAAGACCTCCAAGTGAACTGCCCTCCCCTTCTCCGGGGGAGTGAGCCCTGACAGGCAGCCATGCTGGAAAACACCCTGTACCAGGGTCCAGAGAGCTGGGCTTTCGTCCAGTTCCAGTATGTCATCCTGGGCCGTCTTGTCCCCTCTCAGGCTCAGCTTCTCCCCGAGGGCAAGGGAGCTGGGCCAAATCAGTGTCTCATGGCAGTAGAGGGGGCCAGCTTATTAATATGCAGATTTCCAGGCCCACTCCAGACCTTCTTGAGCCCAGAATTTGAGACCCAGGGGCTCTGGGGACCCCTGAGGTGCCTTCCATCTCTAAAAAGGACTATGAAACTTTGAGGAGCAGCAGTGCTAGAGGCTGAGGGCTGCTCCCGAGGTGGCCGAGGGCCTTTCCTAGCCCGGGGTGTCTGGCATGCAGGAGCCACCGCCACCTTCCAGGAGGTGCCACGTCATCTGGCTGGTTTAAAGGCTTGGGCCAGCAAAGGGCTTGTGGTTAGGGCAGGTGACAGCCAAATCAGAACGTTTGGGCCCTGTTCTTGGCTGAGGCGAGGCTTTCAGGGCAGGCCACGCTGATGGGGACTCTCGCACCTTTTCTGGGGTTAATGATGCCCAGGTCCGAACCTTAGGTGTGGGGGGCTTGCCTAAGAGGAGGACAGGCAGAGCAAGGTAGGAAAAGTCCACGGGACAGTCTCAAGAACCTAGGGACTCTGAATGGGAGTCCTGTCTATTTTGAACCCAGTTTTCCTCCGTTGAGTCTATCTGCTTCCTGGTTTCTACTCAGCTCCTTTCCTGATGCTCACGGAAAAGACTCACGTGCTGTCAGAATTGGGACATTAGTGGGCACCTACCCCATTTCTCTAGCCCATGACACAGCCCCTCAATCACATATGTCATCAAAAAAGCTGCATTATTAGCTTTCCGTGTGCTGGGCACTCTGCTAGTCACACAAGGTGCGTCATTTGGTCCTCACAACAATTTTATGTGGTAAGGACTATTAACTCCATTTTACAGATGAGAAAAATGAGGCTCAGAAATTCTAAGCCACCTCGCCTAGCAGCAGAACTGGGATTCAAACTTACTGGCATCCGCTCCAGAGCTCAGGCTCCCAACCACATCTTAGAACGTCCCTTGCCTCGGCTGGAGCGCCTCAGTGACCGGGACTCCCAAACACTTATTGAGGACAGATTGTGTACACACACACACACACACACACACACACACACGGTGAGGAAGTGAAGCTCAAAGAGAGGTGAACCTGCCCCCCCAGAATGCTTATTCCAGCAGAGGAAACAAGAGTGAAAAACCCCTCTGTACGAGGCAGAAGGAGTTGGTGCCTGAGATGGGTGGAGAATGTGCTGCTTTGGAAAACTCTATTAAAAATGTCTTCCTTCTATTGAACCTAAATCTATATTCCTCTGACTTCCATTTGGTTCTCGGCATTCTGGCCTCAAAAGTCGCACAGAATTAGTCTGAAGCCCTTCACGCTTTTGCAGACAATTCCCACAGCCTACTTCCCATGGGGCCGGTTGCCTTAGTTCTCTCCATGTCTCCATGTCCTGACTCCTGTCTCTGTATTACCCCCTACAGAGATCCAGGCTTCACCCCCACACATGGCCAGAGACCCCCCAGGCCAGTGCGACAGCCAGTGTTGACAGTCCCTCTCTCCTTCTTCACCCATTCAAAGACAGATGTGCTGCTCGGGAAAAACTCAGAGAATCTCCGAGTCCAGAGGCTGGGGTTCCAATGCCAGCTTTGCCACTTAACTGGTTGTGCAATGTTGGGCAAGGCCCTGAGCTGCTCCGAGCATCGGTTTCATCTGTGAAATGGGGACAGCAATACTTGCCCCACCTGACCGGGAGGTGAGGATCAGCTGAGGTCCTCCGTGAGAAGGTATTCCACGTGTTGCTGCGGGGCAGACCCTCACAAGTGGCCCTGTACCAAGGAGGAGCTGAGAGTGACTTCGGGATGCTGGAGAATGAAAGCCGCCCTGAGCACCTCGGTATGCAGGGTGCAGTGCCAGATGCTGTGAGGATGAGGAGCTGAGGAAGGCAGGGTCTCTGCCCTGCAGGAGCTTTCTGTCCTGGGAGTGACACCTCCAGCCACTACTGGGTCCTCTGGAAACAAAAGCTTTTTAATCAAGTGGGCTCTGGTACCCTCCAGGTAGATTAAGTGATGGGGATAGGCATATCCTTGTGATGAGCCAAAGGAACCAACAGAAAGAGGGAGGGAAGCTAACATATGTGAAACATCTACTAGGCATCAGTTACTTGGAGTAATTTACTGAATCTTAACCCCCTGTGATGTTGGGGTTATTATGCCCATTTCACAGATGAGGAAACTGAGGCACAGCGAACTTTTATTCACCCAAGTCAGTAAGGTGTGGAGGCAGGATTAGAATGCAGATCTGCCTGGCTCCCAAGCTGGTGTGCTTTCCATTGTACCTGGCTGCGCCACAGAAAGGGCCAGGATCTAGGGAGATGCTACCATTTAGGCCTTTCATTCCAGAGGAGCAGCAGGAGGGGAGGGAGGGAGAAGGGGCCCTTTGGCAGGAGCCTACCTCTGGAATGTCACCCTATGGCCTCCAGTATCAGTCCTGTCCTGAGATTTCTCATAAATGTATGCAGAGGTCACCATTTCACTCATTCTCTTTCATTCATTCAGTGCCTGCATACTGAGCACTTATGGTGTGCCTGGCCTGTGCTGGACACCACCTTCACCGAGGCATAAAGGCCCCATCCCTGCCCTCGTGCAGCCAACCCATCTGAGCATCTGAGAGGGGCAATGCAGCTGAGCACGTGGTCCAGGTGGTTGCAGTCCCGGACAAGGAAGTCAGGGGAGGATGTCTTAGAATCCACGAACTGTCAAGTGAGAGAAGCAAGAATCCTGTGTACAGTACGATTCCATTCATGTTAAGGTGATAAACAGGTGAAAGTAAGCAGATACAGGTGATGAAACTGGAAGGAAAAGCAGGGAGGTGATTAACACAAAAACTGGGATGCTTAGGTGGAGGAGAGGATTATGATCAAGGAGGGTCACTCAGCGGGGTTCCTGGGGGACTGGCAGAGTCCTATTTCTTGACCTAGGTATCTAGTTTATAAATATTCCTTAACTGTGTGTATCTTAATTCACTGTACTTTATATGTTTTTGTTCACAATTTTAATACACAGAAATTGCCAAAGTCACTATTGGGTGGGACCGAGGCTGATTTCTCACAGTGCCCCACACAGAACTGTACTAGCAGGTGCTTAAAAAGAGAGTAGTGATAGCACAACTAGAATATACAACTATGTACCCGGGGGCTTTGGGGAGAAGAAAAAAAAAAAAGATTGGCAACAGACGTTAGCTCAGGTGCCAATCTTTAAAAAAAAAAAGAGAGAGGGGCCGTCCCCATGGCCGAGTGGTTAAGTTCCTGCGCTCCACTGCAGGCGGCCCAGTGTTTCATCGGTTCGAATCCTGGGTGCAGACATGGCACTGCTCATCGAGCCACGCTGAGGTGGCGTCCCACATGCCACAGCTGGAAGGACCCACAACTAAGAATATACAACTATGTACTGGGGGGCTTTGGGGAGAAAAAGGAAAAAAAATAAAATCTTTAAAAAAAAAGAGAGAGAGAGAGTACTGAATTGCAGAGAGTTTTGAAGGAGCCGGAAGTGAGATGCACAGTCCAGCCAGACAGGAGGTCTAGAGACAAGAGCTCACTTACTTGCTGAAGTTCTTGAGGACCGAGAGGATGAAAGGTATCTTTCCCACAACTATCTGGATGCCTGAGGATCAGCAGTTCCCCAAATGGAGCCCCAGACTCTGGAATCAACATCCCCTTCTCTCAGCCCAGCACCAAGCCGTAGAGTAGTGTAATGAGCACTGAGTCAGACGGCCTGGATTGGAAATCCAGCTCTGTACCCCCTCTGTCCCTGGCAAGGCACTTCATGACATGGGCCTCAGTGTCTTCATCTGTAAAATGGGGCTAATAAAGCACCTACTTCACAAGTTACTTTGAGGCCCCAGTGAAGCAATAGATGTGAAAATGCTTTAGGGAATGCCATATGTGTTGTCTAATTATAAATATCTTATCACCCAGGTATTCTTCCTGCCTTCTCCCCTCCTGCCACCATTTTGCAAGGAGGCCCCAGAATAAAGCTGTACTCTGATTTAGAAAGTCCCCAATCCCAGCCCCCTCCAGGTCCTTGGGTTGGTGATTTTCTGAGGCTGAGCTTCAGGGTGATTCCAAAAGCAAGTTCCCCAAGTTGGAGGAAGCCCAGCTGGGGAGGTGGCATTCCAGGCGGCAAGTCAGAGGGTGAGTCAGGGCTAGGGCGGCCCTCCCCCTCCCCTGGCTCTTGGCTTAGGGCCCGGACCTGGTTACTCTCATTTGCATACATCTGCATATATGCAAGTTTCACCTGTGCATCCTGGCAGGGTGTAAGAGAAAGACACCTGTGCAGGAGCGCGAGGGAAACCAGAGTGGCTGACTGCATGCTGGAGCATCCAAACCTCAAATCTTGGGCCATGGTCCATCTGCCCATCAAATGCCTGAATCTCTGAACCAAACACATGGCTTCTTCCCCAGGGCTCCTCCAGTTGCCCAGGCCAGGAACTTCAGAGTCATTCTTGTCTCTACCCTCTTCCAGTACAGTCACCAAGCCCTGCAGAGTTGTCTTTGAGCCACTCTTCTCATGCTTCCCCTCCTTTCCATTGCCTCTGCCACCAACCCGCTGGGCCCTCCCTCCTCTCTTCACACACGACCTATTTGCAACAGCCTCCTAACTGGGCTCTCTGCCACCTGACTCTTCCCTTCCCAGACCACTTTGGTACCCAAGATGCTCCTAGGAAGCCTCTCAGCAACCCCTCTGCCCCTCACCCATGGGCCCCATTCTGAGCTCTTGGTGGGCGTTCCAGGCCCTCCACAGTGTGGAACTCCTGACTCTCAGTCTCAGCTCTTTCCTCACTTTCTTACCTTCCAACCAAGTGGGTGTAGATGATACACACACTTTTTCTGTGCCTCAGTCTCCTCATCTGTAAACTGGGGCATAGTAATAGGACTCCCTTGCAGGGTTGTTTGAAGATTTCAATGAGGAAATGCATGTGAAGCATAGTATACAAGCCCACAATAAATATCGGCCATTATTGATATTATTACTTACACACATCTTACCACCATTCCATAGAGGGCATTCCTCTCCTGGGGTCCTCTCTGCCTGCTCAGCACTTCCTCTTGCCCTTGCAGAGTGGTACTTCGCCAGGTAACACAACTCCATGGAGTTAAGAGGACAAACTGGCCTGAGTTCCAATTCTAGCTTTTAGCAAGTTACTCACTCTTGCTGTGCCTCAATTTCCTCATCTGTAAAGTGGGGATAATATGATACTTCATAGAATTCGTGTGATAAACGAAATAACGCAAGTAAGAGCTCAGCATAGTGCCTGCAACACAGAAAACAATAATTGTAGCTATTATTACCATTATTATTGTGTTACCCAAGACACAGGGCCTCAGATCACGGCTGCTCCTCTTGCCCTCCGAAAGCTCTAGAAGGTTCATTAAGGTGTTTCCAGGAACAGTGTCTCCATCTGGATCCTCCTGTGCCTCAGACAGCCAAAGAACCACTATCCGCGCCCCTCCTTTCCTGTGGACAGCAACTGAGGCAGCCAGCGTTCCTTTGGGTTGGCTGGTGCTTGGGAGTGGGGCTGAGCTTGCCCCTCCTACTAGTTCTGAGGCACGTTCCACCCAGAATTTGGGCTGGGGAGGACTTGTCTCCCCCCAGAGTTTGGGAGCCGTGCCTCAGCCAAGGTCCAGCCTGGATAGGTGTGGGTCAGCTCACAAGTGGAGAGGGGTCGTTAGGGGAGGGGAGGGGCACACTGGTCTGAGAAGATGGAAATGGGCAAGAGCACAGCTCAGGTGGCCATGACTAGCGCCCAGCACCCACCCCACCCCGAAAGTCCCAACCCTTCTCCCTTACTGTCCACTTCCGTGTCCTCCAGACTTTTCCAAGGCATCCGTTGACGAACTTCCAGTGTGTGATCCTTTCCCAGCGCGAATTAATAAGGGTGATTGGCGGCGGCGGAGGGTAAATGTGGGTGGGAGGAGGTGCGCGAGCCGCCGCCCCCTCCTCAAACAGAAGGAGTGGGCCTGGGCCGCTCCTCTCGGCCTAGCGTCCCCGCCCCTCCTTGCTGAGCCGGGTGGGGGAGGGTTTGGAAGAAAGGGGAAGAGTGGGGGTGGGACTGAGCTGTCTCTCACCCCCCACTCCAATCTCCCCTTCCCCCACACCAGGCCTGACGCTCTGAAGCCCAGAGCCCAACGCGGTGGTACGCAGAGGGAAAGACTACGGGTTTTATTTTTGTGTTTTGTGGGGGAGGGGGGGTTTGTAATTGTGATTATTTTTCTCACTTTGGGGGTCAGGAGGTGCGGGTGCGTCTGCGGCGCCCACGTGGTGGTCCCGCTCTCCTCCCCAAGACAATATTCCCTCATTCTCTCAGGCCCGGCCCAGCAGAGGTAAGGGGCAATCTCCGCAGCCCAGACTGGGATGCGGGGACCAAACCTACCTTTTTGTTACGAAAGAAAAACAGGCCGGACCTCCAACGGGTCTAGTTGGGGAGTCAGAAAGTGAAAACTGTAACCCCACCCGTGTAGACCTTCCGCGGAATCGAGGGGGTCCAGAGGGTCGGGCGCGAGTAACGTGTGTGTATGTGTACCTGTGTGGTGGGTGGGTGCTGTGTGGTGTGTATGTGTGATGTGGTTGTGTATTTGCCGCAAGTGTGTGCTTGCCTGTGTAGTGTGTGCTCCGGCTGCTGGGTTATGGGAGTACGAGTGTGACTGTGGTGTGCGTGTGTGTTCGGTGCTATGTTGTGTGCGCCCGTGCACACACTCGCTTCGTTGGCGCCCGCTAGATGCATGTCCCCACTCCGCCGCGTCCTACCTCCGGCTTCCCCCGGGACCGGATGATGGAGACCTCGGCGGAACGCCCTAGTTTCCGTGCTGCGGTCTGGGAAGGTCTGAAGAACCTGGCCGAGCTGTCTTCGTTCGGGGCGCGGCGAATTCGTTGCAGCCGGGTTGGCCGCGGGGGCTCCCGCCAGCTCTCCACGTTCCCCCGGGCGTCCGGCGTGCCGTCCCGCGGTCTGTCCGCCGGCTCTGGGCGCGGGCTCCTCCCTCAGGCCCGCTTGGTCCGAGGCTGGGACACCCGACCGAGAACTCCCGCGTCCCCGCCGCCGAGCCCCGCGCCTCCGCGCCCCCTGCCCGGGCCATTTCCCGCGCCCGCGCTCCGCCAGCTCCAGCCGCGCAGAGCGGGGCCTCCAGCGCACCTTCAAAGCCGCTCCAGTTTTTGCTAAATGTTTTCTTTTTGGGGCGTGGGGTGGGGGTACTTGGTCTAAGAGTGGTTCATAGTTTGTTTTATTTTTAACCTGTTTGGTGACTTCGCATATACGTGTATTTTAAACGTCCCAGTCAGTCCCAAACAGAAGGCTTTCGCTGGGGCGGAGGCTGAAATTTGGAAATAAAGCAAAGACAACGTGGGAAGAATGTCGCTGAGGAGGGAGCCGGAGACCCTGGAAGGGAGCCCGCCCGCCCAGCGGTGCCCAGATCTCTAGGTGGCGCTGACCCCAAGGCCTCTCCCCTCCCCCTCCCCTGGCAGTGTCTCCAAGGTTATCTGGAAAATGAGGCGGGAACGCCAGTCACAGAGAAAGCTCTCGTGGGAGCGTGGAGGTGAGCGCCAACCGAAGTGCACGGCCAGGCTGGCGGTGACCTCGGTAACCAGCCCGCCGCCCCGCTTGCGCCAGCGCTTATTAACTGCTCGATCAGAGAGAAGAAAAGAGACACAATAATTCAAAATTTCAGGAAAAGTCAAATTGGAGTGGGTGGGGATGCAGGGGTCTCTAGACTGCCCCTTCCCCGCCTTGCCTACAGTGGGGCTTTAACCACCGCGCAACAGGCTGAGCAGAACGAGGAATCCTCACCCCCTACCCCCGCCAAATAAATTATTCACAGTTTCCCCAAACCGAGTTTCTAGGGAAGCGCCGCCAAATCGGACTTAAATTCCACTGAGAACGGACAAAACTAAACTAAAATTTCGTTTGGGGACGGTGGGTGGGATGGAGGAGAAAGGGCTCGGATGATCCCGCTCTGGCCCCCGAGGGCCGAGAACTGGGGTCGCAGTGGAATCTATTCCCCTGGGCAGATCCACACAGGTGCTGCGTGGAGAATCTGTACCGGGTTACAGACCCCGGAGCGGACTCCAGTCACAGACGCCCACCTTTTGCTCAGGAGCGTGCAGCCCGCTGGATACGAAGCCCGAGGGCTGTGCGGAAAGCCCTGCGCACCCATCACGTGTTTCTGGTGTCGGAAGGGGCACTGGTTTGGACGGAGTTCCCGGCTTCAGGGGAGAGTCCGAACTCACTCCGAGTAAACTGAAGCGAGGTATACATCTCAGGGTCGCGGGCGCTTATTCTGCATAAAGAATCGTTACTGGATCCGGTGGGTTGCGTTTGTCTGGCGACTTGCGAAGAGCCTACAAACATCGCGCTCCGCGCAGATCTGTCAGGTCCAGTCGCCGCACCTCGGCTGATTCCCGAGCCTGCGGTGGCGCGGTGTCCCCCACTCGGGACCCCACGGTCGGCTCCCAAGGCCTTATTTCGGTACCGGGGATCTTCAAGCGGACCCCTTTGGCTAAGGGAGAGGACCTGCGTGAGAAAGCTGCGAGAGCCACTTTTAGCTTTCCTGACCATCCAGAGGCTATGTTATTGGTAGAGACAGGAGAGAGTTCGTTTTGTTTTGCCTTCCTTCCTCCTCCTCCTCCAACTCTTCTTCCTCCTTCTTGGTTTTACTATGTTTTGGGATTTTGGTTTTTGCAATTCATTCTAAAGCCAATGACAAAGGCTTGGAGGTTGTAAGTGCAGCTCCCTCATTTTATCCCTTCTGGCTAAAATGAGACTCAGAGATGGGAAATGGCCAACCCAGGCTTCACACAGCCAGCCAAGCTGGGATGGGAACCCAGGCCTCAGGCCTCTCAGGCCAGCCCTCCCTCCCCTCTGAGCAAACACACATTTACTGCCCTTCCTAGCCCCTGTCCCCATCCCTGCCTCCTTTCCCGACTCTCGCTCAGAGGCCCTGTGGTTGGTGAAATAGAGTCTGCATCTGAGGACACTGCTTTGGGGGGCGGGGAGGGGGGGTTCCCACCAGGTGCCCCAGCCTCACACCCTCCAGCACAGGGAAGTAGGGAGCCCTGAAGATGGAGGTGGTGATGGAGGGAGAGATTTTTTCATTGGTAGACTGGAGATAATAATAGTATCTGCTTTCCAGGGGTTTTGTGAAGATGCACAGGGCTTGGATGTTGTGAGTGTTTCATAAATTCTAAAGGGCTGCAGGGTGTTTTCTACTGCTGCATGGGGTTGAGGATCCTGCATGAGTTCAGTGAAGCCCCTTCAGAGTTTAGGAGGGCCTCTCACTATGGGTCTTCCAGCTTTGGAGGATGTCAAAAGTCAACTGCTACAGAGGCCTGCCAGAAAACCCACCTTTGCCCTTTCTTGTTAGGTCCAGCACAGAAAGGTCTCTGGGTTCATTGTCCTGGGAGGAAGTGTCCTTCCACCCATCCTTTCAGTTCCACCTCAAAATCACCTCCTTTGTAAACCTTCCCTGACAGCCAGCCCCACCCCAAAGAGCATTCTTTTCCCTTGGTGCCCTCTGAGATGCTGTCCTTGAAACCCACCAGGACACTGTTGTGTGGCTGCCTCCCTGCAGAAGGTGATGTTGGTAGAAAGGACGGTTACCCTGTAAGTTCATAGCCCCAGCTCTAAGGAGGTGGTGGCATGGCTGGAGTTGGGGAAGAAAGCAGGAAAGGTGGTCCCCATATGGAAATAGCATTTCTCAACTGAGCTAAACCTGCATACCCTGTTGGATGAGAAGGAAGTGGGTTCTCCAGGTGCCCAGAGAGTAGGCGATCCCTTAAAGAGTCTGCTCCTGAAGCTGCAAGTCTTCAGTGGGAAGAGCTCAGAGCCAGGTGCCAGGGGTGTGTTTTCCTGGAAAGACTCATTTCTATCCCTTCCAAAGGGGAGTCCAGTATGCTCCTCCTCCCCCAGGGACACCTGACTGGGAGGGTTTAACCACCTCTGTACACCCCTTCGACCTTTCTGTCTCTCCAAGGAGGTCTGAGCCTGGCCACCCCCTAGGGCCTTCTCTTACTCTTCTAAGCTTCCTTCTTTCTCAGATCGTCATCCTCTCTCACCCCCCCCCCAACCATTCCAAGACTGCTATCTTGACTATGAACTCTGATGAGAGCACACGTGTGTGTACAGGCATGAATATGCCCATCCGAGGCACGTACTCAGGTGGGAGAAGATACGTGGGTATGCTGGGGAATCTGTGAGGACTGGTGGGCTTGGGGGTGTGTCTTTGTCCTAACATGCAGCAGCCTAATGTGTGTGGACAGGTATCTTTCATAGGGTGGGTACACATGCATCAATGTTTATGTACTTGGGTTTTCTGTATTTTCGAGTGTGTACACCGGCAATTTGACTTGTATAGTCGCGGGTCTGTGTAAGAGACAAGAATAGTGCTTTTATTCAGGGGTATTACTGTTCATCTTTGGGAATGTAGATAGGTAGACATCACAGCCTATACTCTGTATTTGCAGATCCATAAACGAACCTCTCTGTTCGTGGAGAGATGCTAGTGCGAACATTGGTGTAGACACCTATGTGTTGGTATATGCAAGTGTATATGTTGTATTTGAATGGAGTCTCTGTGTAGTTGCGGACCTGTGGCCATAGACGCTTGTATACGTAGACACCTGCCCTTCGAGGCCTTGGATACTAACGTTCAGAGGCAGGTCCTGCACACACACTGCAAAACGCGGCCACCGAGACTGGCCTCCTCTATTTCCCGCGCCCTCCGCAGAGCCATCAAACCGGACTCGCCTCTCACTCCCGGATTTTTTCCCGGTTCGTGCAAGGCTTCAGCCTCACGCGGCGCCAGGAAAGGCGGGGCGCCACTCGGGAAAAAGCCGAGACGGCGGATCCCTCCCGCGGCCTCGGGGGCCTGCAGGAGCTGTGACGTCGCAACCAAACCCGGGCCCCCGCCGGAAGTGGAAGCCAGGGTGGGGGAGGAGGGGGGCCGGTGAGGCGCAGTCGCGGCGGTCGCGGCGTGCCCGGCCGAGGGCAACCCGAGGAGGCGTGCGCGCCGCGCGCCTGCGGGGCAGGCTGGGCGCCCGGCGGCACCTCCCCAGACCTGGCGTCTGTTTACCAACAAACTGCCCGCGCTCGGCAGGGACGCATTCCGACGCGCTGAATAAGCTGCGGGCACTGTCTGTCTGGTCTCAACTCCCCTGCAGGTCCGTGGCGGCAGGATCAGAATCGCCCTGCAGATCCCCAGAGCTGGAGAATGCGACCGCAGGTTCCCTGCGTCCCCGAAGCCACAGGGCCTCCGCCGCTGTGCTGCTCCCCTCGCCCCTTGGCCAGCCCAGCCTCGCCAACTCCCTCGTGTTTCTGTTATGACCGAGGTTCTCAGACTGCCCCAACCGCGCTGCAACCTCGGCACCTCTCTCGGAGAGGACCCCGAGATAGCTGGGCCTAGAGCGTGCGCACCGTCCTCCTCCCATCTCCCAGTTGTGAATTTCCCTGCCGCGGGCTGCCCCCGGGGGCGGGCCCGGCACTAGGCCTCCGTGAGGTCACCGCGTGCGGGAGCCAATCCACGGCGTCTAAATGGGCGGGGCCCCCGTCGGGTCCCGGGAACCGAACCCAAGAGCTGGAAGAGGGGGGCCCCATGGATTTAGGGGGGAGGGGAAAAGCCATGGGGGGCACCCCCCCGGAACCCCTTTCCCAGGCGCGCGCTCTCCGCTGGAAGAGGCGCAGAGAGACATTTTCCTCAGGATCTTAAGTGTGGGGGAGGCTGGCTGGGGGGCTCATCTGGCCCCAACGCCCGAGGCTCGAAAAAGAGAGTTGGCGGAGGGAGAGGACTACGTGCCGGGCCATGGCCTAGGCCCTTTGGCCCCGGCCCCGGCCACAATGACCTCTTTGCCTTGCCCCGTCCCTGGCCCGGACCCCTCCAAAGCCATCTTCCCGAACATCGCCCCCGTCCCATCAGTAGTGGCTGCCTACCAGCTTGGCTTGTCTCCCGCAACCGCAGCAGCCTCCGACTTGCCCTATTCTGGGCCGTATGGCCACCTCTTGCCCTACCCTTACGCCGGGCCGGCGACCCCCAGAGACTCCTACCTGCCCTGCCAGCAACCCGCGGCGCCCTCCCAGCCGGCTCAGCAGGAGCGGGAGGCAGGTAAGTCCGGGCGGCGGCTCTTCCCACCTCTGGGGTCTTGCTCCTGTGCGCCCCTAAACTTCGTCCTCGCCTGGTTGGGCGCGGCTAGCGGGATTCAGACCTTACTCGGATTCCACTCGGATCTGGGGGTGGGGGGAGGGCGAAGGGATGGGGCGGGAGACAAGGGGGAGGGGCGGGGGCGAGTTGATCTAGGTCTCCTTTCAAGACCGACCTGGTTTCGATTTGCACTTGTGTGAAGCCCGTCGGCAGGGCTCCCTACCCCACCCCCTGGAGCAGCGGGGTTGTGTGTACCTACGTGTAACGGAAAACTGAAACAATCCAGATGTGGGTGTGGGTGCCTAGCCCCTTCTCCGGGATTCTCTCCATCGTGCACTCCTTCTCTTCCCCATGTCGCCTTTCTCTGCCTTCGTCTTGTCTCAGAAAGCAGTGCTCAAGTCAAAGCCTGATAAATAGAAATCAGGTCCCAGCTGGAGGGCGGTAGAATTGAGGTATTCGGGGGTCCTTTCCCCTCTCCCCCAGACCGAGCCCGAAAGTGCCTGACAGAGAGGGAAAGCTGGTCTGGCAGAGTCTGGGGTTAGGACCCCACCACCCATTGTTCTAAAAATGTAGCCATAGGTGGGTCAGGCAGTCTCTCATTGTAGACCCCAGCCTTCCAGCCAAAGGAGCGAGCCACACCTATCATCTCCACCCTTTGCCTTTGGGATGGGTTAGGCCCCAGTTCCCATCGCCTGGAACAACTTTGAGCTCCTGAGAAAGTGCTCACTGGAAGGTCTCAAAGAAGCCAAGGAGCTGGCCTGTCTTCCTGGTCCTGGGCCTTGCATAGTCAGAACCCATTCAAGGCTATACATACACCCATCTGTACTGGCTCAGGCTTAGACCTCAGGCCCCCTGCACTCCCTGCCCCCACCTAATGGCCCCCACAATTGTCTTTGGCACAGTTTCCTCCAAGGATGCACATCCACTGACTGACTTCGCTGGAGTCAGCCCAGGACTAAGACACGTCCCTGCCTTCCCCTGTTGCTCTGCTGGGACACATGACCTTGTAAACATCAGAGCCACAATTGATCTTAGAGATTTGGGAGCTCAACCTCCTTGATGTACAGATGGGCAAACTGAGGCCCAAAGAAAGAGTGTGCCTGGGTCAAAGACAAAGCCTGCCTTCCATGCTCTTGGCCCTTGCCTGTTGACTCTCACTGCATGGGACCAAAAAAGAGGATTTTAGGAAACTTTCTCAGAGTCCCCAGAAGTTAACTGCCTTCTGTGCCAGAACTGGGGTTGCCTCTCCCGGGTGCTGGGTCTGTCGTTGGAGGAGGAGCAGGGGATGGGGGGGGGGGGTAGTGTTTCTACAAATGATCTAATTTCCACAGACGAGTCCCTTGGATGCTTGCCTTCAGTGTCTGCCAGTATGGGACATTTTCGTGTGTCTGTAGTAGGGTGGGAATGAGATAACCTTGTCTTTAAGAGAACTGTCGTTAAATGAGCTTGGTATTTGCTGCCCTGTTTTCCACACTCCTTGCCTTCCCTTTGCTTGGTCTAAACACAAGAGAATGGAGAGTTCCTTTTCTTTACGGAATTTCCCCGGATCCAACGAAAACCACACATCGCCTTACATTAGATTGTAGCATTTTTCTACGGAAAGTGGTGGGTTTGGCCCACTCTAGACTGAATGATTGGGGTGTGAGTGAGGGCTTGGGGTCTTCCTTTTGCCCCCACTCTGTGTCCACCCCCGCCTCAGGGAGAGGTTTGGCTCCAAGTGAGCTGGCTACCACCAAGCACTGAGCAGGTGAGCACGGAGGTGCCTCGAGGGAGGCCCTTGGGCTCCATACTGGCGACCAGGGCAGATCCAGTCAGACTTGCTGCAACTGGTGTGGAGAAAGGCAGCTGTCGGGCAAGGAACTTAGAAGGGGGTCTGGTGGGAGAGTTAGGGCGCAGAGGGCGGAGAGAGTTCAGTAGCTGGGGCTGCCTCCCTGCCTGTCTCTGCGTCACCGCCCACAGCGCGCCGTCCACGCAGCCAGAGAGGCGCGGGTGGTCGCTCCGCTGCTGCCAGCCTGGGGCCGTGAGCAGTAGGGTCGAAGCAGGGGAGGCCGGACAGGCGCGGGCGGGAGCGGAAACCCAATGGTTTTTCTGGGAAGTGGCTGAGGCGGGGGTCGAAGGGGGTGGATCTAAGAAGCCCGCAGCGCCCGAGGCCACGGGTGAGGGATGCGGGGGAGGTGAAGGCAACTGGTCACCGCGGCCGGCCAAGGGCGGGGAACCTGACGTATGTGGAGTGAGTCCGGTGAGCGGAAGAAGGCAGAGGGCGGGTCAGGGACCCGGACGGACACCTGGGCACCAGGGCCAAGCGCTCTTTCGGCTGGGGCTGGGGCGGCTCTGCAGACCCGTGTGGGGTGCGGCGAACATTGCCCTAAACCCGGGGGCACTGCAGCCGCTTGCTCCACCTCCGCCCTACCATCTGCATGGAATGGCCTCGGGTGTCCCGGTAGAGTGGCATAGGTTAGCCATCGGAAGAGGGGAACCTCTCGCACCTCCACCCCCCTTGCAATCTAAGGCCAGGCTGTCCCACGGCCGAGATTCCTTGAGAGGCTGGGCCCTGGGGGCAGGAGGTGACCAGATCTCCGGCGGCGGCACCCGCAGCGGGATCCAGGAGCGGCCCCAGGGCCTGCGCTGAGGGCGCTGCGCGCTCTCCGAACCAGTCACCTTCCCTGCCCGCCTGGAACCCCTCTGTGACTGCAGCCGGGCGGAGGGGGCTGCCCCACACTGACCTGGCTTCTAGGGCCCCTGAAAGCCATCTCCCCAGGCAGCCAGCCATGGGGCGGTGAGAGATGGTCGCTTTCTTGCAGGGTGTGCGTTTGGAGAGGGGCGGGCCCTTACAATAGGCGAGGCAATGACAAACCCTGGGGGCACTTTCCACACTCTCTTGCTGGGAAGGGTGCTCATCTTGGCGTTCAAGGTTCGCTCGGTCCCGCCCACCCCCCATCCACCCTTCTTCCGGCAGCGGGGAAGCTGCCACGCAAACACTGCCTGGGGCCTCTGAGCATTGCGTTTGCGTTCCCTCCGCCTGGAATGCCCTTCCCCCGTCATCTCCAGGCCTCAGTCCAGCCCTCGACCGAGCCTTTCTGCCCCGCCCCACCCCAAGCTGGCGCCACCGTACCCTGCTGTACTCTGACCTCCCGCCGCAGGCGCCGCCCGTACCCTCGCTCTGGCCCTTGGTGCTTCCTTCCTAGGGTCACAGGACCCATCAGAGTGGGAGCTCCCTGAGGGCAAGAACTGCGTCTCGCACCACCTGGCGCACGGTGGAAGTGGGGTTCGAAAGGAGCGTGGAGCAAGGTAGAGAGAGGCCGGCCAGGTGCCTGCGCTTTTTGCTAATCCGAGGCCGGCATGCAAACGAGATGCAAATGAGCCTATGAAACTGCGCGTGCGACCCTCTGGAAAACCGTCTTGTGCCGCCCCTAGGCTCCGAGAAGCCGCCGCTGTCCCCGGAGCCCTCGGAGCGGCGCCCGCAGGCCCCGACCAAAAAGCTGCGCAAGCCGAGGACCATCTACTCGAGCCTGCAGCTGCAGCAGCTGAACCAGCGTTTCCAGCACACGCAGTACCTGGCGCTGCCCGAGAGGGCTCAGCTGGCCGCGCAGCTCGGCCTCACCCAGACCCAGGTGGGGCGGTCCCACCTTCCTGCCCACTCACCATCCCCACGTGTGTGCTCTGGGAACTCACCTACCCCCCACCCCGTATGAATGACTGATGAGTCCCCTAGCCCTGCTGTCACAGCTCTCTGGGGTGTGTTGATAGGTGGTCCTCAGTAAGTTGGGGGAATGTGTTAAAAGGTGGGGGGCCGGGGTCTGTCCAGGTAGAGAAGGGTACCCAGACTGGAGGGCTAGGTACTAGCTCAGAGGCAGGAACTAGGGGCTTCAGGGGCTATGGAGGATGGCAGCAAATGTTCCTGACCTCTGCACTTCTCCCAGGGCTGCTCCCTATCCCTGGGTCCCTTTCCCTCCACCTGACCAGTCCACACATAGCCTTCTCCTGATCTTCCATTCCTCCCCCTTTTCTCCCTGAAGGTAAAGATCTGGTTTCAGAACAAACGCTCCAAATACAAGAAGCTCCTGAAGCAGAACTCGGGGGGACAGGAAGGGGACTTCCCTGGGAGGCCCCCCTCCCTGTCTCCCTGCTCCCCACCCCTTCCATCCCTCTGGGATCTACCCAAGGCAGGGGCCCTGCCCACCGGTGGCTATGGCAACAGCTTTGGAGCCTGGTATCAGCATCACTGCCCAGATGTCCTGGCTCCACCTCAGATGATGTGAGTCTGGGGAAGGGCAGCTCGGCCCCCAGCCCTCTTACAAAGCCCAGGACCCAGCCCACCTGCACCCCTTCTGGACTGGGAGGAAACCAGCTCCAGATGGGTTTTCTCTGGAGGATGAGGAGCTAGAGAAAAAGGATGGGGTGGAGTCCTGTCCCCTTTGCCCCATAACCCAAACAGCCTAATCAAGGACTTTGCTCTTAACCACTGCCCCCCACTGCTACCATGGACTGGACACCTTCCCTCCAGCTGGTCAAGGCTCTGGTGAGAGAGTCACTGGCTGGCGTTCGGATGGCTCCCAGAATCCCTAGCCTTGCCACTTCTTCCGTGAGGGGGTTGCAGTCCCACCACAGCCTGGGGTCAAGCCAGCAAGAAACACTGAGTGTTTTTTCTCTTTGTGTGCCTTGGGCCTTGCCCAGGCTCTTGGCGAGCAAAAGCAGAAGTGCAGTGGACATCCAGAGTCTTCGAGTTGACCACCGTTGGGTCCCGCCCACCGACTTTTCCTGGAGGTCAGCCCATTGCCCCGTAACTGGTAGACCTGCTCACCATCCTGTGAGGTAGAAGGGATGCTGAAAATGTGGAGTTTTGTGGACCTATGGGTAATTTATGCTCTCTTCCTAAAAAAGCCCTCCTTCCCCCATGTCTATCCACTTTGAGTAAATAATGGATCCAATTATCATAGAATTCCACCAGTATTTATTAAGAGCCTGTTCCCCATCCCTAATACCTAACCAATGCACACGCACACACTCTCGGGAACCCAGAAGGGAACACTTTGGGGAGAATGGGGACAAATGAGCTTTCTGGATGAGTGTAGGTGGAGATACCCCCAAATAGGTGGGGTGGACCCTGCAATCAGCTCCTCACAGCTAATCTGTCTAGCATCCCCCCAAGCTCTTACCATCCCCCATCCCATGAGCTCTCAGAGATTAAAGTTAGTACAAAAACCTGGGCCTTGGCTGTGAGGTGTGTTTCCTGACTTCCGGGGCTGTTGCTCATCTCTCTCTCCCATCTGACTCTTCTAGCCTTAAGCTAGAGGCAATGGATCCCAGTTTTGCCTCTACCACTAACTAGCTATCTGGCTCTAGCTCTGGAATGTTCTAACAACATCCATATTTTCATATGCTCCATTGTGAAACTGGAAGATGCTAATGCTGGGAATGACCAAAGTCTGAGCGATCCTCACCAGCGAAGTCTCTCCTGACCCAGTTCTGGAGGGAGCTGGGAACCTCACAGCCTCCCTTGCCCCTGCTCACCTTGGGAGAGGGCACCCCCACTGGGCCAGGCCAGTCCTGCCCTGGAAGAAGTGTGCTCCTTGGGGTAGAATGGCCTCAGCTCGCCTAGGGGAAGGAGGAAGGGGAGGAGAAGAAAACCCCAGAAGGAACTGGACTTCTCCTCCATCCAACAAACATTTGTTGCACCTCTGCTCTCTGTTACATCCTGGGGATATCAAGGTGACCTAGGCAGACAAATGGCCAGATGC
Source organism: Equus quagga (assembly GCF_021613505.1). NCBI lineage: Eukaryota > Metazoa > Chordata > Mammalia > Perissodactyla > Equidae > Equus > Equus quagga. The sequence continues at coordinate 90,945,008 of NC_060277.1, read as the reverse complement.
TTGTATGTGCCTGGCTGAGGGAAGTACAGAAGGCAGTATGGGCACAGTCAGAGGCTCCATCTCAGATTCATGGCCACTGCTCCCCACCACACACACAGCACCCAACACAGGAGGGCTGAGGACAAGGGCTTCGAATAATTCAGGAATCCAGCCCAGCATGGCCCAAGGGGCTGGGGGAGGGGCCTCCAATTCCAGGCCAAAAGCTCCCAAATGGAGCTTCCTTCTTAGTGCCTGAACCCGTCCCCAGGCACTGCCATCTTGGGGCCTGCCCCAGTCTGAAAAGCCCACTCAGGCACCTGGAACCAACCCCGCTGGCCAGAGAGAGGCCCCAGTGGAGTGAAACGTAGGGCTGGTGGGGGTTGGGGGGGGTGGGGATTGTGAAATTCAGTGGAAGCCCCCCACCTGGAAGGAGGCCTGCTCTCAGTCCTTCCCAGGCCCCATTCTGGGTCAGTGGCCACACCCACTGCTCAAAACACACATGGAGATCCACATCCTGGGGATGGCAAATGGCACACAGTGGGCCAAAGCCAAGACCCAGGAGCAGTGAAGAAGGAGGGTGCCAAGAGGAGAAACATCCGCCTCTTCCCCTGCCTCCCCACCAACGCCTTCCCCTGCCCCTGGCTCCCGCCTCCACCTGCTCTCTTCGGCCCAGACCCCCCTGAGCTCTCCTCTGGGTCTTCTCTGGGGCCACAGGCCCTCAGGGCCCTGTTCCCTGCGGCTGCAGGTTGCACACTCCTCTTTCCACAGACCTGAGATAAGATCTACCGCCCCATCTCGGAAAGCCTCCAAAGCAAGATTAATTGGACAGCCCAACACGAGTCGCATCGTTAAAACAACAGCCCAGGTTGTAAAGTTAAGTAGCAGAGTGAGTGTAATTACTCTCCCAGCCAGAGGCCAGCTGAGCTGACAGCACCCCTCCTTCCCTACCCCCATCTCTCGGCCCTTTCCGGGGGAGACGGGAATCCTTTTCCACTTGGGAGCTGGCCCAGTTTCCCTGGGCTCCTGGGTGAGGATGGGGCTGGAACCCCAGTGGAGGAGGTGCCCCATTACCCTCCCTCAAGCCATCGGAGCTGTGGAAGGGGAACGTGTGGTTTCTTCCCGTGAAGAGGACGCCACTTTGGGAAAACTGGGTTAATAAGGGAGTGGTTAAGAATGGGGGCTTTGGCCTCCACAGAGTCCCAGCTCTGCTGTGTGACTTTGGGCAAGTTACTTAACCTCTCTCTGAGCCTCGTTTTTCTCCCCTTGAGATGGGAATACTAATGGGACCTGCTTCCCAGTGTGGTTGTGATGATGAAATGAGATAGTGCTTGTAACATGTTTGACAGGGTGCCTAGAATATAGTAAGCCCTTAATAAACGGCATTTATGGCTGCTGTAGGATTATCGGGGAGGAGAGGTCACGGCGAGGGTGAGTTCATACTGCCATTGCCATCTATTCATCTCTGCCTCCTGAGGGTAGGAGGAGGAACCGGGCTGGAGACTGGAGAACTCCACACACCTCTGGGCACCACCCTCTGAGAGCAGGACAGAGGCAAGCTCCTAAAGGCAAAGGGCCACAGCCCTGGGCATCTGACGTCAGCTGAGACTGGAAAATGGAGAAGGGGGTCCAGGGCACGTGTTCTCCCCGACAAGGGTCTCAGCCACAGGAAAGCTGACTTGGGGCTTCCTTTCCCTCTCCCCATATGCTATTTTAAGACGTGCCCCCCATTTTCTCCCCCAACAAAATGAGATTCAATTAATTCAATTAAAGCAATTTTGGGAGCAGCTCCTGAAGGCTTTCAATGTGAAATAATTACAAGTAATTTGCTGCTGTGAAGAGGAAAAGGGCACACGGGGTCTGGGGGGGAAGGAGGTAGCCCCCTCTCCACCCAACCCACTCAGACCTAGAAGGATTCCACACTGTAATCTTAACTGCCCTCCCATTGGCCAAATTACTTGCAGGTGGGAAGAGGGAGAGTGTGGTGGTGGGAGGGGGCTGGGAAGACCCTGAGTGACAGACCGCCCCTCCCCCACCCCAAAATCCACTGTGTGAGGTGGGGGTGGGGAGCTGGTCGTTCCCCGACAAAATGTCTGCACAGCCCTAGCAGTTGATTACTCAGCCCCAAACCTCATTTGGAGTTTAGATGCCTGAACTTGCCTCTGGGATTGGATCCAGAGTCAATGGAATGTTATCCGGGTGGCTGAGGCCTGCATAGACGGGGTCTTGGAGATCAAGGACTTCCCCGAACTTATAAGGGATGTACATAGAGAGGGGAAAGGCCAGAGAAGGCAGACACTGACTTCCTGCTTCCAAGGTGGTGAGGATACACCCACTCTCTCTCCTCTCCTGATCTGTTGCTTTCTTGTTCTGCCCGATGTCTAATCTCAATTCTTTCCACTGTAGTGGTGGCAAATCTTCTCTCAGCTTTCTGTCCTCAGGGCCACTGAACCCTCTTCCCTCAGAAAAGCATCCTGCGGGCGTTTCCCACCCCCAGCTCACCTGGGATAACTCTTTCCGTGCTTGGGCTCATTTGGCCGGGGCGGAGGTAGGGGGAGTGATGGTGCTAGAAGGGAAGTAGAGGCAGAAGCTAGCAGCAGGCAGTGGCTGAGATAAAGGTGTGGGGATGGGCTCAGGCCTCTGCAAAGACCCCTCTAAACCCTGCCCACAGGGGAGCTGGCTTTCAAGGGACTAGGAGCCCCCTTTATGTGGGAGCTCCTGTTCTAGGAGGTGAGTAATGTTTTAACAATTATGGTGGAAAAGAAAAATTCACGGACCCCAGAGTATTTCTTTCATAGCTTCCCTTCTTTCCCATCTTTCCTTGCTTCTCCCATTCCAAGGAGGGGTGAAGAGGAGGGGCGCCTTCAGCTCTGGTTCTCCGGACTCCAGCCCTTGCCCCACCCCTTCTCTGAGTAGCATGGCTGTTGGACCTGGGAGCCAGTGAGTCCTTGGGCCACTTCCGTCTCTCTTCTTCCAAGACAGAACTCTTAGAGAGGGAAAATTGGCTGCCTCTCCAGGCCTCGCCTGCACCCTTTCCTGGCCAGCTTAGATTGGTTCCAAAGAGGGAAATTAAAGACCCTTCCACCCCACATCTCAAAATACAAAGGCTCCAGACAAATGCACAGAGACGGGCAGAGGCAGGGACCCGAGCACAGGGAGCCTGTAAGCGCACACACACTTCCACGGAAGAAGGTGCACGCACAGCCAGGCAGACACACAACAGCATACGTGGAGCGGGCAGAGCCGAACAGAGAGACACACATGAGCACATGTGCATGAAGCCTTCCCATGACGGTACATGGACAGACATAGAGAAATATACTCACAGAGAGAAGCTCAACACCCTGGAATGAACCAAGAAGATGCACAGGGACTTAAACACATGCAGAAACAGACTGAAACATACCCCGAAATAAGCAGACCAGCTTCCCTTATGTGAGTGTTTGTGGGGGCGGGGGTGGTCTCTTTCTCTCTCTCTTTCTTCTCCTGCCCCTTCTTGGTCCCACCCTTTTTCCTGGCTCTTCATCTCCTATTTTCTGGGAATGTTTCCCTGGTGAGTGGTTGGGGAGGGAGACCGAATGGACACAGAAACCCGATAATTTCATTATGACTTTTTCTTTGTTCCTTGAAGCCTTGCCTCCTTCTTTCCCTAAGCTCTAGCAAGAGCTCCTGTCCCAGCTTCTCTTGGCATGTCCCACAGCTCCCAGAAGTGGCCATCAATTCCGGCCCAGGCACAGGAACCCCAAGACTGTCCTCTCAGATGTCTCCACTGATTGCTCTCCTCCCCTTCCCTGACAGCAACTCTGGCCCCAGGGAGGGAGGAGGGGGGCCTGGGATCACAGGGTAATGAGGAGAGCACTGCTCTGCTACTACTTCCTGTGTGACCGTGGCAAGGTTACCTACCCTCTCGGAGGCTCAGATAATTTCTCTTGCCAAATCCTATGTGTGTGTAGGAGTTGATATGTGTCCACCACCACTTTCTACTCCAGTCTAGGTCTCTATAAGGTAGAGCCTGTCCCCCATCAGATTGGGGGCCCCCTGAGTATAGGGCTCTGCTTCCCCCGTCAGAGTAGATACAGTTTGCGGCTCTTTCCAACCCCATAGCTTGATGACTCCGAGGTGCTTAGCCCCATTGGCATCCTGGGGGACATGTCTGGCCAGCCTAAAAAAGGAAAGGAGTTGGCCCCAAGCTTCCTCCAAACATCAAGGTTTCTGATTCAGCTCTTCACAGTGCCAGGCCTTCAGCCTCTCTGGCCCAAAAATGGAGAGATGACTTCATTTCCAGGGGAGGATGCCACTCTCTGTGGAATATATGTGGAATATATTCCTCCCGGCTTCCTCTGAACTATCCCCTTTCAGAGTTCAGTTGAATTGGGGGTCAGATGGAAGGAAAACCCTTTGGCCAGCCTGAGGTATGCCCCTGGCCTGGGGCCCCCGCTCTCTTACCCACACCCCCGCCGCCAACTTCAAGCTGATGAGTAACATACAGGTCAAATCGTGAGGCCTGGAGCATGGCATCTGGTTTATCCCCCTCAGATCATGAGGCTCCCTCTGGGACATGATTCTTCCCCCACTCTGCTCAGGAAACCCCTGGGCCTAGAAGCCACCTGTGATCACCTTCTCTGTGCTGTTTTGCCCAACCCCTCAGGACTTGTACTCTTCCCTCAGACTGGTGATTGTCAGAGAGCAGAGCACTGGCCTCCCCTCTCAGACTGGGGCTCCCCCATTCAGTGGTTCCTTCCTCTGCCTGATCACCCCTCCCCCAGCCCTGCTCCCACTCTCTATGGGGTCGAGGGCCCTAGAGTGTGGAGTTGGGCAGAGTACTAAGAGTAGATGGGGGCATGTGACCCTTGCCCAGGTCCCACCCCTCCTACTGCCCCCTGTGCCTGCCACAGAACCACTAGACCACTCCTTTCAAGTTGGACCCAGGGGAGGCTTTCTCTGTCTCTGCAAGCTGGAGCCTGCCGCACGCTCTCCTCCCAGCCCTGGAGCCACCGGGAATTCTTTGCTCCAACAGATCCTGGGGGAAGCCAGACTGCGGGAGGTTCCTGACATGCCTCTGCTGCGCTCCTGTCACATTCCCCAAGCCCAGGGGGATCAGCTGGATCCACCAAGGCAGGCTTCTTCCACCCCTGTGACCTCCTCAAGTCCTCCTCCCTCCCTCTCCGAAGCCTGAATCTGCCCTGGGACCCATCCCTGGCTTTGGGTCCCTCCCACTCCCAGCCCTTTGGCAGCCCCATTTGAACAGGAAGCATTATTCCCCCTGGTCCCTTGAAAAATAGAATTTGTCTCCTCTAGAGAGACTTTGTGGAGTGTTTGGAATGCAGACACACAGCTGAGAGGCCTTAGGCAAGTCACTTTACCTTTTTGGGTCTTTATTTCCTCACCTACGCAGTGGGGATAATGATTACAGCATCTCAGAAGGTCGTGGAGACAGGTAGACAGGGAGAGTGCACCCTTAGTAAATTGTGAAATATACCAGGCATGCCAGAGGGCGTGGAGACTTAGCCCTTCTCCCTGGCCAAGTCAAGTTGGTGCTGAAATTGTCCCTCTTCCCCCATCCACCTAAATTCTCCTCTGACGCACCAGCTTGTCACAAACTGGTGAAGAGTATAGTGCCATCGTCAGGGATACAAAATACTAAAGAGCCAGATGCCTGAGTTCAAGTCCAACTCTGTGACCTGGGGCAAGTTTCCTACCCTCTCTGTCCCTCCCCTTCCTCATCTGGGACATGAAGATGATGATAGCATGGGCTTCACAGAGTTGTTGTGAGGACTCGTTGAGTTAAAACCCAAAAGGCACTATAATACGGGAAGGATTCAGCAAGGATCAGTCGTTATCTCTGACCGCCAAGGAAGAAAAACCTTCTCTGACCATGAGGGGTCTTGTCCAAGTGCCCCTGCTCCTCCGTTGGTGTCCACCTGTGAGCAGAAGCCTGGTCTGGCTGCGTCCCCAGGCGCCCAGCAGCATGAGTGGTGGGCTGGATGGAAGCTGCCTTGTGAAGAGGGGAGGAAGTTGTGCAGAAGGCTGGCTAAAAAGCCAAGAAGTCTGGTCATGCTCCCAGGATAGCCCTCTGGGTACCCCCCAGGTGAGAAGGTGCCAGAAGAGGTGAGACCACCCAGGACCCGCCTAGGTCAGAGCTAATACAGAGGCAGACGAGGCCCCTGACTCTTCGTTCATAAAAGGTTATCCCTCCTGTAACCCCAGAATCCCTCCCACTTGGCTAAAAAGCAGAGATAAAACCATTTCTTTTTGTTGATATTTGATTGTATACCTAGAAAATTCAAGAGACTCTAGGGGGAAAAAAGAACTTGCAGAATTAAGAAAAATTTGGTATAGTGGCTGGATATAAGATAAATATAAGACATTAGTAGCTGTTTTCTAGTCCAGTGATAAATAAGAAAATATCTTCCTGTTAGAATGGAAACACAAAATAATAAAATACTGTAAGTTTGTAGATGTGGAGAGCAGCTCTTTAGCTGATTAGTAACTGAAAGAGATTGACCTCTGCCCTCTTCTCTTCTGCTGGTGCTCAGGCCCAGCGCATGACTCTGTCCATTACATCTGAAGCATGGCAGACTTAGGTTGGAATCCAGAAAGCACTTTCCCAGTAGAAGGAGGAATTCCCAGTATGAGACCTCCCCCGATGGAGAAGGAGGGGCAAACTTTGGGCCCCTTGAGGTGCCAGGAGCTCCCTAGGGCAACTGAGGAGTGTCCTGACTGCACAGAGGCTGGTTGCATCTAAAACTGACAGCATAGGGGGCCGGCCCCCTGGCCCAGTGCTTAAGTTCGTCTGCTCTACTTCAGCGGCCCAGGGTTTCACCGATTTGGATCCTGGGCTCGCACAGCTCATCAGGTCATGCTGAGGTGGCGTCCCACATTGCACAACCAGAAGGACCTACAACTACAATATACAACTACGTACTGGGGGGCTTTGGGGAGAAGAAGAAGAAAAGAGAAAAAAAAACTGACAGCATCATATGCTGAGCTCCCGTCATTGTGCCAAGCTTTGTGCTAAGCCTTTTATGTGTATCTCATTTAATTTCCTCAGCAGCCCTACAAGATAGGTATGATTAGCTCCATTTTATAGATGAGGGAAAGTGAGGCTCAGAGAAGGCAAGTGACTTACTTAAGGTTACACAGCTAGTAAGTGTCAAAGTCAGGGTTTGAGGTCAGGTTTGTGCTACGTGTGCCTGTTTGGACACATGTGTCCCAGTCTATGGAATGACATCAATCCTGATGTCTCTAAGGGCACAGGGCAAGCCTGGAAACAAGAAGAAAGGCTGAGCCTGGCCCCCTCCACTCTTTCTCTCCATTTCAGTCTTGGAGATCATGGGGTAGTGAGAGGCCCCCAGACCAGGGATTCAGAATTCCTGCTTCCAATTCACTGGGGAACTTTAGGGGAAGCTATTGAACCTCTCAGAGCCTCAGTTCTCTCACCTGTGAAGTGGGATAATCGTGGCGCTAACCATGCCAGGCAGTTGAGAGGATTAAATGAGACAGTGCCTGTGAAAGTTCCTGGTATGGGGCTTGGTGCATAGTGGGTGCTCAGTTAGCATCTTCCCTGCCCAGATCTTGGGAGGATCTGAGTCTGCACTTGGGAGCAATTTTCTCCCGCTTCCCTTCCTTACCAGCCAGCCTCCTGCTCCCTCTGGCCTCCTGTTTTCCTCAGCTTCCCCCCACCATCCCTTAGCCAGGGGCACGTCACCACCTCCCAATGGGTGATTCCTGAGCTCAGGGCAGGCCTGACTGGCCCGAGGAGTGGGCGTGGGATGGTGCCACACGCATCGCATGACGTGGCTAGGCGCCCTCAGTGCGCAGGGAAGGGCACGCTGCTGCCGTTTGCCAGGTGTAAGGTGAACTGCCAGGATGGGGGGGGGTGCCCCCTCCCCTGCCCCAGCTAATCCTCCAGGGTGTGGAGTCTCTGTTCCCTGCTTACTCAGCAGACATTTCCATTCCTGCTCCGATTTGCCCCAGGAGACAACCCAGGAATTTGGGCCTCAAGGCCCCGCCCTCTGCCAGCCCCCTCCCCAGGTTTGTCTCCTTGCTGGGTGCCTAACCTGGCTGCCCTGGGCCCCTCATCCCCACCTTCTCTTGGACTGCCCCCCAGGGCAGAGAGCAGCCACTAGACTCCAGACCCAGAAGCACTTCCCTAGTGCTTCCAGGGCCTCTGAGCTTCCCAGGACTCTCAGGGGCTCAAGAGGCCAATTCCATACCCCTCACCCCTACCCCAGGAAGCCCCTTAAATTCACCAGCCAGCGGACTGAGCTAATTGAAGAACAGCAGTGTGGTGGGGGGTGGGGGAAGATGGTCAGATCACTGGGTCCCACCTGCCTGCCATCCAGAGAACACTCTTGGTTCCACAGTCTGGGGGCCAGGGTTTAGGAGCCCCCTTAGTAGTGTCTGTCCAGATGTGGCCAGTGTAGGCAGAGGAGCCCTGGCAGGCACTCACAGCACTGCCCCTCATTTGCTGTGTGACCTCGGGCACTTCGCACAGTCTCTGTGGGGCTGCTTCCTGAGGGTTAGATGAGATAATGCCCAGTGAGGGTGCAACCACTGTTAGCTCCTGCAGTTGCTCAGAGGAACGGTTGGGTACTGGCTTTCCCTTTGTCGTCTCATGTAACCCCCAACAGCCGAGAGAGGGGGGCAGTTACTATTTCCTCCTCAGCCTCACAGCGCCCTCTCTGATGGGAGTGGCAGCTGCTGCTGACAGCGATTGTGTGAGGGGGCCCAAGAGCTCCCCATCGCTTCATTTATTCATTCAGACATTTGATGTCCACTGAGGGTCCTGCCCCTCCAGCCTGCGCTAGGCACGTGGGGTGGGAGCGTGTGCGGGTGAGCATGCCCAGGTCCCTCATCCCTCATGTCCCCAGTTCAGATCCTCCCCAGCTCTGCCCCCAGGGCTTGGTATAATAGCCTTCCCTGAGCCCCTGGCCTTGCAGCCCACAACCCTCCCCCGGGTGAACAAAAAAACTCCATGTGGTCCATGCCCAGATGAGGCAGAAAAGAAGGTGAGATGCAGGCTGTGCCTCCACAGAGCTCGGAATAGGAGCCTGGAAAGAGTCACCCAGTTAGTAGTGACCAGCGTGGCTTAGTGACAGAGGAGAAAGATGGGAGCTGGGGACTCAGGCTGGATGTCTGAGGAGCTGACTCAAAGGCTTGTGCGGGAGGGCGCTGGCCCCTTGGAGGAGCTGGAGGCCAGCCTTCCTGACTCCCTGGCCTCAGCCTGCTCCATCAGCCCCCTCCCTGCTCCCTCTGCCCCAAGCCACCCCCAGGGCCCCCATCAACACTGACCTCCCGCCGCCTTCCCCCAGCCGCAGAGGAAACATCTACAAGCACTTTTTGGCTTCTCAGTCTCCCAGTCTCAGGCTGATGGGTGGTTGGTAAACAGCTTATTAAGGTGATTAACGCTGCAATTAAAGCTGGAAAAACAGAGGCCGGGGTGCTGGCTGAAAGCTCCCCTCTCCTCCCCCCTCCCTTCTCCCCTTCCCCTCCCCTCACTCCTCTTCCATCCCCTCTGGGCTTGGTTGATGCAACTCGGCCTGAGCTAGCCAACCAGAGCCCTCACCTAGGGGCTGGGAGGCTGCGCACCTGGGGTCCTGTCTCAGCTGCCCAGGAGCCCCTTCCCCACGAGGTGGGGGACTCTTCTGGACTGGGGAGTAAGTGGTCGTGAGAGTGTGTTTCTGAGGCGGATGGTGTATGGAGGCTGAATTGGGATGAGGTCTCTAAGAACCCCTAGTGCCTGGGACCCCTTGAAGGGAGGGGCCTCAGGGACACTAGTGAAGACTACCCTTCTCATCCACGTCCCCAAGGGAGAAGGGCAAGCGCTGTCTCCTCCCAGAATGGGGTCAAGGAGCTTCCTTTCCCCAAGCTCACGGTGTTAGGGCAGCTGCTGGCACATCCGAGGGGCTGGGAACTGCCAGACCCTGGCCCTTCTCAGAGCTCAGCACCCAGGGAAGGATTTAGGGACCCTCTGGATCCATGCCTGCCCTCCCTTCAGCATTGGCTCTAGCCAACCCACCAAGATCCACGTGGCAGCTGCTCAGGCTTTCCCATAAGCCTCCTTTCTCTCCACCCCATGAGTCCTGGAAGGGGAGTTATTCCAGAGGTGGGATCTCCAGGAAGTATGTTCCCAGACCCCCAGCTCTGCCTGTCATGCTGCCATCCTTCTTTCAAGGCATAATTCAAATACCACCTCTTCCATGAAGCCTTTCCAGATTTCCTTCCCACCTGCCACCAAGTGCCTGTGCCCTTTCCTCTGACAGCCCATCCAGTCCTACCTGACTGTGTCAGGTTTGCCCACCTGGGGGCCTCTTCAAGGTGGGCCCTGCTTCTGGCCCTGGAGCTCCTAGCACAGGTCTGTGCCTCCCTTCCCCAGGCTTCGGTCATCTCTTGCACCAGCTCCTAGAACTGCCTGGCATATGGCAGGTGCTCAATAAATATTGGTTGACTTATCCCTTTGGGGAGTGCACCTAGAGATGGGTGATCAACCAAGGTGGCAAGTACAGCCAAGGGCCTGAGTTTGAATGGGGGTATGGGAAGGTGGGATGGGGCAGGAGGTGAGGCGGGGAATAAGCCCCATCTCCCCATCACCATCATCAACAGCAACTTTCATTAACTGAGCAGTACTCACCTCGTGCTAGTACCTTGTTAAGCATTTTACTCACGTTATCCCATTTAATCCTCTCAACAACCCTGCTGGGTAGGTGGCGTTATCCCTACATTAGAGATGAGGAAACTGAGGCTTAGAAAGGTGAAGCGACTTGCCCAAGATCACACAGTCAGTAACGTGGTGGAGGCAAGATCCCGTCCAGGTCAGCTGACTCCAGCGTGCACATTCCTGCCCACGGCGGGGCGTTAAGCTTTTCCTAGGACCAGCCCAGGGGAAGAAGCCCAGCCTCTTCCCCCTCCGCTTCTCCTCCCAGGGAAGAACCCAGGGAGCAGGACTGGCGGTGGGGTGGGCGGAGCTGCGGTGGCTCCAGCTCACTGACACTCTGCCCTGGGGCGTCTTAGTAAACTGAGCTACAGAAAAGCCTATTAAGAGCACCCATTCCCCAGACAGACCTGGGTTCAAACCCAGTATTGCCATGTATTAGTTATATGACCTCGATGGAGACCGGACCTCTCTGAGCCTCAGTTTCCCCATCCCAAAAATGGGTTCTATACCACCCACCTCCCAGGCTGTTGTGAGGATCACGAGCAAAGTGCCTGGCACAGAGGACGAGTTTAGCAAATGCCAGCTGTTACTAAGGTTTAGAGAATAGTGACCCTCAGGGCAGACAGGGGTCCCCTAGCCCCCTCCTTCTTCCCTGAAGGTTGTCACGAGGCAGTAGGTATCATTAAGAAGCACCTGGCAAAAGATGGGCTCAGCAGCCTTGCCCTGGCACTCTGCCAGGTCCCCCACCCAAGCTCCTGTCCTCGTGCCCCCGCCACCACCACCAAAGTTGGCAAAGAGGGTGCCTGACTGGCCTGGAGGTGAGGAGAGGAGGAAGGGGAGGTCAGGGGTGGGGCTGACCTCCACGGGAGGTCACCAGGGCAGTTAATCCAGCCTGACAGAGCAGGGATGAGCAGGGAGGAATCAGGGAGCTTACAACATCCTTTCATCCCGCAGCAGCCCGCCCGCCCGCCAGCCTGCCCGCCCAGCCTCCCTCCTTCCTTCCTCTCTCTTTCTGCCCTTTTTTTCCCTCTCCCTCCCTTTGCTGGCAGCCCAGCCCTAATAAAATGCAGTGTCTCCAGCAAGTCTGCCCGGCTGCCGCCTCGCTGCTCCTGCCTGCACGCAGCCCTCAAACCAAACTGCTCAGCTCAGCCCCGCCTGGCAGCTGCCACTTAACCCTTGCCAGCCCGGCTGGCTGGCGTCGTGGGCTGAAGGCCCTCCTCCCTTCCGCCTCCCTCAGGCATGGGGGGAGGGGAAGGCCTGCCTTCTGAGAGGGAAGGGGTGGAGTGGGGGCATGGAGGGCCCCACTGTTCTGGAGCACCCCCCCCGCCCGAGAACCCCTCGTCCATCTGTGTACCTGTGACTGCTGTCTAAGCAGGTCCTTCGGTGACTGAGACCCCCTCCTTCTGCCTTCTCATCCTTCTGCTTTGTGCCTCACCAGTGCGCCAGAGGACAACAGGGTGGGGATTATTGTCCCCATTTGACAGATGAGGAAACTGAGTGCCTGATGGGGAGGCTTCAGGATGAGCTGGGTCACCTCAGCTGCTGAGTGGTGTTGCTGATTCTCAATCTAAGACTTTTTCCAGTACAGGGAGCTGCCACTGGCCCCACGTGTGTGTGCATGCATGCACGTGTGCCTGCGTGTGATGTTGGGGTGATCTGAGCAATGTGTGTTTGCACACCTGTGTATTGGGGGCCTCTATCTCTTCGAGTGTTATGGCTTTGGCTTTATACATTTGTGTGATGCGAAGGTGTCTCAGGAGTGGGTTTGTGTCTATGCCTGTGCCTGTAGATGATGACACGTTTACCTCAAGCAGGAGTCCACGTACGTGCGATGATGGAGAGATGTCACCGTGTGTCTCGGTACACGTGTGTGTATAAGACAGGTGGCTTCCCAAGTGTGTGCATGCATTCGTGCTGTCTCCCATCTGCTCCAAGACGTGCTGCTCACACCCACCTCCATTCATTCTACCGCCTCCAGCTCTCCGTCTCCAAGGTCTTGGAGCTGGGCAGCTGGAAGAGGAGGATGGCAGCAATGCGGGCCCAAGCAGTCAGCGGCAGCAGCAAAAAGCCTCTGAGTCAGGGCCCGAGCGCCCCCCCTACCAGAAGGTAAACACAGAACCCCCTCATCTCCATCTTCCAGCCTGGATCCCAATGACCTGGGGTCCTTGCCAGCTGTGGGAGCAGTGGTGTTCCCCTGCCTGAGGCTCCACCCTCGCCCCAAGCTGGAAGGGATAGACAGGAGGGTGAGGGGCCAGGGAGTGCCTGGGTGTGGAGGCAGGGGGTTTACACGCGTGTGCAAGCATGTCTTCGTGTGAGCCCAAGATCAAAGAGCAGCCCTGAGGTGACCCGGCGGCGGCAGTGGTGGAGGCCAGCTGACTGGCAGGGAACGCCAAGCCGCCAAGCAGAGTGGAGTCAGGGAGGCCATGGCTGGGAGCCTCCCACCCACCCAGACCTGCCCAGGTTGGGGGCAGCCACCGGGTCAGGAGCGCCTGTCACCCTGGAGGCACAGAGCTCCGTCCCCACCGAACACCTTCCCCAACTCCCAGGCCCTCCCCGAGAGCTGTCTGTCTCCAGCCTCCAGTTCAAAGAGCTCAGCGGTTATTTTCTTCTTTTTTATTAACTTTATATATAAAGATGGGTCCAGTAAGAAAGGAGAAATGAGAAGGCTGGGAGGGAGTGGGAGCTGGCTTCGTTCCTGTCCCTTAGGGTGGGACTCTTCGAGACCTACCATGTCTCTCCTCTCTGCTGAGCCTCCCACTAAACCCGAATCCAGCCAGAGCCCACATCCCTGTTTCTCTCGGCTTGCGACGCACAGGCAGGTACATCCAAGAGGAAAGGGCCACATAAATAGGAAACCACAGTAGGGAGGAGGCTGCTTCTCTGTTGCTCTTAAAAAAAATACATACTATATATATAGCTACAGTCTTCTACCTCTCCTTCGCTTCGATGCTTGACCACACGAGGGGTGGAGGAAAGTTAGCTCCAAGGGGACGTCTGGGACAAGGAGGGGCAGCGCCACCAGCCCTCCAGACACCCTCTCACCCCTAAAGGCACCGGGTTATAATCCTCCCCCTCTCCCCGTGCACCTCACCCGACATTCTCCATCTCAGCGGGAGCCATCTGTTTCCAAGGCCACCAGAAAGAGGGTGTTTTGGGGGTTGTCTTGCCTGGTATTTCTCCTGGGAGATTTGGGGGTTGGCGCCAAAACTATCAACTTACTGAAGGAGAGGAAGCGGTGGCGGGGCGGGGCACAGAGCAGAGACACCCGCGCAGGGGAGATGGTCCTATCTGTTAACAATGCCCTTTGTTTTCCTATTTTTTCAACAGCTTTTAAAACAAAAGTTGTGCAAAGTCCTGTACATGGAATAAGAAATGGGTCCTTAGGAAACATCAGAGACCCGCTCCTCCTCTCCGACCAGAGAGGGAGAAGAGATGGCTCCTTGAGTTCTTCCCTCTAAAGCCACAAATATTAAAAGATTCTCTCACTTGGGGGGGGGGGGGTTCTTTGGTTTAACCCTCAAATCTTAAATGAGGGCTAGAAGTGCGGGGCAGGGGCTGGTTGAGGTCCTCACCCTGAGTCCCAGTCACGATGTCCAATGTCTTTTTGGCAGAGGGGATGCTCAGGACGGGGGGAGCCACAGGTAGCTCAGAGGAACCAGGCCTGGCAGGTCCCAGAATCCACAAAGCCTGGTGTCCCAGCCCAGGCTGGCCCCACAAACGCTCCACAGTCTCCCCAGTCCCCAAGTCTGGGGAACAAGTATGAAGTTTTCGAAGCTGGAAGATGATGGGCCCTTTAAAGCCAATCCAGGCTCCTGCAGCAGAAGGGGAACAGCTGTCCCAGCTGGAGTGGAGTGCCCCAACATCTGGAGGGGTACCCCCAGTGTCTAGGCAGGGGGAGGGAGGTTCAGGGGACATCCTTGGTCCATGCAAATTTCATCTGGAAGCTCTTAGGTCCTTGGAGGAAGGGGCAAAGGAAGGGGGAAAGGGGCTGCTCTTTCCCCTGTGCTCCTCGATGATTCCTGAGTGTCGGCTAGGACGGAGGTGCCTTCTGCCTGGTCCCGGGGGTCCTTCGTGGGAGGTTCAGGCCAGGTGGGTGCTCAGTACACAGCCCCAGGGTTGGGCGGGGGCCCGGGGGAGGCATGGTGCAGGGTGGCCGGCTGAGGCGGCTGCTGCTGTAAGTGGGGTCCACTCAGGTTCTGTGCATGGTACCAGGAGTTGGTGGGGTCGTCCAGGTAGCTGGGCGAGGCACTGTATGGGAGCGGCGGGGCCAGCTGACTGCGCGCAGGGGCTGGAGTGGAGTGGGAGGAGGTGTCCCAGAGGGCGGGTGACGGTGGTGAGTTGCAGGCCATGGAGTCGCTGTTGTTGGGGCTATGCTCCAGGGGCACCTCCCCATTCTTGTAGAGCTTCTTGAATTTGGAGCGGCGGTTCTGGAACCAGATTTTCACCTGCGCCAGAGAAGAAAGGGGGAGCGAATTAGCCTCTCAACATGCTGGGTGAAAACCCCCACAGGGAACCCAGCTACAGAGGGCAAGGCCAGCGCCCAATGTCACACAACAAGACCCAGACAAAACCCAGGCATCATGACTTCCAGGCCAGCATCTTTTTGCTATCTGGGATAGAACTGTGGCTAGGATCCTTCAACCACCTGGGTCCAAATTGCACTCTGCCACCTTGGGCGTTACTTAACCTCTCTGGTTCTTGCCTTTCTCATCTGCAAAATGGGGATGATGGCAGCACTATTACCTACCTCCTAAGGTCATTATGACACTCAAAGACTTTAAGACAGCCAAAGAACTTAGAACAGCCTGGTATGTAGTACGCACTCAATAAAAGGCAGCCCAGTGGGGGCTAGGCAGTTTATGGCATTTTGTTCACATTAGAAACCCATAAGCAGAGGCGCCCAGATACACAGAGACAAACACACACCCACATAAGCATCTCCATGCGCAGGAACGTACCCACTCACAGCCTCACACACACACGCTGAACTATAAAGATACATACATGCATGCACAGATACACCCAGATAAACACCCCACAAACATGAGCACCGGCATTCACACACACTAGGGTATGGAGGAGCCCTCCAGGGCTGGCTAATGGGGGTGACCTGGGGACTCAGGAACAGGTGAGCCATGATCCCCAAATTTCCCTTGGGGTATCTCCCCCTCCTCCTGCCACTCCCCATCCCATGACTGGTACAAACAATGAATCAGCTCCTCACCGGCTGACCCAGATTCCCGGCGGACCGGGCCCCACGCAGCCGCAACCCAGGCTTGCCTGTCAACACCTGTGGGGAGCCAGGCGTCCACCACTCCTCCCCTGAGCAGTGACAGGCTGCTGGGGACTTTAGGGACAGGCTGAGGGTGGGAGTGGGGCTCCCACCTCTGAGTCCCTATCCTCCTCTTGGCTGGGGGCAGAGGAAGGGGTGGAGCGTTTGAGTGCTGGGCAGGAATGTGGTGCTTTGATACAGGCACAAATTTGTGTACATGCACCCAAGAGCGTGCAAAGTCACGGACGTGTGCCCCTCCATCTATAAACACAGTGACCTTTGAAAGGTCGCACTCCTTATGTGAGCATTGCCACGTGTACACAGACCTATTAGCATGTGAACAAACACACATGTGTATACATGTGTGTATACACCTCTACACACACACGCCTAGCCAGGGCTGGGGGGTGGGGGCGTATGACACGTGTGGACTTCTACTAAGTGAGTGACCAGCACTGTTGGGGGTCAGTGGGAGTTGGGGACTCTGGGCCAGAGGGAGGAGGACACCTCTCCTTGTGACAGACATACACAGGGGCATGGGTTCACAAATATGCACGCCTGTACACGTGCTAATGCAGAGATTTCCAACAGAAAGGGAGACTTTGGGGTTCCCTGCCCACAGGCAAGGTTTTCAGGGACTTGCAGGGACTTTAAAAGGCCAGCCAGGCTCGGCTCAGCGGCGCCGGGAGAGCCCCGGGGTCCCGCGCGGCCCCCCCAACGCCCCACACTGACCTGCGTCTGCGTGAGGCCCAGCTGCGCGGCCAGCTCGGCGCGCTCGGGCAGCGCCAGGTACTGGGCCTTCTGGAAGCGGCGCTGCAGGGCGGCCAGCTGATAGCTGGAGTAGATCGTGCGCGGCTTTCGGACCTTCTTGGGCTTCCCGTTCACCATGCGCACCTCGGCTTCCGGCTCCTCCTTCACGGAAACTGCGGACAACACACCGGGCGGGGGACGGCTCAGCCTCGGCCTGCGGCTCTGCGCCCCCCAGGGCCCGGCGGGACGTCCCCCACCTCCAGCCCACCGACTCGCCCCTGGATTTCCCGGCTGTGCGCCCGCGGGAGGGAGCCGCGGCGACAGAGCCGGACCGGCGGCGCCCAAGACCCGGCGCTCCCGGCTCCCAGCTCCGCGCCCGGCCCCGGAGCGCGGTCCCCGGCGCCAGCAACCGCCCGGGCGGGGACGGCGGCGGCTCCGCTCACGACACCTCCCGCGTCACCTCCCAGCCTCGCAGCTCCTCGCCCCCCGGCTGCTGGCCGCCCCCTTCTCACCCCCACCTTGCCCGCAGTCGCTTTTCTCGCTCTTTCCCGTCCGTTCTTCCTTCCCTTTTTTTTTTTTTAACTTTTTATTTTAGAATAGTTTTACATTTTCAGAAAAGTTGCAAGGATAGTACAGACTCCTTCCTTCCTTCTTTCCTCTTTCCATCCTTCTTTCTTTCCGTCCGTTCCTCTGTTCCTTTCTTCTCTCCTTCCTCTCACTTTGTCCCTCCACATTTCTCTTTTGCTGCGTCTCCACTTTTCTCTTTCAGCTTCTTTACTTCTCAGTCGCTGCTTCCCTGTTTTCCCGTAATTCTGTGGGTCTCTCTCCATGTCGCCCTCACCATTTCCCCCCTCCCCAGCCCAGATCCAGAGGGTCCCTGGAGCTCCCGGTCCCCGCTGCCTACCCGAAAGCCCGGTGCAACCCGATGGAGGCCCCCTTGCTGAAGTGCCCGCGAAAGCACCTCGATTAGGAAGTTCCCTGACAGCCACAGCCCTCTCCTCCCTCGCCCGGTTCACCGCGATCCTCGCCCGAGACCACCGCGCCCCGAACGCGTGCAGTCTCAGGACTGGAAGGTCATCTGTCCCCTCTGGGGGTCATCTAGCCCACCTTCTCTAACTCCACACAGTACTTTTCTTACCCTTGACGCGCCCCTAGATTTCAGCTTCCGTTCCCTGCCTTTCTCTCCCTCGGCATCTTCCAGCGTCTCCCACCCTTCCGCGACCCCGTGGTCCTCACCTGGGTCCTGGGCGGGCAGCGGCTGCTCCCGGTACGCTCCGTATTGCCGGTAGGAGGCTCCATAGGTATATTCCGACTTGGGCGAGTAAGCGCCCGTGCCTGCAAGCCCGTTGAGATTGAACTGGTGGTGGTAGGTGTAGGGGTTCACGGTCTGGCCGTAGGGCTGGCCCGAGTAGTAGTCGTGCTGAGGAGCGCTGTAGTAGCCCAGATCAGTGACCGAAGACTCGGGCAGGGTGGGCGAGTCCTTCGAGCCCGCATGGCAGCTAAGCGAGCTGGAGATATCGGTGAGGATGCTGCTGAGTTTGCGATCGAAGGAGCCACTCATCCTGGCGGGCGCCGGGCCACCCCGGGGTTGGCCTCGGCCGCAGAGCGGAGCGCAGAAGCCGGCAGAAGCGCGGGGGAGGCGGAGGAGACGAGGCAGGGGTGTGTGTCCGGATGGCGAGGGGAGGGCCCGGCAGAGTCTCGGGGGAGGGGAGGCCGAGGGGCGCTTAGACCATCGCCGGCCTTCAGGCAGTCGCTGCGCGCCTCTCGTCGCGTCCCAAGCCACAGTCAAATGCTGCCAGCTCCGCCCGGCCAGCCGGTTATAGACTCAATAGTAGAGTCGCCGAGGGAGGCTCCAACGCTCTGATTGGCTGCAAGTCTTGCCTTCGAGGCAAAACATGCTCTTTCGCTCTGTCGTTCTTTCTCTCCCTCTCTCTCTCTCCCCCCTCACTCTCCCCCATTCTTTGTTGTTACCCAAAACACACACACACACACACACACACACCCTCATTCCTCCTCCTGTCGCTCCCTCCCCCAGCCCAGATAAAACCCCCAGTGTCTCCGAAGGAAGGGGATGGGGGAGGGTGGTTTTGCAGAGCCCTCGGGATCTGTCAGTCTGTCTGTCTCCCCGGCTGGGGGTGGGAGGTGGGCTTAGGTGCAATGGGAAAGGAGAGGAATTTGTCATTGGGTGTTTGTGGAGGGAGGTGGTCCATGGTGGGATGTATGTGTGTGTGTGAGCCAGCGCTGTGCAAATGACAGGCAGACAAACGTGCCTAACGTGGGGAGGACCCAGGGCCCAGGAAAATGTTTTAATTTCTTTTAAAATCATAAGAAAAGAAATTTTGAAGAAAATATTTGAATATATGATAATACATTGTCTTTACCTCAATCCACTCATAAAATGTAATTTAAATTATTATTATTTTTAATAGACGAGGGGGCCCATCAGGCAGAAGTGCCTTGGGCTTATGAAAGTCATAACTGGGTCCACGGAGGGTCCTGTTGGAGGGGGCTGAGGGGGGGCAAATATGTGTGGATTTCCGGGCTTCTGGGGAGGGTAGGGTTGCACTGCCTGCGGGTGGTGATATTGGAGTTGTTTCTGTAACTATGTGTGTGCAGTTTCAGAGATGGCCCAGGCTTGCTGGACGGTGCAGGGGACCTGGGGTCCCCATGGGGTTGGATGGGATACAGCCTGGCTCTCTGACTGTGTGCTTCAGTAAGTTTGGGGCAGAGTCTGTGCTTTGGGGACAGCACTGGGGGATTGTGGGCGTTTTTAAAGATCAGGTATATGGGATGGGTGTGCTAGGGTGTGTGATGTGAGGATTTCCCATGTTGCACAGTATACAGAGATGTACCTGAGTGCAGGAATGCATGTGTGAGAGTGCAGCAGTGTGTGTGGGTGTGTAAGCAGTGTGAGTGGAGGGCCGTGGGACGGTGTGTCTGTGTGTGAATGGGTAGTTGTATGCAGATGTGTGTAAAACTCTCAGGACCTTCCCAATCTCCAGTAGCTGGGAACCATGATGCGCCATTGAACCCTGTCTCCCCAAGAAGGCCCTGAAGAAGAGGTTTCCCTTGCTGGGGACCCCCAGCTCCTAATCCTGTCTGGCTCACAAGGCCAGGCTTCTGGGTCATTCAAGTTGTTCCCAACGTCTAGCCCATTTCACCCTTCTACCACCAATTCTGCTCTCCGCCTTTTCCCTGGGGATCGGGGAGCTCCTTCAAATCTCAGTTCCTAGCTGCATACAACCTTCATACAGGCTGCCGCGTCAATTCTCCTCCTGTCCGCTTCCCCCGCCTGGCGTCCCGGGACACGCAGTGCCAGCGCGCCACCTTGTGGTCACTCCTGGGCTCTGCGGCCTCCCCAAGTCTCGCCAAGCACTGAGCGGGGTCGAGGGCGGGGGCGGAGGGGGGGTCTCCTTCGTGGACTCTGTCAGGGAGACAAGTGTGCTGGGGGCTCTGTGCCCCTTTCCAAAGTCAGATCCCCGGTGCAGGCTTCCAGCGACTCCAAGGGCTTTGAGAGCTGCAGGTGGTGGAGACAGAGGGCCACGGTTAGCAGGCCGAGGGGCAGGAGTGCCCGCCAAGTCTGAGCGGCTCCGGGGAGGCGAGGTGTGGGAAAGGTGGGGGCGGGGGCCGGGCGAGGGGAGCGCTATCTGTCTGTCTATCTCCGCGTCCCCCCAGCGCCTATCGCCCGCCGCTCCGAGCCCATGGCGGGGCGAGTTGCCACCCGCTCTGGATGCCCTCTGTTCTGTTGCCAAGAGGGCGCCTAGGGAGCCCGCGGCATTGGGGGCAGGAAGGGCACTGGGCGGGCCAGCTCCCCCTCCCAGGATGGGAGCGGGAGAGACCAGCAGGGCCTGCTTTGGAGTCCCCAGCTCTCCACAGAGAAGGGACAGCGTCGGGCAAGCCCCTTCTCAGAGGTTCGTTTATTCATTCATCAACCTAGACCCAGAAGGGCCGGGAGATTGAGAGATGGCAGAGAGTCTGTCTTCCTCCTGAGGTCCTCACAGAAGCCTCACTCCTGTCCCTCCTCACCGGCACCGCAACCTGCAGGCTCCTGAGTAAAGAGAATGAGCAAGGGACTGGGAGTCTGGAATCCTGAAATCATGACAATATGGTGGTGGGTTATTTAGGATAATTTCTATGCTCCATTCTGCTCTGAAAAAATCTAAGAGTTTTAGAAACGGACTAAAACTGCAGCATTAGGGACGTAAGTTAGTGATTAAACAATTGCTCAGTAATGCGAAGTTAACATCTGGTCCCCCATTGCACTGCATCCTCCAAGACACCGGGAGCTGTATCTGTCCACTTCTCAACCACCTTCCAGATACCTAGGGCCAATCCTGACACACACAACCTCAGTGCTTACTAGATGTTTGTTGAATGAATAAATGAGACTCTGTAATACTGGAGAAGGGCTGGATCATCTTGGCTGAGCACGCTTGCAGGATTAGGAAAAGGGGAGGCATGGAGCAGGCGCCAGCATCGAGGTGTCCCACTCCAGGGTGGGAGCAGGAGCAGCTTTCCAGATGGGGCCATGAGTCGCCTCAGAGGGGCCCGTCAGGCCAGCAGGACTGGAGCCACCAGCTGCTGGGCGGGCACCTGCTGGCTCAGGGTAGTGGGGTTGCCGGAGGATGCAATGGGACCAGTGCCACCCACTGCACCTTGCCTGGGCCAACAAGATGAGCAGGTGTCAGCCTGGCCAGATCCTGCCCCGGGGTGGAGGGGTGATGCAGGCCAGAATGTCAAGAGCCTCTGGGAGGCTGGCAGTGCTGGCCGATGACCAGGTCACAGTCCATTGCTCACCCTCTCCTGGCAGGAGAAAAGGCACCCTGTTGAAGCAAGCTGTTCCCTGGAGCCCGAGTATCATGCCAGCTGAGCACGGCCACAGCCACTGGGCTCACAGAGCGCTGGGTCTGAGGGGAGGAACTGGGAAGGAGGCTGGAACCACAGGGTGAGCCGGGAGCATTTGCTTTCCCCGTTGCCTGGGGAACTGACGCCATCTAGTGGTCAATGTAAGGAGGCCAGAGTCCAGCTCCACTGGGGAGACCTGGGAAGTGGGCCAAGTGCAGGGGCGGGGCCATCATACCCAGAAGGAATATTATCTGTATTATTTTAGGAGCCCTATCAGCACTAAATATTCACTTTTCATCATCACTTACTCTGCAGCTACCATCTCTTCCTCCTCCCACCCATCCTTGTCCAGCCAGTGGCTCCTTCCCTTAGGTTTCTCATTTGTAAATCAGAAAGTGGATTATTAGCTGGCCTCTGAGGTCCCTTCAAGCTCTGATGTTCTGTGATTCTAAATTCTAGGACTCTGGTCCCTCGAGGGGGACTCCCCTCTACCTTCTTGCCAGCTCTCTTGGAGACAAATCCCGGGTGTCCAGCACTTTGCAGCCTGGACAGCTTCTGCAGTCCTTCATCCATCCAAAAAATCTTTCCTGAGCCTCTCCTATACTAGGTGCTTGGGATGGAGTGATGAACAAGACAGGCAGCATGCCTTCCACCATGGAGCCCGGGGTCCAGTGGGGAAGTGGACACCTAAGCAGCCTGTTTCACTATGGTGTGATGTGTATTAGGATGGGGCAGCACATGCTGCTGTGACAGCCCAAGGAGGCCTGGACCCATCACAGAAGCAGGAGGATATCTGAGCCGAGGCCTGAAGGATGTGTGGGTCTTGGCCAGGAAAGGCAGGGATGAGGGGAAGGAGGGGGTTCCCAGCTGTGGCTCATAGGACTGCCTGGGGCAAAGCACTGGGGGAGGGGTG
Source organism: Equus quagga (assembly GCF_021613505.1). Classification (NCBI taxonomy): domain Eukaryota; kingdom Metazoa; phylum Chordata; class Mammalia; order Perissodactyla; family Equidae; genus Equus; species Equus quagga. The sequence goes on along the minus strand of NC_060277.1, from coordinate 90,922,595 downwards.
GCTAAGGGTAAAGAAGGAGTGGAGTCTGGGTGGGACCCAGAACACAGAGCCCCTGGAACCCCAAAGCAGGAGAATGAACTTTATCTAGAGGCTATAGGGAACCCCTGAAAGATTTTAATCAGGGGAGAGATGTGAGTGGATTTTCATTCTAGAAGGGTCCCTCTGGCTGCTGTGTGGGGATGAATCAGAGTGGACAAGATTGGAGGCTGGGAGGCTACTGAAGAAGTCCAAGCAAGAGAGGAATTGGGTCTGGGTTGAGAAGAGTCAGCGAGGGTGGAGAGAAGTGAGTGGACTTGAGAGATAGTAAGGAGGTCGGAGTGATAGCATTTGGGAATAGATTGGATGTGAGTGATAAGGAAAGGAGCCCAGTGGGGAAATACCCCCAAGCTTCTGACTTGGGCAACTGAGTGGGAAGTTGAGACTATTCTCTGAGAGAGAAAGAACACCAGGGAGAGGGGGCACTTGATGGGGAAGAGGATGCGTCCTGTTTTGTTTTGTTTTAATTTTTCATTGGAGTATAACATATGGGCAGAAAAGTGCGTAAATCATAATCAATGAATTTGCACAAGCCAAACACAGCTGTGTAACTAGCACCCAGGTGAGAAGCAGGTTGAGAAACAACATCACCAGCACTGAGAAGCCCCCTCATCCTCCCTTCCAGTTACTACTCCCCAAGGGTGAGCACTGTCTTAACTCCTCGCACCACTGTGCAGTTTTGGATATTGTTGACTTTTAAATACGTGGAAGTATACGGGGTGTGCATATGTTCAGCTTTAGAAGATGCCACCGAATAGTTCTCCAAAGTGGTTGTGCCATTGGCTCCATTTTGATCATGTCAAATTTGAGTGTCTTTGAGACATCTAGGAGGAGCTGTCCAGCAGGCAATTGCTACATGGATCTGAAAAGTCAATAAAGAAGCTGGAATTGGAGACGTAAATTGGGGATATTGGCATCTTGTGTTAAGTGAAGCCACAGGTGTGGGTAAGATGGTTCAAGAAGAGAGGGAGAGAAGAGAGGGCCAACGAGGGCCCCAGGGCAACACCTGTGAGACCCGGGTCAGAGAGGTGTGAGGCAATGCAGAGGGAGGTGGCCCTGAGGTGAGGGGGGCTGGGAGAGCATTTCAAGGAGGAGGGAGCGGTCAACGAGGTCAAATCCTGCTGTGGACGTGTGGTCCGCAAAGGATGAGAACTGAGATATGCCCCCTGGATGACGTCTCAGTGCTATCAGGAAGAGCAGGTTTGGTGGAGGGGAAGCTGAAAGGCTGTTTACAGCCACTGAGGGGTGAGTGGGAGGGGAGGAAATGGAAGGACAAGTGCAGGCAATTCTGTCCTGAAGTTTGGCTATGAAAGGCAGTAGGGAGCAGAGAGGGCGGTAGCTGGAGGGTATCTGGCATATTGAGAGGGGTGTGTGTGTTTTAAAAGAGAGCAAGGCTGTTTGATGTCAATTCTAGCAGCCAGTAGAGAGGTGTTAATCAGGAGTGCCATTCCTGAGTAGGTGGGAGGGGAAGAATCTGGAACTCTGCCCAAGGGGTTAACCTTACAGCAGATTCTCTCATCCGCTGAGTCAAGAGGGAAGATGAACCGATAAGAGCTGGCTTTCACTGAGCACTCACTATGTGCCCTGCACAGTGGGAAACATTCTGCACATATGTTCCTTCACTCCCCGGCCCCCACCCTATGGGGTGGGCATCTCATTTCCAGCTTTTGACAGCAGGGGAAACTGAAGCACAGAGAGGATAAGTAAGTGGTGGATTCAAGATTTAATCCCAGGCAGTCTGACCCTTAACTTCTATGGGGTGGGCAGGTATGTTTGCAGGTTTGGGGTCAGAAGGTAATTTGACACCATTAGGTACAGGACACGTGGGTGTTTGCTCTTCCAGTGTCTGTACTTTTCTGGATGTTTGAAACATTTCAGAGTAAAAAGAATTTTTCAGGTATTTGGGGGTTAGTATGAGTGTGTATGGGAAGTAGATGTGAAGTGAATAGCTGGGGGGAGAGGAAGTAATGGGACCAGAGGTTTAAGGAGAGTGGAGAAAGGTGAGCAAGTCTAAAGGGTAGCTGTTGCCGTGGGAACCAGGAAGAACACTGACCAGGGGACATGGAAGAATTTCTGTGGTGGGAGCCCATGAGGTTCTAGGGACCCCAAGAGGCGTGGTGGGGGCCTCCTTGGTGGTGGGCTGCCCTCCAGCCGGGCTCAGCAGCAGGCTTCGGGCAGAGAGTTGGGTTGACCAGGTTGGAGTTTGGCTTGGCAAGCAAGAGAGGAGCAGACACTAGCGAGAGTTGCTCAAGTGGCTTCTAGAGGAATCTAAGTTGAGCAAGGAAAGACTTGAAGAGTGGAGTGATTGGCAGAGAAGTAGAGAAGAAGGCCAGGCTGGAGGTCCCCATAAGGCCAGAGGGAAGGATAAGGGGATCCTGGAGGGAGTGCTTTTGGGGTCAGAGAGTGGGAATTTGAAATTTATTCAAACTGCAGGAAACCAAATAAAAAGAGAAAGTCTTGAATGAAGCTAGAGAGGGGAAAAATACCTTCTTTACAGAGGAACAAATATAAGAATTACATGAAGCTTCTCAGAAACCATGCAAGCAAGAACAGAGTGGAGAGAAATCTTTAACAGTTTGAAAGGAAAAACAAACCCAACACAGAATTCTGTATTCAGTGAAATTATCCTTCAAAAGTGAATATAAATAAGTAAAGACTTTGTCAGAAAAACAAAAACTGAGACAAGTTGTTGCCAGTAGACCTGGCTTGGAGGAAATGTTAAAATAAACTCTTCAGACAGAAGGAAAATGATAAAGATCAAAATCTCAGTTCTATATGAAAAGAGAAGCATCAGAGAAGGAATAAATGAAAGGAAATAAGATATTTTCTTTTTCTTATTCTTAATTGATCTAATAGAAAACTGTTCATATAATAATAGCCATAATGTATTGGGTGATTATAGCTTATGGACCAGTGAAATGAATTACAGCAAAGTTATAAGGGATGGAAGGAAGGAACAGAGAATGCTCTGTTATGAGGTACTTGTCCGAGCTGTGAAGCAGAATAGTGTTATTTAAAAACGGACTTAGACCAGTTTAAATGTATATCATAGACTAGGGCAACCACTAAAAGCATTTTTAAAGAAGTATAATTGATATGCTAAGAGAGAAGAGAGAACAGAATCATAAAATGTTCAACTAAAGCCAGAGAAGGTAGAAAAAGAGGGATGGGTTTTAAAAAAAAAGAAAAAAGAATAAAGACAAGTAAAATAAATAGAAAACAGCCACAGATATGGTAGATGTCAATTCAGCTGTATCAATAATCATTTAAATGTTAATGGTATAAATACACCAATTAAAAGACAGAGACTGACAGAGTGGATAAAAAACAAATCAAAACTCAACTGTATGTTGTCTACAAGAAACCCACTTTAAGTATAAAGATACAATAGATTAAAAGTAAAGGAATGGGGGCCAGCCCAGTGGCATAGCGGTTAAGTGCACACATTCCACTTTAGCAGCCCGGGGTTTGCTGGTTTGGATTCTGGGTGCGGACACAGCACCTCTTGGCAAGCCATCCTGTGGTAGGCATCCCACATATAAAGTAGAGGAAGATGGGCATGGATGTTAGCTCAGGGCCAGCCTTCCTCAGCAAAACGAAGGAGGAAGATTGGCAGCAGATGTTAGCTCAGGGCTAATCTTCCTTGAAAAAAAAAAGAGGTAAAGCAATGGAGAAAGATATACTATACTAACACTAATCAAAAGAAAGCTGGAATCACTATATTAATTTCAGACAAAACAGACTTCAGAACAAGGAAAATTATCAGGGATAAAGAAGGACAGTATATAATGATAAAGGGGTTAATTCTCCAGGAAGACACAACAATCCTTGATGTGTGTGCACCTAACAAGAGTGTCAAAATATGTGAAGCAAAAAATAATTGAACTACAAGGAGAAATAGACAAATCTACTATTATAGTTGGAGACACACCTCCCATTAGTAATTGAGTTTGAATTAGTAATAGGTTTGAATTACTAATGGGTTTGAAGAGCAGGAAGGAGGCCATTGTGGCTGGAGAGAGAGTGAGGGAGAATGTCAGAGATGAAGTCAGAAAGGTGATGTGGCAGGGGTTAGGGGACTATCTGGGCCTTACAGGGTATCACAAGGACTTTGCATTTTACTCTAAGTGGGATGAGGAGGGATTGCAGAATTTTGAGCAGAGGAGTGACATAGTCTAACTTGTTTTTCATTAGAATGTGCCTCAGTTTGGATTTTTCCAAGTTTACCCTGCTTGGAGTTCTTTGAGCTTCTTGGATGTGTGGATTCGTGTCTTTCATCAAATTTGGGACATTTTTGGCTGTTGTTTGTTCAAATATTCTTTCTGTCCCCTTCTCCTCCTGGGACTTCCATAATGCCTATGTTGGTATTTTTGATGGTGTCCCACAGGTCTCTTAGGCTCTGTTCATTTTTCTTTGTTTTTTTCTTTCTGTCCTTCAAGCTGGATAATTTCAACTGACGTTCATTCATGGACTCTTCTGCTTGCTTAAATCTACTGTTGAACCCCTCTAGTGAATTTTTCATTTCAGGTATTGTCCTCAGCTCCAGAATTTCTATTTGGTTCTGTTGTATAATTTCTATCTCTATTGATATTTTCTATTTGTTCAGACATCATTCTCTTGGTTTCCTTTAGTTCTTTGTCCGTTCTTTAGCTCTTTGGGCATATTTTTAAAACAGTTCATTTAAAGTCTTTTTCTGCTAAGTCCAATGTCTATACTTCCTTAGGGATGGTATCTGTCAATTTCTTTTCCTGTGAATGGTGGCCATATTTTTGGTTTCTTTATATGCCTTGTAATTTTTGGGTTGAAAACTAGACATTTTGAATTTTATAATGTGGTGACTCTGGAAATCAGATTTTTCCTCTTCCCCAGGGTTTGCTGTTGTTGCTTGCTGAGGGATGTGGTTATCCATTTTTTTACTGACTTTTCCAAAGTGTTTTTGCCAAGACCATACTCCTTGTCCTGTGTGGTCACTGAGGCTTCTGCTCTAATATCTCAGTGACCAGTCAGTGGCCTGATCTTAAATGTCAAAATTCAGCAGCTCCTTTCTTCATTATGCATTCCTCTGGTAGCTGTAACTTTTTAATTAGATTTCAGAGTTCAAAAAAAGTTGATTCTGTCAATTGCCAGCTTAATGATTGTTCAGTGAAAAAGCTGAATTTTTTTTTTTGAGGAAGATTAGCCCTGAGGTAGCTACTGCCGATCCTCCTCTTTTTGCTGAGGAAGCCTGGCCCTGAGCTAACATCTGTGCCCATCTTCCTCTACTTTATATGGGGGATGCCTACCACAGCATGGTGTGCCAAGCAGTGCCATGTCTGCACCTGGCATCTGAACCAGCAAACCCTGGGCCACCAAGAAGCGGAATGTGCAAACTTAACTGCTGCACCACCGGGCCGGCCCATGAAAAAGCTGATTCTTGGAGCATCCAATTCAACCATTTGCCATGATGTCATCCCTGACTTTTTTTGAAGCTCACTCTCTTCAAGATATATTAAGTAAAAAAATCAAGATGGAGAGAAATGTGTATGGTATGTTACCAGTCATCTAAAAAGGGGGATATATTTGCTTATAAACAGTGAAAGGGTAAGCCACAGAATTTAAAAAGAATAGTTACCCAGTACACATCAATTCCTAATGAATATAGATACAAAAATCTTTATCAAAATATTAGCAAATAGAATTCAGCATTACATAAAAACAATTATATACCATGACCAGGTGGGATGTATTCCAAGGATATAAGGATGATTAAATATTTGAAAATCAATGTAGTCCACCATATTAATAGGCTAAAGGATGAAAATCACATGATCATATCAATTGATGCAGAAAAAGGCATCTGACAAAATTCAATAGATTCATGATAAAAATTCTCAGCAAACTAGGAGTAGAGGAATTTCCTCAACTCGATAAAGAGCTTCTACCAAAAATCTGCGGCTGACATCATACTTAATGGTGAAAGACTGCATATCTTATCCTTAAGATCAGGAACAAAGCAAGGAGGTGCCCTCCATCACTGCCACTCGATGTAATGCTGGAAGTCCTAGCCAGCTCAGCAAGGCAAGAAAAGGAATTGAAAATAAGCACAGATCAGAAGGGAAGAAATCAAGCTGTTCTTATACTTCTAGATGCTAGCAATGAGCACATGGAAACTGAAATTTAAAAGTACCGTTTATAATTGCTCAAGAAAAAAAGAAATACTTAACCTGTAAATCTAACAAACATGTACAGGGCCGCTGACGTTGTCAGCTGTGATACGGGGTACACACTCATGGAGCATCATCATGGCGGCACCTGAGCGACAGCACCTAAGTGTGCAACATAAGTGACTTGTAATTTGAGTGTTACCAGCCCTTGACATGGCCTGTGGATCGGGAGGGAAATAGTCTAATCTTTTAACATTGTGAATATTGTGACCATGTTTTCTACGAGTTCAGATCATGAAAAGGAGAATGATTATAATACAATACCAATGGCATCACAGGGGGGAAAAGGCTAAATGACTGTGTTATTTGAATGACAGATGGAAGGATATATAACGACTGGATTGGGGAGGTCAATAACCAAAACAGCGGACTGCATGATGTGCAGAAAAGAATGTGGGCACCTTGAAGAAGGGGCTCTGAAGAATAGGTAGAATCTCACAAATTCAGGATAAGCTAGGCAAGCACTTCTAAATCAATCAAAAGTTTTTCATCATCCAAAAAGACACCAATCCTCAGTTAAAAATAGTGCCTGCTGGATTAGCCAGGGCCTACCGCACGAATGAGCACACATTCTCATTATTCCCTCAATTGCTTTATGAACCTGAGGGAAGATACAGTCCCTGATTCAGACTTACAACTAAAATGTCCTATGGTCGAACAAAAGGGGAAGTTTTGATAACACCTGTCTTGGCCCCTGATAGGGCTGATTTGGTCAATCTTAGCAACGATTGTACTTTCTACAATATATCACATTTGAATCCAGGCAACAAAAAGATTTTCCCCGGGCTGGCCTGGTGGCATAGCAGTTAAGTTCGCACGTTCCACTTCTCGGCGGCCCGGGGTTCGCTGGTTTGGACCCCAGGTGTGGACATGGCACTGCCTGGCATGCCATGCTGTGGCAGGCGTCCCACATATAGAGTGGAGGAAGATGGGCATGGATGTGAGCTCAGGGCCAGTCTTCCTCAGCAAAGAGGAGGATTTGTGGCAGAAGTTAGCTCAGGGCTAATCTTCCTCAAAAAAAAAAAAAAAGAAAGAAAGACAGAAAAGAAAAGATCTTACCTGCTAAATGGCCTGCACATCCTGTGCACACTGCTGCTGAAAGGAGTACGACTTACTTATCAGTGGTACTGAAGCTTTTGTAATGAATGTTTTTAGTCACTTTCAGTTTCCTCAAAGTGTGCAGAAGCACTTAATGAGATTATGGACTTGACAGAAATGGAAGGAGATCCTCCTTAGACAGGTGCCTACAAGACGGCTATCAGTGTTGCTGTCCATGGCAGAGATGTAAGAACGCTGACCTGCTGTGAAATCATATTTAAAGGGTGAGATAAAAAGAACATCCTTCTCTAATTTGGAAGTACGTTAGAGATGAGAATGGAGAAGGGGATTACAGTAAAACAGAAACTTACACGTTATTTCTCCGAAACTGTTTGATGATCTTTGGAGAGGCCATAAGGAACCTAGAAAAGGATGGAGTGCCTGCATCTAAGTTGTTCAATGTCATGTGTAGGCTGTGAAAAAAACTCATACAGCAAAAAAAAAGGCGTATTTTGGAAATAAGACTGCTTCAGAACTCAAGGAAAAAAATATCATCAGAAAAGCACAGCCAAGTTAAACAAGACTTCCTTAATTTCCTTACTAAAACTATAATTTATTTGACATCTGCATTGGTCTGGGTTCCCCAGAGAAACAGAATCAATGGGAGATTAGCTAGATAGACAGATATAGATAGATATGGATATCTATAAATTTCTACCTGTATGTATTTATTACAAGGAATTGGCTTACGTGGTTACAGAGGTTGAAAAATCCCAATATCTGTAGCCAGCAAGCTGAAGGAAGACCCAAGAGAGCTGATGGTATAGTTCCAGTCTGATATTCAGGCCTCCAAAGGATTGGATGAGGCCCGCCCCCCGCACTGGGGAGGGCGATCGCTTTGCTCAGTCTACAGCTCCAGATGTTAATCTCCTTCAGAAACAGCCTCACAGACACATCCAGAATAATGTTTAACTGAATATCTGGGCACCTCATGACCCAATCCAGCTGATACATAAAATTAACCATCACAGAATCCAACTTCAATTTCACACGTTCAAATCACCTCTGTGCTTGAAAACCATTTCTCTGAGAACGTCAAACTTCTGATGACATCCGAGTATTTAAAACTGATGAACGTTTTAGACATGGATAGTCTGTGTGATGAATGTATAGATGCAAAGGACCCGACGGATAGACAGCTGGTCTACCAAAGCAAGCTGGTAGGTACAACATAGATGGACATTTTTGAAGAGCTGTAAACTAATGTCCACAAGTCTGAAAACCTGCTGTTGCCAGTAAGTAAAATCCTAAGTATTCCATGCTCAAATATTTCCGCGGAGAGGACATTTGGTTCAATGTCACTGCATTGGGCATGAAGAATCAGTGGGCTTGATAAGGGCAGACGCTAGGTGAAAGTGAATTTTACCTTTGACTGGCTGCAGTTTCACAGCGACGTAAAAGGAGAGAAAGCTGTCTGAAATAAAGGCCACAGGCACTTCAGAGGGTGGCACTGGAACAGAAAACAGAACGAGCCCAATTATCCTACCACGTCACAGGACAGAAAGGAACACGTCATTGCTCTTTTTAAAAATTAAATATGGGTAGTACCTGTTTAATTTGTCCTATTATATTTATGTTCTTTTAAAAAGTCTTACATTTATGTATCTAAGAATACACAATAATACAGTCCACAAATTTAAATATCAATAAAGAGTTTTAAAGAGTTAAAATAAATTTATAAAATTATATCAGAGGACAAAAAGAGATGTTATCAAAATGTTATGATTTTTATCACGCATTATTTGTTTAATTGGTCCTACCATCAATTAGTACTAATTGCCTCTTTTAACTAATCCTATTGTTTTCTTTGTTTAGATAACAGCATTTATGGACCAGAAAAGTAAATAATAAAGAATAACATATACTTTCAAATAAATACCTATTTTCATATTTTTATGTTAGTCATAAAACGTATATATATATATATATATTTTTTTTTTTTAGGAAGATCAGCCCTGAGCTAACCACTGCCAATCCTCCTCTTTTTGCTGAGGAAGACTGGCCCTGAGCTCACATCCGTGCCCATCTTCCTCTGCTTTGTACGGAGGACGCCCATCACAGCATGGCTTTTCGCCAAGCGGTGCTATGTCCGCACCCGGGATCCGAACTGGTGAACCCCAGGCCACTGAGAAGCGGAACGTGCGGACTTAACCGCTGCTCCACTGGGCCGGCCCCTAAAATGTGTATATATTATCTATGATATTATTGTTTTTATTTCTTGTCCAATATGGCTGTTTCCCAGGTTGGCCCTCCCAAAAGTGGGTCCCGGCAGGTGAGGGGATTTGCTGCCTTCTGAAAGCCAGGGCCTGGGCAGAGCTCACCTCACAGATCTCAAAAGATGTCACCCGGTCCTCTCTGTCTGCTTTCCATGGTCCCCCCTCCCCAGACTGCACTTCCGTTGTGCTCACTCAGCAATCCCAGCCAGGAAGGCGCTTCCTGGACACATTCCTGGATTGACTCTCAGCAGGTGCCCTTGGGTCTCTAGCCCATCCCTGAACCACTTGCTGTGTCCAAAAGGAGTGGGTCCTAGGTCCTGCGCTCACCCCAGAGTGGGAAGGAGGCTGAAGGGAGCCAGCTCCCTCTCACACAAGCTGAGAGGGTGGAGAAGTGGTTCCCTAAAGGGAAACCGAGGGGTTCTTACCAGAAGAGGGAATAGATGCTGTGCAGGCAGAAGCATCCTCAGCTGCCCATTACTCTGTCGGCAGGGAGCCAAAGTGCTTTCCGCTACATTGTTTTGGGCCAGATCCCTGGAGCCAAACAAACACGCATCCATTTCATCACTTACCATATGATATTGAGATGGTCTATCCATGTGGCTCTCTCACTGACTGGACGGCGAGTTTCACAAGGACAAAGACCACGTCTGACTCCTGCTGGGTCCCCAGCGCCTCGCACTCAGCCAGGTGCATAATAGGTGCCTTGGGTCCTGCCCTGGGTCCTGCTCTGGCTTCTGTTCTCAGCTCACAGTTCACACATTCCTTGCACCATCTCTTCCACTCCTACAGCCTTCAAATCTCGGGCTCCGGCATGGACCCTTCCCCCGAGTCCAGAGCTGGGCATCCTCCTGTCTTCTGGACGCTCTCACTTGGATGCCCCACAGGCGGCTCCAACTCCCTCTGTTGGAAACTGAACTTGCCATCTTCATCCCTAAGCATTCTCCTCCACTGCTCCCCTTCTAGCAATGGCACCATCAGTTACTCCATTTACTATGCTCTCTGCCGCAATCAGTCGATCCCCAAGTGTTATTGATCCCACCTCCCAAATACCTTCAATCCCCCACCCTCCCCATCCCACTGCCCCACCCTGCCCAGGCCTCAGTGTCCCTCCCCAGGCCTCAGCATCCCTCCCAGGCCTCAGCATCCCTCCCCTGATGCTGATGATGCAACAGGTGCCCCGCACCAGGCCTCCCTCGGCTTGCCCCTCCTCAGTGCTCCAGCTCTCAGCCCTTCGGTGCTTCTCTCTCACCGTCAAGCCCGCAGCAACAGCACTTCGGCCCTGCAGGCTCTGGTCCTGCTGCTCTGCCCATGCTCCGGGGCTCCAGCCCTGCCAGGAGCCGTGCGTTCCTCGGGGGCCTGCCTTGGAGAACACCACTCTCCTAGTGTCTACCCTCCATCTTCAAGTGCTAAATCCTTCTTATCCTTGAAGACCAAGCTTACCTCCAAGAAGCCCTCCATGATACACAGCCCAGTCACCCAGCTGAGAGCCCCGCCTCTGGGCTCCTGTGGCTCTGTGCTTTTGTCTTCCCTCCCTTGCAGCACCTTGTACTCATTCATTCCTCTTCTCAGTGGTGCCCTTGATTGCGTGTCTACTATCGTACTTGATGGCAATTTGGCATCCTGGGGTAAAGCCTCTGTGCTTAGACAGATGGTCTCTCTACTTGCCAGTCTCTCCCTCTGGACTGGGAGTGTCAAGAGGGTGGGCATGCTGTCCCTGATCTCCGTGACTTTAGCCACAGGGCTGGCCCTTCATAGGTGCTCCTCAATTGTGAAACGAATGACTCAGCAGACCAGCCACAGCAGAGGTGGGCAAACTTTGTAAAGGGCCAGATAGAAAATATTTAGCCTTTGCAGGCCGTGTGGTCTCTGATACAACAAGAAAGCAGCTGTGGATAACATGTAAAATAATTTACTTACAAAATCAGGTGGTTGGCTGGCTGTAGCTGTGGACTGTAGTTTACCAGCTCCTGAACTACAGGAACGAACTTCCCCCAGCACTCAGGGACAACTGCCACCCTCGCTTTCATCCCCAGAGAGACCTGCTCCTGCTTTCGGTTCTGACCAGTCTCCCTTCTCAGCCCAGGCCCCATGGCCCTTCCTCCGCCCTCCAGTCTCACGCTCCCACCCCATTCCCAGGACGCTCTCCATGCCTCGACTCCCCCTTTAGGCTCACAGCTACCATGGATCAGAATCCAGCCTCTTTCATCCCAGCCACGGGGACTCCTCATCACTTCCCAGCCCTTTGGGCCAAGAAACAATAAGAACTTACTAGGAATAGCACTTCCTTAGCAGATCAGAAGCACTTTAGTTTGCAAAACACACTTACCCACATTATTCTACCCGTGTCTGCCCTGCCTCTCTGTAGCTGGGCTCCCTGAGGCCTTTTCCCTAGAGGCTCGGCCCTCCTGGTCCCTGCCCTGGCAGATCCGCCAGGTGTCAATCAGCAGCTTTGGTGCCCTGGAAGATGGACACTTGGAGGAGGTTAATTGCCTCCCCAGAAAACCGGAGAGTGGTGGGTAGAACAAGCATGGGGGGTTTTGTTTCATGATAGGAAGTGGGGAAGAGAGAAGATGATAGCCAAGGTGTTTGCCGCTGCCCAGCCCCAAGGCCAGGGTTTGCGCTCCTGTGGTTAGGCAGGTGGTAGAGCCACTCAGGTGAGAGATTTTGAGCCTCTGAGCCAGGCACAGCTGCTGTGGGGCCCACGTGTCTGAACTGAGCACTGCTCTGGCACCCCGGGCACTGGTGGGGATCACTGGGAGACAGCACCGTGTGAAGGACACTGGCGTACGATGGCCCTTGGCTGGGGGAGAGAGCGGCCTGGGTGCAGCCTGGCACCTGCTGCTAAGGGACAGGCTTGTGGTCGTTCATGAACTTCCCCTTTGAGGGCTCTAGAGACCCCTGCTGCTCCTAATTAAGGTGGGGAGGAATGGGAGAATGGATGTCAGGGGTAGGCAACCAATGATTTTGCCACACCTGGGATGCTCTTTACAGGGACCAAAAGAAGGAGACATCTGAGAAGTCACCATTTGTTCTGTGGCTGGCCCTGGAGGGTGAAGAGGAGGACAGAGGAGTGGAAAGCGTTGAGGCAACTGTGGAAACTGGGCCTATGGGTGGAGGAAAGAAATGCTGTAGACGTCAGCCAGGCATGGAGAGGCAGAACCACAGGCACCCCCAATTATACAGCTGGGGAACCTGAGGCCAAGAGAGGGGCCATGACCTGCCCAACATCACACAGCAAAGACTCCTGCCTCCAGGCCAGACATTTCCCCATATTAGACCTGCTGAGTTCACTGCAGGCCCTGGTGGGTCCCCACAGCATCCTGCTCTGTGGGGTGAATGGCAGAGTGTGGCTCTGGGCCCTGGCGCCCACTGGGGCGGCCCAGGCCCCTGAAAGCAGCCTGGAATCAGCCCTCCTTCCTCTGAAGAGAAAGAGGCCAAGTCTCCTCGTGTGAATTGAGACGCAGGAGCGAACGACCCATCCTGGCACAAAGCAACCAAGTTAGTATATTTAGAAGTAGGGGAAGAGACAGACAGACAGACAGACAGAATTCCTGCCAGTCCAGGGCCTGGTCCCTCCTCAGGCTGACCTTCCTGTCGGGGTGAGGGGAGGGGTGTCCTCTCATCCTCTCTCCGTCTTGAGGACAAGAGGGCGTAGGAAGAAAACAGGAAGGTCAGACCACAGGTAGGATTTTCCAAGGAGCAAAGGTGAGGGAGGACTTTCTTTCCTCAGAGGTTTTTAAAAATAAGAGAAAACTTGCTGAGGGTGCTGGTGTGGCCGCGAGGCAGGAGGAGGGACAAGGTGGCCCCTGGATCAATCTTTTTTTTTTCTTTTTTTAGGAAGATTAGCCCTGAGGTAACATCCGCTGCCAATCCTCCTCTTTTTGCTGAGGAAGACTGGCCCTGAGCTAACATCCGTGCCCATCTTCCTCTAGTTTATATGTGGGATGCCTACCACAGCATGGCTTGCCAAGCAGTGCCATGTCTGCACCTGGGATCCAAACCGGTGAACCCCAGGCCACGGAAGCGGAACGTGCGCACTTAACCGCTGCGCCACCGGGCCGGCCCCTGGATCAGTCTTAACGGTTACATCCAGGGTTCAATCCAGGTCCGTTGTACCAGTGGGTACAATGCAGGCCTTTTGGAGAAGGGCGGTGCTGGGCCCTGACCCTGGGCTGCAGTTACCTCAATTGCCACCAGGTGGCAGGCCCGCCCATTTCTAACAAGGAGGACTCTGGCTGCTGGGAGCTCAGATTGGTTGACAGACTTGTTTATTCATCCATCATTTATCCATTCATGGTTTTTATTCCCCAAGCACTTGGACTCCTCATATGTGCCAGCAGGCACTGTGCTTGGTGTGCAGAGGAAACAAGTGGGCAAGACAAGGTCTGTGTCCTAGGCACCTAGCACAACGCCTGTCTACTCAGATGGAAAGTCCACATTGGCAGCCACGTGTCTGTGGGGCAGGCTGCTGCCTGGGTGGGTTCCCACTGCAGCCACATGGGATGGTGCCCCTTGCCCTCTGTTCTGCAGCACGAGCCAACGGGCAGTGGGCCCTGAGCGAGGTTTGGACCGCCTCCCGCCTCGGTCTCAGGTCACCCGCAGCGGGTCTCAGGTGCAGCCGCACAGTGGCCCTTGGGGCTGAGGTTTTCTCCCTCTCTGTTCCTCCTCCAACCAGGCCCAACCTCAAACCACCAGTCTCTCCCCCTCCCCCTCTTCCTCCCTTCCCTCTGCTCTGTTCTGGCAGCTTTTCTCAGAAATGTCCACCCAGAGAGCACAAAGTAGGTGCCTGGACAGGCCCAGGTCCTGGGGGCCTTGGGGTTGCTGTACCCCTCTGCCTTCCTCAAGCCTTGCTCCTGCCCCTACCCTGGGCTCCCCGTGCCAGTGTTCACCTCCGGAGCACTGGGCTCCCATGTGCTGGAAGCATCGATGTCTTGGCTGCTTACTCTGTCCCCACCTGAGGTACAGCCTCAGAAGGGCAGGGACATTGGCTTGCTCACTGTTGAAGCCCCAGGACCTTGCACAGTGCCTGACACACAGTGGGTCTCAACAAGTGTGGGTGAGTCACTCAGTGCAGGTGAGTGAATACAGCTATGCAAAGACTTTAAGGTCTCTGGAGGGAGGCCCCACAGATCCACGGGAAAGCAGGGCGGTCAGGGGAAAGCTTGGATGCTAAGAACACATCTGAGAGGGGCCATGTGCCCAAGTAACCGCCCTGAATTCGATCAGAGTACCCCCTGGACCCACCTCAAAGAGGACCACAGGAGCCTGTCTGCTCCTTGTGCACTGGGATACCAGACCCAGCCGGGGTGGGTGGGGTAGCATCCACTTTGGTCACTCTTTGTACAGGGCCCCCAGATGGCTTCCTCAGCCATCAGCCATGGAGCACTAGCTGCTGGAGGCATGCCAGCCACTGTTCTGCCTTGCTTCCATCTCCCTTCTCCTCCTCCCCGGCTTCCCTGGCAACTGGGAACCCCCTCCCTCAACCCAGGCCCCGTGCCTTCTGACTCACGGTGCAGCTCAGCTGGAAAGCATCTGGCCATGCTCATGGCCCTGGCATCCGGCCCGTTGGCCCTGCGTGAGGGGCACCCCTCCCTCAGACCTTCCACGCAGTTCCTCCATTAGGATTATGTCCGTTGAAAACTTCCCCAGCCCCAAGAAAACCCCCTCTGATAAGTAACCCCACCACCAGTACTCCATGCCAGGTGGAGTGGGAGTCCCGATCTTAGCAGCTCATCACATTCCAAACATTCTCGGGGGCGGGGGGAGGGGGGTGCGAGGGGAGCAGAAGAGGAGAATGCTGCTTGACTTCAATATCCTGTGTCTCATTTGCTCCAGATCCTCTCCCCGCCCCCACCCCTGACCCAGGCTCAGGTCCCCTGTGGACCTCCCAGGCCCTCACACCTTGGACCTCGTGTCTAGTTCCTTATCCTTTCTGGTCTCTTCTGTCCTTATTTTCCCTCCAATTTCCCTTCTCTCTCTCAGCCTCTTCTTTCTGCCATTCCTGGAGTTTGTGGTAGGAGGTGGGGGGACCAGGCCGGGGTTTTCTGCAGGGCCTTTGTTCCTGTTCTCCTAGGCATCCAAGATCTCTGGGTTTGGTCTGGCCCTGGCTCTGCACCATCTCCCTGTGTATTTTGAGTCCAGGACTTGCCCTCTCTGGCCATGGGCGCCTCCCACCCCTCAGAGCACTGGGATCCTGGGGTTCGAGTCCTTGGGCTCTAAAGCACTCCCAGGCTGATGGTCCAGGCCTGCCCTGGCAGGGAGCTCCCCAAAGCCTCCTTCTGACCGCACAGGACTGGAAGCACGGGCCAGCTCCTCCACTGCCTCCTGCCTCCCCCAGCCCTGGGTCCCCTTCCTGTCTTGCTGGAGGAGGGGCTCTTTGCCCACCTTCTTTAGACGGCATCTGTGGGTGTTGGGCCCAGTACTTGGACAAAGTTGTCCTGTTCCTAAAACACTTACATGCATATCCCTCTGTCCTCTGGCCACCTCCCAAATCCTCACCATACAGCAGCAGCTGGAAGGGGGCTAGAATCCAGGAAACTCGAGTTCTAATTCTGGCTCTGCCACTAACTTGCTGTGTGACCTGAGGCTAGTCAGTAACCTACTCTGAGCTTCAGTTTTCCCGAGGAATGACAGGAATAGACAGGTGGTTCCAGTGACCTTCTAGACTAGACTAAAGTTTTGACCAGGTTTTGCTGGAAGACATGGAGGAGAGTCATCACGGACTTGTTCCCCCTTGGGAGACAAGTCTGTTTTGTTTTTTGAGAGAGGAGCAGACCACAACCAGGTCTTCCCACAGTGTTCCCCACCCCAGGCCCTCAACCATTCTCTTATTAGAAAAATGTGTCCAAAAAAGTAGTACTATAAAGAGAATCTCCAAACACACACACACACACATAAACAGAGCCAACATCAAACTTACTGGTGAAATACTGAAAGCTTTTCTCCTGAGATCAGGAACCAGAAAAGGTTCTCACTATCACCACTTCCATCCAGTAGTACACCAGAGGTCCTGGACAGAGCAATAAGACAAGAAAAAAAAAAAAAAAGAATTGTAAAGGAAGAAATAAAACTGACAATATTTATATGACATAATAGTACACAGAGAAAATCCAAAAAATATACAAACTATTAGAATAAATGAGTGAATTTAGCCAGGTCACTGCATCCAAGATCTGTATAAGAAATCAGATGTTCTTCAATATACTACCAATGCACAATTAGGGAAAGGAATTAAAAAGACAATACCATTTATATGCCATAAAAATATCAACTACCTACCTAGAAATAAATCTAACCAAAAAAGTACAAGATCACTCAATACATAGAAAACTACAAAACATTTTTGAGAGAAACTTCTTTTTTTTTGGTGAGAAAGATTCACTGTGAGTTAACATCTGCTGCCAATCCTCCTCTCCTTTTGTTTTGCTTGAGGAAGTTTAGCCCTGATCCAACATCTGTACCAATCTTCCTCCATTTTGTATTGTGGGATGCCTCCACAGCATGGCTGATGAGTGGGGTAGGTCTGCACCCAGGATCTGAACCACGAACCCAGGTAACAAAAGTGGAGCACGTGGAACTTTAACCACTTGGCCACGGGGCCAGTCGTAAGAGAAACTTCAAAATATCTAAATTAATGGAGAGATATACCATGTTCATGGATTGGAAGATTCACTATCGTGAAGGTGTTCATTCTCCCCAATCAATCTATACAGTCAACACAATCCCAATAAAAATCCTAGCAGGAATGTGGTATGTGTGTGTGTGTGTGTGTGTGTGTGTGTGTGTGTGTGTATGTGTGTGTTTGGAGATTCTCTATATAGCACTACTTTTTTGCTGTTAAAATTTCTATGGAGATGTAAAAGACCAAGAATGGCCAACACACTCTTGAAGAAGAGCAAACTGGAGAACTTCTAGCATCAGCTATTAAGACAGTGTGGTATTAGCGCAAGGATAGACCAGTAGAACAAAACAGAGAGCCCTGAAACAGAACCACACATAAATGGCTACTTGATTTTTGACACAGATGATACTGCTGTGTTATACTGGGAAAAGGATGGTCCTTTCAACAAGTGGTGCTGGGTCAACTGGACATGCATGTGGAAGAAAAAGTATCTTGATTCCTACTTCACACCATACCAAAAAACAAATTCCAGGAAAATGTAGATCTAAATATAAAAGGTAAAACAACCAGAAAAAAACATAGAATATCCTCATGACTTTGGAGTAGGCAAAGATTTCTTAAACAGGACACAAAAGTACTAGTCATAAAGGAAAAAACTTGATAAATTATTCTCCACTAAAATGAAGAACTTCTGTTTATCAAAAGTCACCATTAAGAAAGTAAAAGGCTACAGAGTTGGAGAAGATATTTGCAATACAAAAGACTTGTATCCATAATATATAAAGAGCTCTTACAAATCAATAGGAATAAGATGGACAACTCAGTAGAAAATAGGCAAGAGACTTGAACAGGCATTTCACAAATAAGGCTTTCCAAATGGCCTACAAACATATGCGAAGGTGTTCAAAACCATCAGTCACCAGGGAAATGCAAAAACCTCGATGAACTGAAATGAAAAAGACTGATGATACTAAATATTGGCAGGGATGTGACACACGTAGCACTTTCGTACCCAGCCAGTGGGAGTGTAAGCTGGAATGGCCACTTTGGAAAACTTTATGGCAGCATCAACTAAAGCTGAACATATTCAGCCCCCTTGGCCCAGCAATGCCACCTCAGGGCATGATCCAACAGAAAAGCAGACATTATGCTCCAAAAGACACGTATGAGAATGTTCACCGCAGCACGGCTGTCAGCAGCCCCAAACCAGAAAAAACAGAGGTCCATCAGCAGAACGGATAAATAAAGCGTGGCACATTCAGAGGATGGTATACTCGGCAGCAACGTGAAGGAAAAAACTATGACCGCAAGAAACCGCACAGATGAGTCTCACAAGCTTAACGTCCAGCGAAAAAAAGGCAGACGCAAAGAACACCTATCATATGATTTTGTTGATAGGAAGTTCAAAAACAGGCAAAACTAATCTATGGTGGTAGAGGTCAGGATGGCAGTTACCTTCAGCGCAAGAGACTGGGTGGAGGCACAAGGGGGTTTGGGGGATGGGGGAAATATCCTATTTCTCCATCTGGGTTCTGGCTACACAGGTGTGTTGATTTTGTGAGAACCCACACACTTTTCTGTCTGTTACACTTCCATAAAACATTCACATTACAATCAATCACACACCTCTTAGACCGGCAGTTAAAAGTCCTAGGTTGTTTTTCTTGCTTTGTTCCTCACTCTGTAAGGCCCTGGGCAAGTCACTTTCTCTCCTGGGGCTCAGCTTCCCCATCTGTATGGAATGAGAAGAAAAAAAAATCACATTTGTTATTGTAAGAGCCAGCAGCAGAATTCCTCCAAGGGAGAGAGCTCTGCCAGGGGGAACACTTTGCTGGGCTCTCTTTGGACACGAAAGGAGGAGAAGTGTGGCTCCAGCTAATGACCTGGAGCACTCTGGATTTCAGGAGAGAATTCTTGAAGAGAGATGTCGGGGCAGGGGGGCAGAGAGAGAGACAGAGACTGGGAACCAACAAGATAAGTCGATGTGGGGCAGAGCCTGGGTGAGGTGAGAACACGGCCGTGAGAGGGGAGGGCGGCTGCGGCGCTTGACGGCCAGCGTGTCTGATGTTCGGGGATGGGTGGCAAAGTTGACCTCCTCCCTCCTCCGTCACCCCCACCCCTCAGGAATGACCCCCACCTTCACTGCCTTGGGGAATAGTATTTAGGGACAAATGAAAGGGAGAGAGAGACTGCATTCCGCACCTGGGCTGACAAAGTCCAGAGCCGACAGCTCACAGGTGACAGACAGAGAGGATGTGGAGAATTCCACAAAAGCCAAAAGTCAGAGGGAGAGGGGAGCATCCAGGACCCTCGGGGTGGGGGCTCATCCTTCAAACCCCAGGATGGTTTTTAATGCAAGAGGCGAAGGGTGGGCCTGGAAGTTTCGAGAACCCAAGGTCCTGGGTGACTGACACTTGGGTTGCATGTAAAGCGAGCGGGGAGATTGGATGTGGTGCAGGCCCATGCTGCCCAGCGAGCTTCCCCTCAGCCCCTTCATGCTCTGGTGCAGGGCTGCAGAAGGGCAGTCCTTCTCAGCCAGCACGACACAGCCACGTGGAGAAGAGCAGTGGCCAAAGGCCGAGATGGCTGGGGGAGGCCTTGGGGATTCACCTCACTGACGTTTGGAAGCTTGAAGGAGAGACCCCCCCTTCCGAACTCCCCATCTGGGCCTGTCCTTGGGTGGAAGGACTCTGACCCCAAAAAACAAGGAGTTAAATGCAGGCCCCAGGGAGAGAGTCAGCCAGTCCTGAGGAGCTGGAAACAAATGACCCGCTCCCTTGCAAATCAGGGGGCAGCTCTGGGGAGGGTGGGCAGTGGCGGGGGAGGACAGTAGCCCCAATATCTCATTTGCCCTCTCAATTTGGACACGCCAATCCTCTGCACTCTTTGCTCTTGCTGCTTCCCCGTGGGGCTGGCGTTTATGGAGGCCCATGGTACAGGACATCACTTATCCCGGAGCTGTCACCAGCATGACCTCAGCCCATCAGCAGGAAACCGCAGCGTTTTACTATCTCTGTTGCACAGATGAGGCTCGGTCACATACCAGGTACGCTCCTGGGAAGCTATGGGGGTGGGGTGTTTGGAAGGTGGTGGCCGCAGAGAAGAGGCAGCACCCTGGTGAGCTGTCAGTTGGGCAAGGAGCATGCCTTGCTTCTGTGGTTAACGGGGCTCCAGGTTGGTGTGGAGGGAGAGGGGAGCAGGGGCGGCCGTAGCCCCCAAGAGATAGGACCCTCCTCATCAAGGCCCATCTCCAAATGCCACCTCCTCCAGCAAGCCTTCCCGGAAGGCTTCATCAGAGAGGCTGTCCCCACCTTCACCCCCGTCCCCCCAACTTCCCAGAACACAGACCACACCAGCCCCCAAACTTGCGTGGGGGGCCTGCTCTGCCTGTCTCCTCACCTAACGCTGACTGACATCTGAGCCGCAGGGGTGGGGGCTCCTCTGGGTCTCCCCCAAGGTGCCAAATGTGGGCTCTGCGTGGGGTAGGTGCTCACCAGCACTGTCTGAGTCAACCAGAGAAGGGTGAGCTCCACCTGGAAGATCACTTGAGGGAGGGAGCCCTGGAGCTCTGGAGAGGCAGGAGGACCTTCCAGAGGTTGGGGGAGAAGACAGGGGAGGAGCGGAGAGCTGGGAAGGGGAGTTCAGATCTCCTATGAGAGCCACACTTCCCACCACACACCTGAATATAGGGCGGGCCCGCCCTTGCTGTCCTGTCTGGGAACCCCTAAAAGGTGTGGAAGGACCAGCTGGCTCCCCTGACCGGTCCCAGCCAGGGAAGCCAGGTCTGGGGGATGAGGGGCCGTGACTGGGCCAAGGGCCCCTCCTGCACTGGAGCCCTTTGCCCAGGGGGCCCGGAACCTCTCAGGCCCACAGCCCCTCCCACACTGGCCATGAGGCAGAATGGGGCCTCCCCAGGGGTGGGTGGGGCAGCTGGGAAAGGGGGGCCCTGGAGGAAAGGGGAGCAGGTGTTTACCTGGTCCAGAGACGCTTGGCTGAAGTTCAAGTTTGGCTACTTAAACCACACCAAGAGGGAGAGAGATGCTGTTTGTTCCTAGGTTGCCACCTCAAACCTCCTAGGGCACGGGTGGGGACTGGAAGGGACAGGGAAAGCTGAGGGTCTGGGCCCTCAACACTCAGGGAGGATCCACAACCACTTCTGGCATAGCCCCCCTCCTCCCACCAAACCTCTCTTAGGTGGGCAGCACCTGGATTCCTGTCCCAGCCTGTCTGTGCGGAGAAGAGAGAGGAGGAAAGAGGGGCTGGAGAGACAGAGGGAGACAGAACGAGGGGCCGGAAGTGGGGTGATGGAGGCAAAGGAGGGGGCAAGGGAGAAGGCTCCAGAAAGGACTTGGGCAGCGCCCCTGGGAGTGGAGCAGGGCTGCCCCCGTGTCCTGGCCCAGAGGGAGTTTGCTGCCCAGGGCTGGCCCTGTACTCTGCCTAGAAACAGTATGTGAACTTTCTGGGGGCCCGCCCCAGCCTCTCTGCACCATGGGTAGTTCTGGGTGTGTGTCTAAGGGCTGCTGTATGTGATGTGACAGTGCGCTCTGGGAGGTGGCTGCTTGTCGTCGACAGGCCCAGGGCAGCACCCCCACCCCTGTCAAGCTCTTTGATTATTTTTTCCTGCCGACTCTGTCTCCAGGGACTGCCTCCCGCCCAGGATGTAAGGCAGGCAGCAGCTTGTCTGACCCAGCCTGGCCCTGGGCGAGTCCCTGCTCTTAGGGGGCTGGATGGTCTGAGCCAGGGAGACAAGAGACACTGCTCCCATTCCCATCCTGGGAGCCGGCGAGGCCCCCTCCCTTCCTCCAGTTTCCCAACCTCTCTGCTGAGAGCAGACCCGGAGCCCTGGGGAAGCAGCCAGATTCCTGCCAGGCGGGTGGGCCGTGGGAGGGATCAGCAGGCAGCGCTACTGTTCTTCTGCAGCTCCCATCCCCCACGCAGGGTGAGCCAGCCTCCCGCCTCCTCCGGCTTCCCCTCGCAGTGTCCAGGGCCTGCTTGTCCGAGTGAGACAAGAGTAATGGACGCAGACACGGCCTGACCAAAGGGCCTTGGCTCTGGGCCCAGCGCTAGGAATACTGTCCATAAATATTTGGGGAGTGAATGGTGCCTGCCCCTCCCCACACAGCCGCCTCCTTCCTGTAGCCACAGAAGGCTTGCGGGAGAAGGAAGCCATGGTGTCCATCCTCTGCCTCCAAGCTGGGATCAGCATCAAAGATCTTGGGGTCCAGCCTACGGGGCCCTCGACCAGGTCTGGTCACAGACAGGAACCCGCCTTCATTACGCAGGGCAGCACCACTTCAGCCAGCCCCCTGTCTCTAGGCTGGCCAGGGTCAGCTGCAGCCCAGAGACACCAAGCCTTCTCTCTTGGGTCCAGAATCCCTTGCTGGTGGATGTTCCTTTTGAAATCTAGCTTCTGTCCTTCAGGGACCCCTGTACTTGGTAATGAGATGGAAATAAACCTTGTCTGGCCTTTGGAAAATTAACTGCAGTCGTCACCCTGCTCTCCTGTGCTCCCTCCTGGAGAGCTGTCTGCCTGCTGTCACGTTGTCTGGAAGGGCTCAGCCCAGGGTGGATGCTCTGAAACTCCTTGGGGGTCCCCTTCCCTGCCCTACCAGGAGCCTGGCGGGGGACACACAGTCCTCAACGCTCCCCCCTCCCATTGGCCTCAGATGGAGACAACAAGGACATCTTTTGAAGGAAGTCTCTGAGCAGTTCCCACAACGGGCAGCTGGGAACTGGAGGTGACCGCCGCCTGCCTGCTGCAGGGGGATGGCTGAAGCAGCCTCAGGGTGCTCCCTTCCCCCACTCCCAGGGCCTCAGGGAGGCTGTGACACAGAAAAGCTGGGGTCAGGGCGGGGAAGAAGGCAGCCGTGTGCGCTCTTCCTGCCTTGCTCCCTTGTCAACAACTTCATATCCAACCTCATTTCAGGAGACTCCCTTGGCCCACTGTCTTATTGAGCAATTTGGGGCAAGTTATTGCAATCCTCCAGGCTAGGTTTCCTCATCCGTAAAATGGGAGTAATAATAGTGCTTACTTCACAGGATCGTTTCAAGGATCAGATTAGATAATGCACGCAGGGCACTTAGCACGGAATAGAGTATACAGTAAATACTCAATAAATGTTAACCATCATGACTAAGACTTTTAAACTGAAAGGCCAGGTTCCCCAAGTCCTCTCAGCCCTGAGTTCTGGGGGTGCTTCTCACGGCCTGAGGGAAGGAAGGTTGTGTAGGCAATAATGTACTTGGGGCCGGACAGACCCCTGCTCCAACCTGCCTGGCGCTGGTCAGGCCAACCTGCTCCCACCTGCTGTTGCCCTCCCCGTTGGGTTCTCATGGGTTCCCGGATCTCGTGCCCTCCCCCGACCCCTTCCAGCCTTGCCAGGCTGGTGCCCATCCCACTTCCAGGAAGCGGGACACAAACACAGCTGGGATGGATAAGAGACCCCAGCATCCTCCCCGGAAGCCCCAAGGTTGTCTGGGCTCCTGTCTGGGTCAGGGAGGGTCTGGGAATCCCTAGGGCTTGGGTTAGGGAGCCCAGGGTATGGAGACGCACCCCTTCCTGGAACTACGGAGAGAGGGGCAGGGTGGTCTCCCAAAGGCCATGATCAGACTCCTGCCACCCCTGCCTGTATACCTAGTGGCTGTGAAGTGTTGTCTCATTGTGGTTTTGATTTGCATTTCCCTGATGACTAATGATATTGAGCATCTTTTTAAGTACTTCTTGGCCATTTGTATATCTTCTTTGGAGAAATGTCTATTCAAATGCTTTTTGAAGACCTCGCTGGCACCAAGCCACTAGGCTGTCCTCTCCTCTTCCATCCTCCCCACTGCAGCCTTTCCTCCCTCAGTGCAGCTCTAGCCAGGCTCTTCCCCCGCTTGAAACTTCCGTGGCTCCCCATTGCTGGCAGCCAAGCTTGCCAAACTGTGTTCTGTGGAAAGCGTTTTGGGAGAGGTTCCTCTGAAGAGTTCCACGGTCAGAGTTTGGGGCAATGCTGCATGCTCGAACCCACTCCAGGAGTTGCCAACACATGTCGGCCCAGAGACCTCCCAAAGCAAACCATCTCCTCCTTAACCCAGCATTTCCCAAGCGAATTTGATGATAGATTCACATCCCTCCTTGCGTTTTCTTTTTACAGCTTTATTGAGATGCAATTCGCGTATCACACAACTCAGTCATTTAAAGTGTAGAATTCAATGGTTTTTCGTATATTCACAGAAGTGTGCAACCATCACCACAGTCAATTTTGGAACATTTTCGTCATCCCCAAAAGAAACCCCATACCCTTTAGTTATTACTCCCAACCTGCCCCCCTCATTCCTCCTCCTCAACTCTAGGCGGCTACTAATCTAATTTCTGTTTCTATATTTGCCCATTCTGGGCATTTCACACAAACAGAATCAGACTATATGCAGCCTTTTGTGACTGGCCTCTTCCACTCAGCAAAATGTTTTTAAGGCTCTTCCATGTTGTAATGTGTGTCAGTACTCCATTCCTTTATCTGGCCAAATAATAGTCCTTCGTGTGCATAGACTACATTTTGTTCATCCATTCATCAGCCAGTGGACGTTTGGGTTGCTCTTACTTTGGGGCTGTTATGAATGATGCTGCTACGGACATTCATGTGCAAGTTTTTGTGTGGACATATGTTTTCATTTCTCTTGGGTATACACCTAGGAATGGAATCCTGGGTCAAGTGGGAACTCTATGTTTAACAATTTGAGGAAATTCTGGACTATATTTGGGAGCAATTGCATCATATTACGTTCCCAGTACACGAGGGCTCCAATTTTTCTACCTCTTTGCCAACACTTACTGACTTTTTAGTTCTATCCATCCTTGTGGGGGTGAATTGGTATCTCATTGTGGTTCTGATTTGCATTTCCCTAATGATTAATGATGTTGACTATTTTTCACGTGCTTGTTGGCCATTTGTACATTTTCTTTGGCAAAATGTCCATTCAAATCCTTTGTCCATTTTTAAACTGAATTATTTATCTTTTTATTTTTGAGTTGTAAGTGTTCTATATATATTCTAGATACAAATCCCTTATCAGATATACGATTTACAAATATTTTATTCCATTCTATGGGTTACCTTTTCGCTTTCTTGTAGGTGTCCTTTAAAGCACAAAAGTGTTAAATCTTGATGAAGTTAAATCCACTTGGGCTGCCATAAGAAAATACCACAGGCTGGGTGGCTTATAAACAACAGAAGTTTATGTCTCACAGTTCTGGAGGCTGGACCGCCAAGATGAGGGAGCCAGCCTGGTCCGTGAGGGCCCTCTTCTGGGTCGCAGACTTCCTGTTGTATCCTCACATGATGGACAGGGCTAGGGAGCATGTGGGGCTTCTTTTATAAGGACACTAATCCCCATCACGAGGGCTTTGCCCTCAGGGCCTAATAACCTCCCAAAGGCCTCACCTCCTAAAACCATTATCTTGGGGATTAGGATTTCAACATATGAATTGTGGGGGGATACAAACATTCAGACTGTAGCATTCCGTTTATCTACTTTTTCTTTTGTATCTTTTTAAAATTTAATTAATTAATTTATTTTTTGAGGAAGATTAGCCCTGAGCTAACGTCAGCTGCCAGTCCTCCTCTTTTTGCTGAGGAAGACTGGCCCTGAGCTCACATCCGTGCCCATCTTCCTCTACTTTATATGTGGGATGCCTACCACAGCATGGCATGCCAAGCGGTGCCGCCATGTCTGCACCAGGGATCCCAACCGGCGAACCCCGGGTCGCCGAGAAGCAGAATGTGCGAAGTTAACCGCTGCACCACCCCTTTTCTGTTTCTTGCGCTTTTGGTGTTATATCTGAGGATCCATTACCAAATCCAAGACCACAAAGATTTGCCCCTATGTTTTCTTCTAAAAGTTTTATAGGTTTAGCTTCTGTATTTAGGTCTTTGACCCATTTTGAGTTTATTTTTGTATATGATCTGAGGTAGGGATCCAACTTCTTTCTTGCATGTGGCTATCCAGTCCTCCTTCCCATCCTCCCCCCCCGCCCAACCTTGTATGTTTACAAAACATAGTAGCGTGCCATGGAACTCTCGTGTTCCAGGGAACATCAATTAGAAAATGCCAACCTACCAGATCAGGTCCAAGTTCCTTAGCCTGGCCCAGGGCTCTCACCATCTGCCTGCAACTCGCCTCTTCCCAATTTATCGGGACTAGCCTCTTGCTGTTCCTTAGACTTGCACCGGGTTTTCCGGCCTGCGTGTCTTGGAATATGCTCTCCTGATGCTTCCTCCCACCATATCCCCCCACACAGAGAGGCATGCACACACACCACACATCTCGCCTACTGAAATTCGCTTATCCTCTAAAAGATAATAACAGCACTATAACAGCACATTTACTGGGTGCTTGCTATGTACCAGACATTTTCTTAAGCACTTTATTTGTATAAACTCATTTAATTCTTACACTCGCTCTAGGAGGTATAGACTCCTATTACCCCCATTTTACAGGTGAGGAAACCAACATAGTTAGGTAACTTGCCCAAAGTTACACAGTTAGCAAGTGATGGAGGGAGAATTTGAACCCAGGCCATCCGACTCCAGAGTCACTGCTCTTCACAAATCACTACCCTCGCGTCACCTTTGCTTATCACCGCCACTCTGCCCACCTCTTCTTTGGTACCAAAATATATTTACTGAGCTCTACGATGCATTTCACTGAAATAACAAGTTAGCCAGTGAGTAAAAGAATTAATAGAACTGCATCGTCAGAGCTGGAAGGGACCAAGCGGCCGTGTCCATTCCAGGATGACATCTTAATCTGCTGGATGGGGAGGCTCTGCGACTTGGTCAGCATCACAAGTTGGGGCAGAGACGGTGTCAGGACCAGTTCCGACTCCCACCGGCAGCTTCGACAGCATGCCTCGCTGCGCCTCCATTCAGCACACGTTCATTCAGTCCTGCTCTGTGACTGGCCCCAACCTGAGGCAAACAGAACTAGACCCAGGGACCCTGCCCTGTCTCTTTCCCCAGAGACAGTGCCTGGCAGGGCTATTCCTGGGCTTCAAGACCCTCCTGGTCCCCCCCTGCCCCCCACACAGGGCCATCCCCTGGGCTCCGGTCCAGCTTTCTCTGTTCCCTTGGAGGGAGCGCCAGGAATGGGAGGCGGCAGGCGGCCAGGGGCACAGGGCGGGCCGGGAGGAAGGGCCCCAGGTCTGGTTCATTTCCTGGCATCCCTGTTTGCCGTGTGCCCCTGGCTTCTGGTGGCTGTTTCCGGCCCGCCCACAGCCTCCCTGGCTGAGTGGGTAGCTGGCCTGGGACTGGAATTCTCCCACTGTCCTCAGTTTCAGCTGTCTGTCAGCTGGGCCCTCCCCTCAGAGCCCAACAGGTCCAGAGGAGAATCCTGCTCCCCCACCGGCTGCATGACCTTGGGCATGTCACTTTGCCAGTCTGGTCCTTCATTTCTTCTTCTGGAAAGGGGATAATGGGACTGATCTCACAGGCTTGTCATGAAGAATAAAGGACATGGTATACATAAAGGGCCTGGCACAATGAGACGCCCAATAAAAACTATTATCCATTTTCTGAGCCAGCTCTCTCCATTTTCCTCCTCCAGGAAGTCTTCCAGGATGCCCACTTTCCCTTGCCTCCCCATCCCTGTGTTGGGCTCCCAGTCTGAACCCTGGGTAAGGCCAACTGGGCTCTTCTGTAATGGGGACGCTATCACAGGCTTCCCCAGGTGCTGACACCTCCACTAGCTCTTGGGTGTCCATTTCTCTGACATAGACACACCCACGTCCCACAGTGAATGGGGCCCAGGGGACCGTCAGGGAGCCTTGTGAGTTTTTCAATGGATGAGATTCAATTTGATGTACATCATTGACCTCCATTCCAAGCAGAGCAGTGTAGTAGGAGCTATTGGCAGGGTGGAGAGAGAGGGGGGTCTAAGCTTGTTTTTCCTGGAGGACAGGCCTGTTGGGGGAGCGAGAGCCACTGCCACCCCCACCCCCACCCCCACCCCCATCCGAATCAAAAATAACATGTATTGAGCTATTACTTCATGGCAGGCCGTGCAATTCTTATTTACTGCAATTCTTGTTACAGCAATTCAGACTGTGCAAATTCTTATTTACTGTCCACAATGACTGTATGATTAGGGTGCAATTTTTAATTCGATGTTACAGAGAGAGAAACTGAGGCACAGACAGCTTAAGCAGCTTTGCTCAAGCTAATAAGTGACATCTGACCAAACGTGACAAATGCTCTGTTGGAGAGAGAAACACAGTTATGCTGGGACAGAAAGCATCTGTTGAGACCCAGGGAGCCTGGGAAGGTGGTGGATTTCAGTTGGCCTTGAAGGAAGGGGAGCTGTCATTGGGCAGGAGGAAGCTGGAGCAATACTTGCAGGCAAAAGGCCTTGGAAAAAGGGTTGAGCAGGCATTTGGGGAATTAAGATCCGCCCAGCGGGCTGGGGCTGCGTGGCGAGGATGGGAGCTTGGAAGGCACAGGCAGAAGGTCATGGAGGACCTCAAGCCCCAGACCAAAGATCTGGGCTTTGGGTTTGGTTCTGGAAGGGATCCAAGGTTGTATTTGAGTGGGGTCAGATTGGAGGGAAATAGGAGGACCTCCTAGGCCAGGTGACAATTGTCTAGGGGAGGAGAAGGGAAGGGCACAGTGTGTGGCCCGATGCGAGGTGTTCCCCATGTACGATCTCAGTTAGCCTCCCAACCATCCCCAGCATTGGGCATGATCATGACCTCTTTGCAAATAAACTGAGGCTCAGAGCTGACCAGAGGTGAGTTAGAGGGTCATGTGCATTGGGTGGGGGGCCCCAGTGCTTGGGGTGGGGCCAGGGCCCAATCACGTCTGTACATCGGTGGCGAGGGTGGGTGTACAGTGCTCTGCGGTCTTCTCAGGGTACCTATGGGTGTAGAGAGGAGGGTAGGCCTGGAACGAATGAAGTGGGGCCCCTGAGGTTCAACTGGGGTCACCAAAAGAGCTAGAACAATAAAGGGGCTGGAAGGAAGAAAGGGCAGAGCTGAGGGGCTGGAGCCCAGGGGCAGGTGGTGAGAGGCCTGTGGAAGTTGGGTCCTGGGGGTCTATCTTGGGTGAGCTTGCTGTGGGCCCAGACTGACCACGTGCAGCCAGGCTAACATGGCCTGATGGTCATCAAAGCCATGGCTGGTTCTCCTGGGGAAAGGCCTCAAAGAATTTCCCTCTGCTGGTGGGTTTGAGGAACACCACCTCGGGGGCCTTCCTGCGCTCTGGCCTCCTTGTCTATCTCCATCCCTGTCCTGGGGCCTCGGGTAGATTGCCAGCCAGACCTGCACCTCCACCTCAGAGGCTATAGAGGTCCCACAGACTCACTGGCCATCCTTGCTGCTGACCTCTCCCATGTCTCCTGCATCCCGCAGCCACCAGCTCCTGCCCACATCCTTCGCCCAAATATCTCTCAAGTCCTGCTACATCTCTCCAGTTTAAGGCAGACCCTCACTCCTTCTCATTCCCATCCCCTCATCGGCCCCCAATGGGTCTCCTTGACTCCTAACCAGAGGAAGCTTTTAAATCCACAAAGGTGGTCAGCTCACTCCCAGAGTTGGGGTGGGGGGCACAGGGGAGGGTGGGCGTGAACCCATCAGTTCCCTTCAGTTTTCTGTCAGCAGACTGAAGCCCAAACTCCCGCCCCTGGTGCTTTCCTGAGCGTGTCCCTTCCAGCCAGCTGTGCTTGGGACCCCTGCTCCACTGCCCTGCCTACTGCATCTCACACCCCCTTGTGCCCTCTAATGCATCTGACTGGCCTCCCCCATCCCCACCCCAAGCTCCCTTCTCAAGAGTCAGACGGGCTATGCCATCACTCTGCTTGGGATCCACGCCTGTCAGGGTCTCTGCCCAGAGCAGTTCTGACACTGAGGGAATGGCCTTGACATCTCCCAAGCCCCATCAGACTCCTCCCCTCAGAGGAGTCCCTGACGCCCAGGACAAGGTGGGGAAGGGTACCTCCAGAGGGAAAAGGCCAAGACCCCGGAGGATCATTTCACAGGAAAGTGAAATCTCCTTCTTCGCTGCCCCCTCATGCTAACAGTTCCTGTCTGGAACCCCCTCCCCCCCCCCCCCCCCCCCCCTCTTCTTTTTCCCAGCTCTTTCCCCTCCAGCACCCTTTCCCTCCCTCCCCCAGCATTCATGGCTGCTTGAGTCATTTATACCCCAGGGCCCTGGTTTCTGTGGGCGATGCTGTAACATCCTGCCCCATCTCTGCCAAGGAGCGCATGAGCTACCCCGGCAGGTAGGGCTCCCTGCATTTTAAGAGGAACCTTCAGGAGACAAGGCCTTAAGTCATACGGCGGTTGCCCAACGGTGAGAACTTCTGTGATCTGGGCAGGGAAGGAGAGGGCCATTACGAGGAAGGGAACTTGTGCGGCCTCGCACATCAAACTCCACAAGGACACCCAGCCCTGCCTTCACAGCGGACTCGGGTCCTGACAGCAGGGCTTGTGCCTCCCCCAGTCTGCCCTGTAGTCTACTCCTCAGCTCTCGGAAACGTGCAAGCAGATTTCAGATTGGCAGTGACTGGCTCCACCGCTTTTCTCGCTGCTGGCTTCTCAGGGGTGAAGCCCGCAGTGAGAGGCTGGGCGGCTGGGACAGGGGCGAGAGCTGGGGAGAGGCTACAACCTGTGTTACTCAGGGCTCCGGCCCGTCCAAGGCGGGCGGGGAGGAGGAAGTGAGTCAGTGGGCACAGCGATTCATGCCTCAGAATTCTGACTTTCCTTTTCAAGCCACTGAGCCAACACGTTTGTCCCAACAGGATCCCGCGGTGGGGGAGGGGACGGGAGCAAGAGGATATTTACCAGACGGAGCTGGCCTCTCACTCCCCCCAACTAGGTTTCCTTTTTTAGGGCCACAAAGAGTATGTGGCCAACTGAATTCAGCTGGATACACAGTAGTTGAAGACCTACTGTGTGTGAGGGACTGTCACCCATGCTGGAAATACAGGTGTAATCAACATTGAGCACATCTACCACTTAGCAGGCAACTTCTGGGTCCCAGTTCTGCTATTTTTCACCAAACTTGTGAGTCTAGTATGTTAACGTCCAATTTATAGTGAGAAGCTGAGGCTAAGAGAGGTGAAAGGACTTGTCCAATGTCACAGCCCTGCCAGTCTATAATCACACTGCAAGTCCAGGCTACAAGTCAGCGCAAGGCCTGGAAGATTCAAGAGTGACTACGTGTGTGTGCACACGCAGGGGTGCAGGGGGCAAGGGTGAAGGAAGAAAATTCACGAAAGATTTCGAAGAACATGTGGATATTTTCCAAATGGACAAGGGGGTAAAGGGCATTCCGGGCAGAGGGACCAGCATGTGCAAAGGTCAAGTGGCATGGACCAGCCCCGGTGTGCCCGTGGAATCCTGCTGGGGTCGAGGCACTGAGACAGAGGCCATTACAGGGGAGCAGGCTATAGGGATGAGGGGGAGATGCTGAGCCCGTTCTGGACACTCGGACTCTGAGGGGCCTGTGGGCGGCCAGCTAGAGGTGGTTCGTGAGAGTTGGACCTCAAGCTTGGAGCCTGGAGGAGCTTGGGCCCGTGTTCCCAGCATGCAGGAGAATGCTAATGCACAGGGGGTGGTCTGGAGAGACAGAGGGATGAGGAATGTGAACGGAAGCCCAGGGTGGGCTGAGGAGTCTCACCAAGGGGGCAAGGGTGCTGGGAAGGGACAGTCAGGAAGAAGGACCAGGAGAGGGCGCAGAGGAGTTTACAGAGGGCAGTCCACAAGGTAACTGCTGTCACCCTAGAGAGGCCAGGGCCAAAGGACCAAAGACAGCTATTGGGTCTGCCCATCGGAGGAGGCTGGTGCCCACGGAGAGAAGGCTTCAGTGAGAGGGAGGGGGCTTCAGTCTGGTGGGGGAGCTGGAAGGGGCCAGGATGACCCAAGGATGGGATCCTCACTCCAGGGACAGCAGACAGGTGATCCCACTCAGAGGATGTGACTTGTAAGCTGTGGCATCCTGGAAGAACAGAGGCCAAGATGACTGGGGGCACAGGGTGGGTAGGGGGCACGTAGTGGAGGTTGGTCATCTCAGCATTTTCAGCTGTAAAGTGGGAGACAGCTCCACCTCCTTGGACTGTTAGAAGATAACATACACAAAGGGCCAGGCACACAGTAGGTGCTCAGTAAATACGGCTCCCTTTCCACATTCAGATGTACACAAAGCATTTGGAGACATGTCATCACATAGGCAAACATGTGTGAATGCATGCACAAACACACATTCCAACCCACGTATATGCAGGAGCTCTCCAGGGATAACCACACATGGCCCTCCACCCCCAGCAGAGTCTTTAGGGAGTTAGTATGGGTGGGCGGGGGAGGTAGAGGAAGCCCCCAATCTGCCCGGATTTCCCACCTGAGCACAGAACCCTGCCAGTAAGAAGGCATCTCCCTAGGAAATAGCAAGGCCCCTGAGGACTGGGGACTCAGCTCAGCTGGGGCTACCACATGGGCCCCCATAGCCTCTCAACCTTGAAGGGGCCACCTTGGCAAGAGATGGAGAACTCTGTAGAGCCCACCAGAGTCCTAATCTCCCAGCCAGGAGGTTAGGGCATGTGCAGCAAGGCCAGGCCACGGGCGGCAGCGAGGGCACTACAGAGACGGTTGGAGGAACTAGAAAGATGGGGGGTTGGGGGGAGGACTGGCTGGCAGGGAAGTTTCCTGATGTTTGAGGCCTGCCCCCTCTGCTCTTTCCCTCTCCCAGCCCTGGCACACCCCACCACACCTGTACTTGGAGTCCAAGTCAAGTCAGTGGCCTGGCTCCTTCTCACTCACCCTCTCCCTCCCTCCCTCTGCCCCTGTCTCTGCTCAGCCTACCTCACCCCTTGCCCAAATTATGGTAGCCAAAATATTCTTTCAAACACCCCCATCCCGTGACCACACAAGCACCAGCCCTAGATACAACGCAATGTGGGTTTAGGCTGTTTGAATTTGAGAGCTTTCAGAATGTGAGGCCAGGATGAAACTCCGGCTTCCTGAAGATGCTCTGGTTCATCTCTGACACCCCTGGCGGTTCTCAGCTCTGTGCTGGTACACAGCAGGTTGTCGATGAATGCTTGAGGCTGACAGATTCTGAGCCAGGGAAGTTGCCGGGACCAGGCGCCTGCCTCCGCTGGCCCCGTATCTGGGTCACAGAAGAAAGGAAATCTGATAAACACATTCACACTTCACTGCTTCCCCCCTCCTCCCTCCCTCCTCAGTCATCTGCATTTTCAATTCAAGTCAGAGATAGCGACCTGAGTCTCGCTGCAGTTAGCAGTGTTTTGGTCCATCTAGTTCAACAAATATTAGGAGCCCTGGGACACAGGGATGCCGGTAGAGGAGGAACGATGGATTTCCTCCAGCCATTTCATTTCACAGAAGGGGAAATTGAGGCCTGGAGGAGGAAAGTAACCTGCCCAAGGTGAGAGGGCAGAAGATAGCTTGCATTCAACTCCCCTGACACCACAATTCCACGCCATCGCTCTCTCTCCAGCAGCTGCCTGTGCACATCATGTTCACCCGCTGACCTTCCCGTGAGAAGTGAGTGAGCAAGTGGTGTGGTCTGGGGCTCTGGGAGAGCGAGATGCGGTGTGCACTGGGGGAGGCAGGCAGAGGAAGGCTGGTGCGTCCCCAGCCAGAAATGAATAAATGGAAGCTACCTTTATAGAATATTGATGTTGTCATTGTTGCGACCGGGAAAACTTCACCTCAAACCCGGCCCCAGTTCTTCCGCTTTCTTCTCTCCCAAAGCTTCCTCTTGCTAGCTGTTTAGCTCCTCTTCCTCCTCCTCCTTCTCCCTTGTCCAGCTACTCCTCCTCCAGGAAGCCTTCCTGATCCTACAGCAGAATCCATAGTTTGCATGTCATCATGGTCATCTGCGGTTTGGTTCAATATCAAGGCTGATGATGCCACACACACACCAAGAGGGTATGAAACGGTTTATTATTTAGATAATTGAGGTCTCTAGGGGAGCAGGGCTGTCCTCTCAAGTGGGTCCAAAATGGCTTGAGAGAGGAAGGAAAGGAGATTGGCCTGGGTTTTTATTGTAGTTAGGGAGTGAGGTCAGGGTGTACACTTGTGCAGGAAGGGGTTTACACGGTTTGAATCTCTCAGGGATGCCAAAGGAGGGTGCCCAGGCTGTCCTGTCAGCTTGTCCAGGTGTGAGGCACACGGGGAAGAGGGAGAGGTGACAGCTTCAAAGCTGTCAGCCATCAAACATCAAAAAACGGACTCAGACTCCTCATTACACATGTTAGTCACACGCCCTTGTTTCTCTGTGTCTACATTTCTAGGTGGGTCCCTTCTCCATGGGGAAGAGTTGACATGATAAAGTCAACTGAGGGATGAGATGAAGCTGCGGATGATAATGTCACTGAAACCAGAGGATTTTGAACCTTTGGCATGAACTTGAGATTTCTCTTTCGGCATCTCTCCAGCCCAGAGACCCTTCCAGTCTCCACGTCTCCCTCTACCCCCGTTCCAACTCCCCCAGATCTGAAACTCCCCCACATTCCTTAGCTTGGGTCCTCCCCCTACCAGGCGCCCCTGCTCCCGCTCCCACATTCCCTCTGGATACTCCCCTGGAGTGGAAAAACCATCCCCCATCCCTTTCCTGCTCCCAGCCCTGGGATCGGACATGCTGGTCATTCCTGTTTGGGATGGCCATAGAGATAGTGCCTGGCATGGAGCCCATCTGTCATCACAGGACTCTCAAAGCTATTTCAGGCAGGACCCCTGCCCACACTGAGTGTCCACCCCGGCCCCTGAGCTCCTAGCCCTGTCTGTCTTTCCTTCTTCTGGAACAAGGTGGAGGACCCAGCAGCCAGCTAGAAGGAGAGCAAGGTGACTTCCATCCAGGTCAGCATCCTGTTCCTTGACCTCAGACATCACCTAACCCCTGGAGGCTCTGGGCCACAAGGTGGACCACGGAGAGAGGCTAGGTGGCTCTGGGGCCACGGCTTGGGAACAAATGTTGTAAAGGCAGACAGGGATGAGTGTCCTCTCCACAAACACCACAGAAAACGCTGTTATCACAGCTGGTTTTGTTTAGGTACGTCTGACTGTCTGACCAACATCTGCCTGGAGTTTGTCCCTTAAAGACACTGCTGTGGTCAGCAGCTTCCAGTCCTAGCTCTGCCGCCTATGAGCTGCGTGACCTGGAACATCCAGGTTCCCTCATAAGTCAAATGAGGATGATAATCTGGACCTCAAAGGGAGGCCAGGAGGATGAAATGAGAGTCTGCACGTGAAATGATTCATCAGCTGTAAAATTTGGCTCAAGTCCCCTTCCAGGCTCTGAGTCTAATTTTGCATGCCTAGTTCTTTATTCTTTTCCTTAAAGAGGGCTCCAAATTGTACAAGCTTCAGGCCTCACCAAGCCTAGATCTGCCCTGAGAATTGTACAAATGTTAATTATTAGCCTAAGTGGTCAGGAAGGGCCCTGGGCATAGCGGTTAAGTTTGTGCACTCTGCTTTGGCGACCCGGGGTTCACCAGTTCGGATCCCAGGCAGGGACCTACGCGCTGCTTATCAAGCCATGCTGCGGCAGGCGTCCCACCCATAAAGTAGAGGAAGATGGGTATGGATGTTAGCTCAGGGCCAGTCTTCCTCAAAAAAAGAAGGTCGCTCAGATCAGATAACACAGGATTAAAATCTGAGCTGTGTGGCTTTCACCAAGTTGCTAAGTTGCTTAACCTCCCTGAGCTTCAGTTTTCTCATCTTAAAACAGAGATAACATCTCAAAGATTGTTCTGAGGATTTAATTTAACATATTTGTAAAGTGCTTAGCATAATTCCTGCTGCAGAAGCACTTACTAAACCGCAGTTTTCTTCTTCTTATAAGCTCTCAGAGTTAGGGGCTCTAAACGGAACTTCAAGGGAGTGAACGCTGAGGGCTGAATTCCTGGACCCAAATAAGAAAGCTCCTTTAGCCTAGAGAAAAGAATGCTCAGGGGAAATGGGTCTTCACGCTGCAATAAGGGAAACTTGAGTGAGACGCAAGTGAGTAAATAGTGACCTCTTGAAGTTCCATCCTTCTGCGGGTAACCAGAACCATGGGCCCTGCCCACCTGCCGCCACCTGGTGCCACCTATTACACACCTGTGGGGGCTGACGTCCCCGCCCAGTCTCCAAACACTCAGTGTGAGCCTGGGTGGGAGGAGTGGACCTTTGGAATTCTGCTGGGCTGGGCCCTGAAGGCAAGATCGGATAAGAAATGGGTACAGTCTGGGCCCAGCTCACTGGGGACGCAGTGCACTCTAAGGAGAAAGGACTCACTTTCACATCAAGGGATACCAGAAGGCGCAGCCCTTTGGGGAAAACAGTGTCGTGTTGCTAATTACAATTAGCGATACTTGGTTATCACCACTGTTAAATATGTGCCTGGCTTTGCTGAGGCACCATTACTAGCTTGGATCAGAGTGGGTAGGGGCGGGTGGGCAAGAGAAGCAAATCTCGACAGGGACAGCAAAGGGGCCAGATGCGAGGAAGAACGCCCAGAGACCGCCAGCCGCGTCTCAGGGACTCACAGCGTGGCAGAGGCGAGTCGGGCATTCCAGCCAGCGGTGCGCGAGTGTCGTTCCCAGCCACATGCGACAACGCCGGGGCTCTCGGGCCGGGCCGGCAGAAGTGGCCGCGCCTGTAATGGCCTTTCCAGCAGCAGTAGCAGCCGCAGCAAAGCGGCCCGACAAATCCCACCCACGGCCCCGCCCGTCCAATCCATCTTGCTCGATAGGCAACGCTTCTCCGGAGGAGCAAGGGGCGGGGAGAGGAAATACAAGCTTTTGGGGGCTCCCGACAGGTGTTTGGGGGAGAGGGCGGAGTCGGTTTAGGGAGGATGAGGAGGGAGGGGCGCTGCTGCCCCTTTAAGAGGCGGTGGCGGAGCCGGGACCTTTTCTCTTTCCCCGGAAGGAAAGCGGAGCTTGGGCTGGGCGCGCAAGGTGGGGAGGTGCGGGGCTGGGCGTGGGGAGGCGGGGCGCGCGCTGGGGGGGACCCCTCCCTGCTGTCCTCCTTGCGGTCGACCGGTCTGCCTGCTGAGATCCGCGGCTGAGGCCGGATCGAAGGCGACAGTGCGGCCAAGGGGGCGCGGCCGGGACTAGCTGGAGTGCAGGGTGTCCGGGGCGGTGGGGAGGTGACCCGGCAGCAGGGCAGGAGGTAGAATAGACCTGCAGACCTCCAAGGGGAATCTGAAAGCGCAGACCCGGAGCGGACGTGAAATTGACGGGGACTGGGAGCCAGAAACTGGTCAGCGCGGCAGGGCTCAGCGACGCGGCCGGCCCGAGTGTCCTCCGGCGGCGCGGGGAGCAGGTGAACAGGTCCTCACTCCCAGCTCCACGCCCTCACGTGCTCTCGCCCGGGCCCCCGCTCCCGCCTGCAGCCATGGGCCCCGGCCCCAGCCGCGCCGCCCGCGTCCCGCGCCCGATGCTCTGCGCGCTCGCCTTGATGGTGGCCGCCGGCGGCCGCGTCGCCTCCGCCTTCAACCTGGACACCCGATTCCTGGTGGTG
Source organism: Equus quagga (assembly GCF_021613505.1). Taxonomy (NCBI): domain Eukaryota; kingdom Metazoa; phylum Chordata; class Mammalia; order Perissodactyla; family Equidae; genus Equus; species Equus quagga. The sequence goes on along the minus strand of NC_060277.1, from coordinate 90,884,924 downwards.
AAGGAGGCCCAGAACCCGGGCAGCCTCTTCGGCTACTCGGTCGCCCTCCATCGGCAGACGGAGCTGCAGCATCGCTACCTGTAAGTGAGGCTGCCAGGGGTGGGGTGGGAGAGAGAGTGTGTGTGCAGGGTGCGGATCTGGAGCTGAGTCCCAGCCCCGGGCCCGCTGGCTTCCAGGTCCGCGGGCCGCCGGCTCTTGTGAACGAGGGTTAAGGGGGCGGGGACGTGGGCAACCCTCCTGCTGCTGAGGCTTGGCGGGAAATGGAGGTATTGGGTGTGGGATGGGGGACAGTAATCACTGGCGAGTGCTGACCTGGGCAGAACCTGTCTAGACGCAGGCCCTCAGCTCTTTAAACCTCTCTTGAGAACAGAAGTGGGGTCTGAGCCCCCTCCCATTCTGTGAACCTAATACCTACGGAACCCCTCTTCTCTCCAGGGCTGGGAGCTGGGGAAAGCTGCAAGATAAACACCTAGCGGGTCCCCCTTCCCCCTTTCCTGGGAAGAACCTATAGGCATATGTATTTAAGCCCATTCCAGCCTTTACACCTCGTATTTAGTCTGCAGCCGTGCCAGCCACACCCCATGCAGAGCCAGACTGGAGGGCCTTCTCAACTGCTTGGCAGTTGCTAGTGAAGTGATGGGTGAGTCTGGGCGTTTGGAGCTGTCCAGGCACTCCCACTGACCTCTTGAGGATGGGGGAGTAGAAGAGAGAGGAGGGACTGTCCCAACTCCTGCTTGGTCTCCTGCCCACCCCCAGCCCCCAGCAGTGCTGCCCTCCCACCAGACATCTTCCCTGCATTCCACAGATTCATGTTGAATCTTCAACCCTGAGTGTGTTTGTTTTGGTTTGAAGAGGGAAATGGTGTTTTTCTCTTTCTTCTGTTCTCCTTCCCCAACAGCTGCAAGGAGAAGGAGGGGGAAGAGTTAGGCATGGGGGGAGAGGAGAAGGAGATTGCATCCAGCTGCTGTGTCACAAACCCCACTCCCCCTACCCCCCACCCGTACACACTCATGCCCAGAGGGGCATGTGCAGGTTTCAGAGGCTTCTCTGCCATGGGCTCAGTGTGTTGAGGTCAGCAGGTAGGGGAAGAGAGCAGCTGGGGGAGGTGAGGCTGCCCCAGGAGGGACGGTGGTTAGGACAGGTTAGGCAGGCTCCATCTACCTCTCTGAGCTGAGTGACCTACCATACATGTGCCCCCACCTGGTGTCTACCCCTGCTGAGCAAGAGGACGTGGTCAGATTAATGGTGTGTTGAAACCTTTCCCAACTCTGGCTGGTGCCTGCAGAAACTTGAGGAAGCTTGGAATGTCCAAAGTCCAAACTCTGCCCCAGCCTTGGCCCCTGCCCCGCTGGCCCAGCCCTTGCCCAGTCTACCTACCTACTTGGCCTCAATTCCATCTAGCTTCTGCAGAGGCCAGGGCCACCACGCTCTTCCCAGCCTGACCCCATCAGCTGGGGTCTGGCCTCGGCCAACCCTCCCTCTTTTGGAGACCCTAAGTGGCCATCAGCACAAGTTTCTATATTGGTGCTCTTTCTGCCCCAGCTGAGAAAAAGATCTGCAGATTTTCAATGCTGAGTCTGCATGATATAAGGCAACATAGTGTAAAGAGATCAGAAAAGCAAGCATGCAATAGAAAGCTGGAGTAAATAATGGATTCTGTAACATCCGCCACCCCCTACCCCCTGCTTTGCTATGCGACCTTAAGCAAAATATACCCCTTCTCTGGACCAGTTTTCCCCAAAGGGTTGGGCCTGGATCTATATGCTCCTTCCTGCCTCTGTTGGCCTATAAAAGGCAACTTGGCATCATGGAGAGAGGAGAGGCTCCAGAGTCCCATTGCCAGTCTCCCATCTTGGATCTGTCACTAATACCTGCGTCTTAATCGCCTCATGTGTGAGGGGGAGGGCAACACACCCTCTTCATGGAGGGATAGTGGGGCTTTAATGAGATGATGTGTGTGCAATGCTTTGCGTAGGCCTGCTTCTCCAGGGAGCAGCTGAGGGCTCTCGTGCTGAAGCCAGGACCTGCATCCACCCTTACTACCCATGGCCTCACCCAAGATGGCTGAGCAGAGGGCTTCTACTTTCCTTCCTGGGCAGCTAGAGATGGCATTAGGCCTGCTAAGAGTCCAGAAGGTTCTAAAACTAATGAACCTCAGAGGAGCAGGTAATTCTAGATAGAGTTCTGGGTCCTTGTCTTGGGTATCCTCAGTCTTTCCCAGGGGTGGTTCTGTATCTTGGCTTATCTCCTCCTCTCACTGAATCCTGCCCCTTGGCCCTTTGGGAGAGCCAGCTGGGCCAGCTGGGCTTAGCTGCAGCCAGCTGTGTAGCCAGATGTGAACAGCTGCCTGAGTATACAGCTCAGGGGAACCAGCAAGTCAAGTTGTGGTCTTATATTGTCAGCCTCAAAGTCCCTCTGGAAAAGGGGGAGGGTTCATGGTCCTGAACAAACTCTTAGCCCGGGGTTCATAGAAGGTTGTCAGGAGATGCAGGGACCTCTGAAAGTATACGCAAAACCTTGCGTGTTTGTGCATTGTTCTGGGGGCAGGAGGAGGGGAGAGCAATGCTTTCATCTTATTCTCAAAGAAGGTCTTATTTCAGAAATGGTTAAAAACCCAGATGTGGACCCTCTTTGTTCCCCATCCCACACATCTCTGGACTGGAGTTCCCTGTCCACGACGTTGGAGGCTCACCCCAACCCAGGCCCCAGTGTCCAGTCTCTGGAAGTGAGGGGTGAAGAGCAGGGCAGAGGACCAAGGTGTTTTGGCCTTCTTGGTGAGATGCATGAGGAGCCTGGGGAAGCAGAGGGACAGTTCCTCTGGGAGATGGCTACTGACCTTCCGGCCCCCAGCACCTGCTCTGTCATTCCCTCCTGGGAATCCAGGTGTTCTGGTCTGGCCTGACCTTGTGGGCCATGGGAGACACCTTTGGGGCCCTCTCTCCCTTTCGCCCTTTCTTGGAAATAAGAGTGTCTGGAAGCCTGGGGCGGAGGTGGCTGCGGCTCCTGGAAGATGAGGTCATACCTGAGGTGGGCAGGAAGCAGGCCTCCCTGCCGTGCTCTCCTAAAACATGTTTCCCCGGGCAGGGCAGGCTCCTGGCAGCCTCCAAGGCTCACGCCAGAGGAAATGGGCATAGCAGCTGTGGATGCAGGCAGAGGACCTGCATGCCTAGTGTCCTTTTCCTCTGGCTCTCTCCAATGACCAGTCCAGGCCCAGGAGCTTTCAACTGGGCGGGAGGTAGGGGAAGCCTGATGTTGTAGAAAAAGAAGTGAAGGGGCTTGGTCAGAGCTAAACAAAGGAGGAAGAGGATGTCCATTGCAGCAAGAGGGACTGAAGTTAGATGACATGAAGAATGCCCTAAGGGATCAAATATGGAAAAAATACGAAGGAGCCAGGGAGAGGGAGAAGAAATGAGAAAAACCGCCTTGTTCCTTTTTATCAGAGGCATGGGCCGAGGCCTCTTTCTCTCATCCTCTCTCATTCTCTCGCTTCCTCCAGCTTGTTGCCCTGCTTCTAGGGCTGAGTCACCGAGGACAGAGGGGGCTGGGTGGGCAGCGTGAGGAGAAGTAGGGAGGATGGGGAGGGCTGCAGTGTCAGCTACCACCACAGCAGCCTCTGGGGAGATGGCTAGTTCGGGCAGCAGGATTGGCACAGAGCTGGGATTCAAGCAGCTGAGAGCTGCCCCCGCTCCACCTGGGGGCTCAGAGCTGGAACAGCCCCTCCCCAACCTGCTTCCCGGCCTGAGGTGGGGGAGTAAGTCATGGGGCCCCCCTGGCCCCCTCCAAGTTAACTGAAATCTTCCCATTGGAGCCCCCCCAGCACCTCCCTGAAGAGTCTGGGACATTGAATCTTACAGGCTATTTCTCTGAGCATTACCCCACCCCAGGGGGGCCTCTTCTCTTTAGGGTGAGCCAGCCTGATCCCCTGACAGCCCTGGGCCCCATTCCCCAGCCTCCTCCGACTCTACTGCTTTCTACTTGGCTGTTCCATTAGCTTTGAACTGCCCCCTGGGAAGAGGGATGGGGCAGGGGTGAGGAAGTGCTTTTCCAGAACTTGGAGCTCAGGGGTCTCCCCAGAGGCCAGGAGGAGCTGTTTGACTGGGGCCAAGAGTGAAGAGGCAGCTGTTTGAAAGCACTTGAGAGGTCATTTAACCCATCCTCTACCTTCCAGAGGGGTTCCCTGCCCCATCCACACCTCTCTGCAGCCCAGCTGCTAGGAGGGTGGGCTCAATGGCAGTCTGGGAGGGGTCAGCTTTTGGACTCTCTGATCTGGACCAGACCCAAAAGCAGGGAGCAGAGGTGCTCATTTGCATATTAATTTACATTTAAATTTGCATATTAACTTACATGTAAATTTGCGTATCATTGCGGTCTCTTCCACCCTCTGGATTCTCCCACACCTGGCCAGTGGCTGGAAGCTGGACCTAACCCTTTGCACACCGGCCTTCCCCCATCCACTCACAGTCCTCTGGCTGTAGACCCATTGGATCCTGGGCTGGGAGCCAGAGGTCCTTAAGGGGCCTCTGAGCAGGCCAAGTAAGAGCTAAAAATACTCCAGGGGGGTGGGGGGGGGGCTCCCTGTGGAATCTCTGGGGAGGGAGGGGCGTGGGACGTGGGGCTGGGATTAGGGCGCTGGCCCTGCCTCACCATCCATCAGTGGGCACGTGTGGGGCGAGGGCCTAGAGGGTATAGATGGGAAGGGTATTTATTGCAATCCAATTGCCATTTATACCCAGCTCTGCCATCTCAGTAGGTACCCCAGGAGGCTAAAAGGAAAGATCCATCAGCTCACTCCCTCTGAGATGAGGCCACCCCGCTCCTCAGCCACCTCTTGCCCTGACAACTCGGGCAGGGCAGCAGCTGGGCAGCCACACCTCCATTGCACTGCGTGCCCTGGAATGCAACCTGGGCTCCCCAGGGACCCCTCGCCCACTGAGGCCTGGACTCGCCCTTCAAGGTCATTGTAGCCAACCCCCAGCCTCCACCGCCAGCCAAATCTGAGCTCCCACCTTAGAATGCCTCTAGCTGCCAGAGCCAGAGGGGGGCCCCACCCTCACTTTAGTGATTGCTTGCTATCCTTAGGCCATGGAAATGCTACTTCTGTCCCATCCTGTGCTGCCTCTGAACACTGAACTAGCCTGCTATTTGCCCTCCGCTCCAGGTTCTCTAACCTCATAGGGCAGAAATTCCTGGAGGGAGGCCTGGCAGTGTGCTAGGGCCAGGCCCGCTGCCACGAGAAATCAGAACGACAGTGGTCAGGTGGGCCGTGGCTTCATAGTCAGAAAGGCCTTTTGAAGAAAAACCCATTTGTTCCCCTAACAACCCTGGAGGTTGGTGGGACAGCGGCTGTCCCCATTTTACAGATGAGGCACTCACGGCTCAGAGAGAGCAAGGAAATTGCCCCTTGAAGCAGAACAAACCCTAGACCCAGGCCCTTAGGCTCACCAGGCAGGCATGCCAGGGACAGGCGTCCACAGGTGGTCAGGCAGCGGACTCACCAAGCACCCTCCCCAGCCCAGACAGAGGGTGACTAACTAGGCCTGGCTGCCACACTGGCCCCCTGCCAGGTCCTGCGGGCACTCCTAGGACTGCTCCACATAGAGAAGCTGCACCCCTGCCCCCAGGAACACTTCCCCAGGGTGAGGTCTGAGCTGAGCTGTGAGGCGCAGGCGGAGGTCCCGCCCCACTCCCGGAACCCTCAGGCAGTGCATTCCTGACATCCAGTGGGCGGAGGCACCCCAAGCCCTGGCATGCCCAGGCTCTACCCTGCCCACTCCCTGCAGCCCTCATCACAGGTCCCAGGCAGGAGCTGCAGGTGGGGCCATTGCTCTACACTTTCAGACTCTGGCAGGAGGCCCAGAGCCCAGGTTCTGAGCTGGGAGCCTCAGGGTGAGAGTGTCGCTGGGACCAGATGGAGGGGTACCTAGGAGGTGCCTGCCACCCAGGAGGCCTGGTCCATCAGCATCCAGGAGGAGTTCTTGGCAGGGAGGCTACAGGGAGATGATGCCAGGAGAGCAAGGGGTGGTAGAGCTGGCTTCTCAAATCAGAATGCACGATATTTGGGGTGCATGTTAAATATTCAGATTCCAGGGCTCCATTCCCCAGATTTGATTCCAATGGTCTGTAATGAGCTGAGGAATTTGCCTTTTTAACAAATATCCTGGGGATTTCTGATGCTGGTGGTATAAGGACTGTCTTTTGAGATATTTCAAGGCTGACACCCTGCCTTCTGGTCCTCTAGTCACCTCTCTGGAATGGGATGGGTTGCCAGGGCACTAAGCACACTTGTAGGATCTTGCATTCCATGTCCCTAAAGATGGGCCGGCCGGAGGCAAGGCGATAATCCTTGCCCACCCCCAATCTGATCCAGAACTCTGCCCGAGGGCTGTATTGTCCAGTGTCAGGTACCCAGCCGTACCTCATTCCTTATGTACCTGTGGTGGCAGGGGGTAAACATCACCCAGGTCACTTAGAGGCCCAGGCCTCCCAGATCTAAGTCCTCAGATGGCTTAGAGAGGAAGGACTCAGGCCCTCAACAACAACTCCACCCCATCCATCCGATGTTCTCCCAGAGCCCCCAGAAGTTGGTCCCCGTGCCAGGATTCCTCCAGTCTTGCTCTCTTCCGGTCTACCTTCATCTCAGAGGCCAAAGCATTCCTTCCAAAACCCAGATCTGACCAAGTCACTCCCTTGCTTCAGATCCCTCCGTGGGTCCCCAAGGCCCTCCCCACCCTGCCCTCTTGTCCCTCCCCGCGTTCCTGGACACCAGCGGTACCGAGGGCTGGCTGATCCCTGAGTCACCCTGCTTGCTCATGCTTCCTGGCCCTTGTACATACCGTATTTTTCCCCAAAGTGCCCTTCCTTTCCTTCTTCACCTGGTGAGCCCTGGTCATCATCCTCAGACTCCGCCTGGGGCCCCCTCTTCTGTGGGCCTCCCTGACTGCCCTCCATGCTGAGTCTGGGCTGGTTTGCTCCCTGCTTTCTTCTCATGAGGCACTGACTACAGGGGTCCGCTTCCTCACCTGCCTTCCTCTGCACTGGGTACTCCTGGCAGGCAGGGGCTAGGATCCACTCATCATCTCCTGATCCCAGAGCCTGGCACAGAGCAGACGCTCAGTAAATGCATGTTGAACAGCAAGTTGTTTGAAGTGGGCTTTGGGGAGTCTGAGCCCAGGCCCCACTACCTCCTTGCCCCCCAGGCTCCTGGCTGGTGCCCCCCGGGACCTCGCCGTGCCTGATGGCTATACCAACCGGACCGGTGCCGTGTACCTGTGTCCACTCACTGCCCACAAGGACGACTGTGAGCGGATGGACATCAAGGAGAAAAGTGAGGGGAAGGTGCTGGGGCTCAGTGCTGGGTCAGGAGCCTGGTGAAGGGGGTAGCACAGAGAGGACCTGGAGGAGATACCAGGCTTGCCTGGGCAGTGTCTAGTCACTTTTTGTCCAGCTGAGAAGAGGGAGCTGTAGAGGAGAGTGGGACCATATGGGATTCAGGGAGCTCAGATGAACGGTGGGCTAGAGAAGGGGAGAAGGGAGGGCTGCCCTGCTGGAGTGGAGGGTCCAAGGGGGACCAACCCCTGCCCTCTGGAGTATCTGGGCACTGGGAAGATGGGGTGAGATGCCCTGGCTCATGATCCCTCCCATGCCCACAGGTGACCCTACCCATCACATTATTGAGGACATGTGGCTTGGAGTGACTGTGGCCAGCCAGGGCCCTGCAGGCAGAGTCCTGGTAAGTGGGCACTCACTGTTGGCTCCCCCGCCAGCCCTCTCCTTCGTCTCCCAGGAGCTGGGGAGGGAAGCAGAGCGCAGGAGAGGAGTCCTCAGTATGTGAGCTGGGACCTTGCAAATGGCCATTTCTGTGGCTGTCTCCACAGACATGTGTGTCCCTTGGTCCTGCCCTCGGGGGGCAGGGTGTTGTTGTCCTCCCAAGGCCCAGCATGGCCTGGGTCCTGTTGAATCATCCACTTCCTCCTGGCCCCATGCCCCCCTCCTCCTGGCTGCTCACCCTTCGTGGGAACAGCCGAGGGAACTGGAGGAGGAAAGGGCAGAGAGTGCCTCGGGCGGGCGTGCGGCCTGGGCTGCTCCTTCCTGGGAGGCTGGCTGGCGGAAGAGGCGCAGCCCTGCTGACCCCAGCTTACCCGGCTTGGGTTTGGGGGCCACTCCCTGCTGACAATTGTCACTTCCTTCCCACATTTTTCAGTTCTGGCCCCTGGTGTCTCAATTTCTGAGTCCCAGATGGACAATATTTTTAAAAATGTTTTGAATTGATGTAAAATTTACATACAGCAAAATGTACAGATTTTAAATTTCAACAAGTTTTGAGAAATTATACACCTGTGTAGCCAACACCCATTAAAGAAATAGCATATTTGCATCACTCCAGAAAGTGTGCCCCCTTCCAATCAATCGTCACCCCCATGGTCATCACCGTTGTGACTTCTGTTACCTTTGAACACTGTTTTAAGCTCTGGGTTTGCACCAGTTCACTGAAACATGTTTTCTAGAGCCCTGTTATGGATGGTACGGGTCTAGGATTCCATTGAAGGCGGTTCTAGATCCTTCCACAGTTGTCTGCTCTCTCATTGTTCATTCAAGTTTTTTGTGAGCACCTACTCTGTGCCATGTACCTACTGTGTGCCACACATTTTTTGTGAGCACCTACTATGTGCCACGTACTGTGGTAGCACTAGAAACTTAGCAGTGACTCAGGACAGGCTTGACCCAGGGCTAGTGGGGCTCACAGCTGGAAGGGACACAAAAAGCAATCCAACAAGAACTCAGCCTGGTTCTGGGTTTCACCTGGCCCCTGGCTGTTTTACAAACACCCTATTCTGATGGATTTGCCAACTAACTATTTATCGAGACCTCCCATGTGCTGGAGAAGCTACAAGAGGGAGCGCAGCCTAGTGCTAGAGAGTTCAGACTCTGGAGCCAACAGCCTTGGTTTGAATATTCTTTGCCTCTCTCTAGATGTGAGAGCTTACTCAAAGACAAGGGTCTCTGGGCCTCAGTTTCCTTATCTAAAATGGGGGAAATAATTGTCCCTGCTCCATAGGGTTGCTAAGAGGCTTAAAAGAGTTAGTATGTGAAGAGCTTAGAGCTGTGTCTGGCTAACGGCAAGCACTCAGTGTTAGCTGCTGCTACTGTTATTGCTGTTGTTATTTTAATAACCTCTTCATTATGAGGACAGGGCCTCTGTGAACAGCAGAGGAGCAAGTCCCTTAATCTGCTCTGTATCTAACTCTTTTTAGACTTGAGAGCCTGAACCCTACATCCCCTCCTTCTTTCCTCTTTTCCTTTTGCCAAGATCTCTAAGCCACTCTCGAATCCGGTACTTTCTGGCCTTCCAAAAAGTTCCCAACCTTCAGAGCAGATTTCTGAATTCTGGAAAGGAGAGGCAGGTCCAGCCATCGCTGTGGGAAGATGGAAAGCCGGGAGACCCCTTTCAAGTCCTCTCCCGCAAAGCCAGAGGTGCACAGGGCCAAGGAGACAGCTGGCCCTAAGTCCCTGCAGTGTGCTCAGGCTATGTGTGTTGGGGTGGGGTCCCCAGGTCTGTGCCCACCGCTACACCCAGGTCCTGTGGTCGGGGTCGGAGGACCAGCGGCGCATGGTGGGCAAGTGCTATGTGCGGGGCAACGACCTGAAGCTGGACCCCACTGATGACTGGCAGACCTACCACAACGAGATGTGCAACAGCAACACCGACTACCTGGAGACGGGCATGTGCCAGCTGGGCACCAGCGGCGGCTTCACCCAGAACACTGTGTACTTTGGCGCTCCTGGTGCCTACAACTGGAAAGGTGGGGACCATGGGGGAAGGGAGGAGGAGCAAGGACCACCACCCTGGTTAGCCACTGGGACACCCGGCCCAGACCCTCCACACCAGAGGGCAGAAGAGGCAGGACCTCTTTGCCAGAGCCAGCCCTGATGAGCTACCGGTTAAGAGTTGGTGCTCTCATTGCTGTAGCCCAGGTTTGTTTCTGGGTCAGGGAACTACATTACCTGTCTGTCGGTTGTCATACTGTGGCGGCTGCATGTTGCTGTGATGCTGGAAGCTCTGCCACCAGTATTTCAAATACCAGCAGGGTCACCCATGGTGGACAGGTTTCAGCGGAGTTCCAGACTCAGACAGACTAGGAAGAAAGACCTGGCTACCCACTTCCAGAAAAATTGTCCATGATACCCTATGAATAGCAGTGGAGCATTGTCTGATAAAGTGCAGGAAGGTGAGAGAATGGAGCAAAAAGACTGGGCAGGGTTCTGCTCAGCTGCACACAGTGTTGCTAGGAGTCGGAATCAACTTGATGGCAATAACAACAACAAACTATGTGCCGGAGGCTTTACACATATTATCTTAATTAACCTTAAAATACTCTATGAGGCAAGGATTATTATACCCATTTTACCGAAAACTGAGCCTCAGAGAAGTGAAATAAATCGCCCAAGGCCAACAGTAAGTTATGAAACCTGAATTGGTATGCAGGTCCATCTGACTCCAGCGTAACCATTTAAAAACTTACTTGAAAAAAATAAAACGTATTCCTGGTACAACTACAAAATGGCACAGTAGGATTTGGTACAATAAAGAGTAAAAGTGTCCCCCCCACCCATCTCCCTTGTCCCACTTCCCAGTGATTACTACTAAGCGTTTGGTGGATCCTCCTGACTTATTTTAGAATATATAGATATCTTTTTTAAAAATACACGCATGCAGGATCACACTAAACAGGCTGTTCTGCTACTTTCTCTTTTCACTTAGCAATAAATTGTGAGCGTTGTTTCATGTCCATACATATAGGGCAGGCTTTTGAGGGGGCTGCAGAGTATTTTCTTGTATCAAGACCCAAATTTGTAACTACCACGGCTCACACCTCCTCTCAGGGGTCTGATGGCTCACACTCCCTCCGTCTCCGCCTCTCTCCGCCACATAGGTTGTAGCAACAGTGACCTCTCGCCCCTTACCACACACTTACTGTTGCAGAATCAACAGGTGGAGGGAGCCCCAAATCTCCTTCTTTTGACTGACAGGTAGCTTGGGGCATAGTCACAGCTCTGGGCTCACGTGAGGCTGAGGCCTCTGTTCGCTCCTCTGGTCCTGCCTCCCACCCCCTGGTCCTTTAGAACCATGCCAGGGCCGCAGATATTCTCTAGCAGCAGCCCGGGGGAGCAGGGGACAGGTAGGCAGCCCGAGTCTGGGGCCAGGACCAGGAAGAGATGATGACGTGGAGTCTGCCCTCCGTGTCTAGAGTGGGGGAAACATCGTCTAGCATCCAGGAGCCTGGATGACCGATTCCAGCCATGTCTCTACAAGTGGCTTCCCATCCCTGAGCCTCGCTTTTCTCATCTGCAAAACAGAGGCCATCATACTAACTTACACACATGTTAAAGTAAAGAGAAAGTGGTCCACAAATGGCAAAGTGCTCACAAATAAAAAGGGTTATTATTATCCTCATCTGGGGGCCCTGGACATGGTGGAGAAAAGGAGTGGTGACTTATACTCCCTCCCCAAATCCTTGTCAAGGAAACAGCTATATGATTCAGCGGAAGGACTGGGATTTGTCTGAATACAGTTACAAGGAGCCCAAGGACCAAGGAAACCTCTACATTGGTGAGTGCAGTTGTGGTGGCTCATTGGGTGGTAGAGGAGGAAGGGGCTCAGTCCCTGGCACGCTGGCCTTCTCACTCCAGTGCCTGGTGGAAGAGTGAGGCCAGGGTGCAGGTGTGACTAGTGGCATTTAGTTCAACTAGCACACACCTGTTGAGCATCACCTGTATGCATCCAAGATGCAAAGTCTCTACCCTCATGGAGCTCACGGTCTAGTGTGCAGGCAGGACTGGGGGCTGGGCATCCAGGGTCCCCTTTCTTGCCTAACTTGGAATAGAGAAATAGATAATGGGGGGGGGGGGGCGTTGGAGGGATGAGTCCAGAGTAGAATGGGATAGAGTTTACTGGGGCCTCGATTGACCACCTTCCCTCCATCCCAGGGTACACGGTGCAGGTGGGCAGCGCGATCCTGCATCCCACGGACATCACCATTGTGACGGGTGCCCCGCGGCACCAACATATGGGTGCTGTCTTCTTGCTGAGCCAGGAGGCAGGCGGAGACCTGCGGAGGAGGCAGGTGCTGGAGGGCACGCAGGTGGGCGCCTATTTTGGCAGCGCCATTGCCCTGGCAGACCTGAACAATGATGGGTGAGAATCCAGGGACATTCTCTGGGGCCAGGAGAATGGTGAAGCGGGCGGGCTTGCCCAAGCCAGGGCAGAGAAATGGAAGTTTGCAACTGTGCATTTGTTTGCATGCTGTTTGCAGGGATTTGCAAGTCAATTTTGTGTATTGACTTGTAATCAGATTTATGGGATTCTGGGTATTTGCATGTCAATTGCATGACACCTGCATCTCCGTATCTATGCCTGTCATTATGGCTCTAGTGGATGCAGGCTGTTTGGGTGTGATCTGTGCGTGCATGGCTCCTCTATGATATGTGCTTTCTATTAAATGGGTCATGTTGACATTTCCATGTCTTTCCCATAACCTGTGCCCAGAGATACCATTTGTACAGCCGTGTACACTGGCACAATTATGCCTGCTAAACGAGAGCTATGCTGCATATTGGGGGCTGACGCCACACTCCATTTCCCTCTCCTCTCCTGTATAGGTGGCAGGACCTCCTGGTGGGTGCTCCCTACTACTTTGAGCGGAAGGAGGAGGTAGGGGGTGCCATCTATGTCTTCATGAACCAGGCAGGCACTTCCTTTCCTGCCCACCCCTCCCTTCTTCTTCACGGCCCCAGTCGCTCCGCCTTCGGCTTCTCCGTGGCCAGCATTGGTGACATCAACCAGGATGGATTCCAGGGTATGAGCCAGCACTCCTGCCCCAGCACACCCACTGACTGAGTGCCAACTGCATACCAGGCTTGACAGGGCCCGAAGGAGAGACGGGATGAGGCCCAGGCCTGGGGAGCTCACAGTGGGGACAGCACTACCTACCCCAGCCCTCTTGTGAGGGTTAAATGAGATAAGAGCTTGATAACTACCTGGTACTAGAGAGAGGACGTGCAGAGGGAACCACCAGAGGCAAGCTCAGTGGACCTCCTAGAGAAGCAGACGTACCCCTGGGCATTGAAGGCTGGGCTGAGTGTGCACAGTGGAGGGGAACAGAAGGGGTATAAAATAAGTGTGGGACACTCACGTGGCATGCCCAAATCTAGCAGGTGTGGGGTGTTCATGTCAGAGATGAGGCTGGACAGGTAGTGCGGGGGTGGGGGTGAATGCTTTGAAATCCAGGCAGAAGAACTGAGGCTTGTTATTTGGTTAATGGTAGAGGGATGTTCAGAAGTTTGGGGGCAGGGATATGACATGATAGCTTGGTACCTGGAAAGATGAGCTGGAGGGAGATGTGGGCTGGATGATGGGGAGAAAGGCTGGGGGTGTTAAGATCAAGAATGTCATATATTGGGTGTGGGATGTTAAGAGTTGGGATGAGATGGGAACCCCGGAATAGGGGATGTCACCAGTGCTCTGCAGGACTAGGGGACCAATCAGACCTGGGGTGTCAGGGAGAAGGACAGATCAAGGGGTTGAGCCCGGCTGCCCCGGGAGCACCTGGCTTATCTGGAAGCCACTGGAAGCCTCTGACATCCTCAATTTCCCAGAACACAGCTGAGGACCAAAAGGAAGGCAGAGGAGCCTCTAAAATGCCAAACGAGGTGCTAGAAAGTTCCATGAACGTGGCCCTAGCACTTCCTGATAGAAGAGTCGTCTGGTTTCCACTCAGGACCTTTACATACTTGTCCAACAAGCTTGACCTCCTGCTTACCTGGGCCTTATCAGATCCAAAGCAGCACACTAGAAGGAGTTCAGTAAAGTTTAAGAAGATTATAAAACATCTGGGGGTTATTTGTGGAAATAACGGTCAGAACTTTAAAAGTCTTGACATTTGAACAAGTAACGTTCGTTACAGTGTTGTCATTAACATTCCAGCCCCCCGTGTTAGACCTGAGCTCCAATGTCCTCATCTCTACCGGTTGGCTGTGTGTCTGGGGGTTTCCGAGTCTGCCTCCTCATCTATAAAGTGGGGACAGTACCTACCCCAGCACTCTGGTGAGGGTTAAATGAGACGAGAGCCTGATAACTACCTGGTAAAGTCACCAAAGGAGACACCTGCTTTTGTGACCCTGCTGGTCAATGTCATCAGAAGAACCAGGTGTCTCGAGGGGAAGTTGGTGGGGAGATGGAAGGCACTGTAAAAAGGGAAAACAAACACCAGCCTGTCATCAAGAATCTGGAGTTTAGGCCTGCCTGGGATATAAACTTGCTGTGTGACTCTGGATAAGTCACTTCCCTCTCCTGGACTTACTTTCCCACATATAAAAAGAGGCAGTTGGGCTTCCAACGGCCCCAGTTTTCATCCTAAGCTGCACAGCTCTGTTCCCTGATGTCTGAGCACTGCCTGGCAGGGTGAGGTCAATGCCATGCTGGGCTCTGTGGCCTGCAGCACAGGGTGGGAGAGACGTGGGGCCCACAGTACCCGGGGTGACCCCTCCTGCCTCTCTTCCCCAGACATTGCTGTAGGAGCCCCGTTCGAGGGCTTGGGCAAAGTGTACATCTACCACAGCAGCTCCAGGGGGCTCCTCAGACAGCCCCAGCAGGTATGGACGGACAGGGACTGAGGGGCCTTCCCTCCTGTCCCTCACCCACCCCCTCCCTATTCCCCCTGGGCCCCACGCCCAGAGCCTGTCCTCACCACTTCCCCTCACCCCCAGGTAATCCACGGAGAGAAGCTGGGACTGCCTGGCTTGGCCACCTTCGGCTATTCCTTGAGTGGGCAGATGGATGTGGATGACAACTTCTACCCAGACCTGCTAGTGGGGAGCCTGTCTGACCGCATCGTGCTGCTGCGGTGAGCCAGGGCCATGGTGAATAGGGGTCTTTCTCTCTCCCAGCCCTGTCTGCGTGGAGCCCCATGTCTGTCTACCTTTGGCACCAGGTCCACACAAACCTGAGCCCCAACCTGGCCTGGGACAAGCAGGAGGTACTGATAGCTGCATGTCTTCTATGCAGGGCCCGGCCTGTCATCAACATCCTCCACAGGACCTTGGTGGCCAGGCCATCTGTGCTGGACCCTGCACTCTGCACGGCCACCTCCTGGTGAGACTCAGACCCTGCTCTGTACACCCGCTCCTCCTTATGTATGGGCAGGCCAGGAGGGGCCCTGCCTCCCAAGCCCCTTCCCTGGCAACTCCTGATATCCCAGCATGAGAGGGCTGATCCTTGGCATAAGCATTGCCCTCCCTACCCAACCTCATTAAAAAGCAAAATTCCTTGCATGAGGTAGTGGATGAACTCGGGACCAGTACGGCATGGTGGTTTGGACCGGGAGCTCTGGATGGCCTGGTTCAAATCCCAGTTATGCCCACTGCAGTGGCAGGGGCGGGCTCTGGGGAGTGAGATCCTAGAGGAGGAGGAGGGAGGGAGACACTTAGGTGGACAGATGTGGGGAAGGAGAGAGAGCCACCTCAAGCAAATTATTAATCTGAGTCTCAAATTCCTTGCCTATAAAACAAAGTTAATAATAATAACCAATTCACAGGGTTGTTGTGAAAATTAAATGAGATAATGTACAAAAAGCCCTTAGCATGGTGCCCTGTACACTCTAAGTGCTCAAAAAATGTTAGTTGCTAGGATGGTGACGATAATGATGGTGATGACCCCAAGATCTCTGTTTGAATGAGGACACTGGATCAGAAGGCAAAGGGAGACAGAGCAGCGAAGCAGAGGAGTGGGTGGTGGAAGGAGAGCTGGACTGGGGATCCTGCATAACACTGGGCTGGGCCAATGACTAAGGACTTCAGGCAACACCTTCTGCTCTCAGGGCCTCAGTTTCCCCATTGGTGACCTCTAACCCTGTTTTCTATGGCTCTAATGGAAGTGGAGAAGGAAGGGGCCAGGGACACCCCAGACCAACTCTGTGGACTCCCCAGTTTTGCCCCTGCCTTTCTCCTAAGGGCCCTGTTTCCCCTTGCGCAGTAAAGGGGCGAGAGCTAGGGCTTGGATACCAGGGTCCCACCGTAACCAGGCCCTCCTGTATGTCCCTCGCCCCCAACAGTGTGCAGGTGGAGCTGTGCTTTGCTTACAACCAGAGTGCTGGGAACCCCAACTACAGGCGAAACATCAGTGAGTGCTGGGGTGCAGGGCGAGGGGGGCATGCTCACCTGGCCACTTGCTGACCCCCCTCCCCCTGCAGCCCTGGCCTACACTCTGGAGGCCGACCGGGACCGCCGTCCACCCCGGCTTCGCTTTGCGCGCAGCCAGTCAGCTGTCTTCCATGGCTTCTTCTCCATGCCCGAGATGCGCTGCCAGACGCTGGAGCTTCTCCTGATGGTGAGGGAGGGGCAAGGGGCGAGACATGGGCTCCACGATTGCTGGAGGAGGTTATCTCCCCAGTTCAAGGGTGAGGGACTGGAGTCTCCCCAGAGACAGAGAAGGGCAAGGTCGGCCTGGAAGGCCACAGGCCTGTAGGGGGTACAGTGCACAGCACCCAGCAGTGGTGGAGGAGAGAGAGAGACCCTCGGAGTGGGGATGGGGGCCAAAGAGCTTGTCATCTCTGAGAAAAGTGATGAGTGTGAGACTCTTGGCTCAGCTCAGCTCTGGGGCAAAGTGATCCATGAGTGGGGGGCATGCTCTGCCCCTCTCTGAGACATCAGGGTAGAAAGGGAGAGCTCAACTTGGGGTGCCCGGGGATGAAGGGAGGCTCACTCCCCCCTAGCCCCCCGCCCCAGGGATCTTTGGAGAGGAGGAGCCCCGGGTCCTAGCTTGTGAATCAAGGTGGTAGGAAGGGGGTCAATTTGGTGGTCGGACCAGAGCGGGTTCAGCCTTACTGCGGGGTTTTCAGGGTGGAGGGGGCTCAGCTCCCCCCGGGGGTTCAACTTGAGGAGGGGGGCAGTGCAGACCTGGGCTCAGCTCGCCCTCCTTCCCAGGACAACGTCCGCGACAAACTCCGTCCCATCATCATCTCCATGAACTACTCTTTACCTTTGCGGATGCCCGAGCGCCCCCGGCTGGGGCCGCGGTCCCTGGACGCCTATCCAGTCCTCAACCAGGCGCAGGCTCTGGAGAACCACACGGAGGTGGGAGGGGCCGGGGGCCGGGGGCCGGGAGGGCCGTGGGGCGGGAGGGCGCTGTCGGTGGTGGGCCCCTCACGCCTCTGGCCACCCCTAGGTCCAGTTCCAGAAGGAGTGCGGGCAGGACAACAAGTGCGACAGCAACTTGCAGATGCGAGCGGCCTTCGTGTCGGAGCAGGGACAGCGGCTGAGCAGGTGCGCTGTGGGCCGCGCCAATGGGCCCGGGGTGGGGCTGATTTCATTGGCTAATAGGATTGGAGGGGCGGAGCCTATTGTCAGGGAAATCAGAGAGACCCGGTAAGATCTGAGGGGAGGGGCCTCAGAGAGGCACATCTGAGAGGATGGACTTTAATCGTCTGGGGCGGGTAAAGGGGCTTTTTTCTCCAGGTGAGACTAGAGGGCGGGGCCTGGCTTCCTGAGATGGGGCTTTCTTCACTTAGTAATCCCAAGGGGTAGGGCCTAATTGATCTGGGGAGTGCCCAAGGGCGCGGCTTTGCGCTCAGTCTGGGGCTCCTCGCCCCCGCAGGCTCCAGTACAGCAGAGATGTCCGGAAACTGCTCCTGAGCATCAATGTGACCAACCCCCAGAGCCAGGAGCGGGCTGGGGAAGACGCCCATGAGGCGCTGCTCACCCTATTGGTGCCTCCCGCCCTGCTGCTGTCCTCCGTGCGCCCTGTGAGTGCCCTCCGCCCGACTGAGAGCCCAATCAGGGCTCCACTGCGTACTTGCATCCTTATATGCATGCCATTTACATGTGTTATTTGCCATGTGTTCCCCCTCCTCTGGGCTGGGCCTCCTCAGGTGCCTGCAGTGTCTTGAGACCCGTCTTGAGAACCCAGTTCTCAAGCCTTTAGGGCTTCTGACCGTGTACCGCACGGGAGGGGTGGGAGAAGCCCTACCCTAACCACCCAGACATGATTCGTCTTCTTTCCTCAGCCTGGGGCCTGCCAGGCCAACGAGACCATCATTTGCGAGCTGGGGAACCCCTTCAAACGGAACCAGAGGGTGAGCGCTGGCCACACTTTCCTGGCTCTGTGGATCCCAGGCTGCTCCTCTGATGAGCTCCTTATCCTTCTTGATTCTGCCTGCCTGCTTCCAGGGCCTCCTTGAAGCAGAGAGCCAGAGTAGGGGAGGAGGAGATACAGTAGAGGGTGGAGAGAGACCCAGAGACTGAGAAAAATGGGGCCACTAGGGAGCTATGCCCAAAGCTAGAGCAGGCAGAGGTGAGGAAACCAGCCAGCATTGACTCTGTGCCAGGCCCCAACCCCAACACTTTGCTTCGTTTATATGATACAATTCTGACAACCTTCTGAGGAGGTAGATGCTGATTTACAGAAAGGAAACACAGGTTTAGAAACTTCTAGTAACTTATTCAAGATCATGACACTCAAAAGTAGCAGAGGTGTCACTGATGGAGGAAAAGGGTAAAGGGAAGTGAAGATGAGGCTAGGAAGGTGAAGGAGTGGAAGTGGATGGGGAGAAAGAAGAGGAGCCAGAGACCCAGCTCTCTAGCCTAGTGTTCAGGGCCTCTGTCCCCCATGGCATCACTCCTCCCCAGCCCCACTCTCTGCCTCCCTGACCCTCTTGGCAGATGGAGCTGCTCATCGCCTTCGAGGTCATCGGGGTGACCCTGCACACAAGGGAGCTCCAGGCACAGCTGCAGCTCTCCACGTGAGTGACCTTGAGAAGCCGGTTGATGTCGGGGTTGAGGTGTCCTGGGGCCTCCCCCAGCCCCAGCCTCAGCTGACACATCTCCCCTACCTCCTGCATTCCCTCTCCAGGTCCAGTCACCAGGACGACCTGTGGCCCGTGACCCTGACTCTGCTAGTGGACTACACGCTCCAGGCCTCGCTCAGCATGTGGGTACCACTCCCCCACCAGCCTGCTGTGGCTGAGCTGGGCTCTCCCTGTCCCCAAGGTGTCTCCCAAGCTCCTCTGACACACCTCTCTTGGCCTGGGATCCTCAGGCCTCCACTTCCTCTGGGTCATCCTTTCCCTGAAAAACAGTAATCACTATCATTATTGTTATTATTATTCCCCCTGCAAACCAGGTGGCAGTGGCGGAATTGGCAACCCTGGGGCTAAGGCGTTGGTGTGGCCCTATCATTTCTTAAGAGCTCATTGTGATAAGGATTTTATATACATCATCTCATTGAGTTTTCACAACAGCCCCATGACAGAGCAACTGTTATGAGCTCCACTTTACAGAAGAGGAAACTGAGGCTCAGAGAGGATAAAAACTTGCTTGAGGCCACACAGCTAGAACATGGCAGAGCTGGGATTTGTCTCATCTGCCTGATGTCAGAGGAGCTGTAGTTAACCAAGTTCGGTGCCCACCCCCTCTGCCAGGGCCTCTCCTGTCCCCGATGACTCCAGCATTTTTCTTACTCCTAGGGTGAGTCACCGGCTACAAAGCTTCTTTGGGGGGACAGTAATGGGCGAGTCTGGCATGAAAACTGTGGAGGATGTGGGAAGCCCTCTCAAGTATGAGTTCCAGGTAAGGAGGCCTCTAGGATCCTGGGCTGGGGACTCTTGGGAAGGATGATGGGGGATTTCCTTCTGGGTCTGGGGTCCGAGGGTGTGAGGGTTAGGGGTTGGTGAGATGGAGGTGGTTTTGCAGGAGACAATGGCCATGACACCCCTTGTGCCCACAGGTGGGCTCAATGGGGGAAGGGCTGACAGCCCTGGGGACCTTGGTCCTAGGGCTGGAATGGCCCTATGAAGTCATCAATGGCAAATGGCTGCTGTACCCCACTGCGATCACCATCCACGGCAATGGGTCCTGGCCCTGCCAGCCACCTGGAGACCTCGTCAACCCTCTCAACCTCACTCTTTCTGTAAGGACACCATCAGGGATCTTTCTATTGCATCTCATTTGTGTTGCATCTCATTTGCATACCGCAGGGCGGAAAGGCTAGTGTCTTCCCCTCCCTCCCCTCGTGCCCTTTTGGGAGCTTGCCTCTCCCCCTGCCCTTTCTTCCTCTCTCCACCTCTGCTCCCTCTCCTTCCTCCCAGCAAATCTCTTCCTTCTTCAGGTCCTTGGGGACAGACCGCCATTTCCACAGCGCAGGCGGCGACAGCTGGACCCAGGGGGAGGCCAGGGCCCCCCGCCTGTCACTCTGGCTGCTGCCAAAAAAGCCAAGTCTGAGACCCTGCTGGTGAGTGGCCAAGGTGGACTTGGGGAGCATTGTGCCCAGACACCTGGAGGATGCAGGAAGCAAGGGAGATAGGTGCTACTCACCAGGAGACCCCAGTCTGATGAGGTGATGTGGCCCCTGCCCTCAGGAGCCCCGAGTAAGAGGGGGGAGACTCATCTCCTGCCCTCAGAGGACACCCCACTGCCCTTGCCCTTGGGGAGTAGCCAATAGCATGGACCAAAGGAAGACACTGGCTCTATTCCCAGAAGCCCCAACCTGTTGGGGGCGATATAGCTGCTCAGAACCTTAGAGAGGCAGGATGAAGGTGGAGCAGGGAGACGGCATGATGTAGGGTGCCCTCTGTCGGAGGGGAGAGAGACCAGGCCTGGAAAGCAAGTTGAGGCCTAGCTGGGTGGAGAGGCAGGAGGCGGTGTCCCAGGTGGAGGGAGGGGCATGAACAAAGGCTCAGTGTGGGAGGGGGTTGGGACAGGGGTCTGGGGATTGGGCCCCACTTCCATGAGCAGGGATCAGATTTCATGTTATCCACGTCCCTGTATGTGCTTGACCCAGAGAATGTGCCTTAAACATATGAGTGTGTGTGTGGGGGGGGAGTGTGCATGAGTGAAGGGATGAGGTCAGGTCCCTTTGTGTCCGCCATGGGTGGGACAAAGCCAGGGGAGGAGTCGAAGGTAGGGGGTGAAGCGTGGAGAATCTGGAGACCCAGACTGTCTCATGTCTTGTGTTCCATGTCCACCTCAGAGCTGTGGCAGTGACCTCACCCGCTGTGTGTGGCTGGAGTGCCCCATTCCTGAGGCTCCTGTCATCACCAACGTGACCGTGCAGGCACGAGTGTGGAACAGCACCTTCATCGAGGTCAGTGCCTGGGTCTGGAGGTCTCCACTGCCAGTGGCCCGGGCGGGGAGAGCGACAGGGAGAGGGTGAGGCGGGGGTGCATGTGTGTGCATGTGTGTGTGTCAGTGAAGCATCATGTTTTAGGCCTGACAAGTTGTACACCGGTGTCGGTGTTAATTTGTGTTTGTGTGTGGACATGATGTAATGTTTGTCTCCAGCCAAAGTGACCTCTCATGTGTCCGTTATTCTGTCATGGATCTATTACATTCCCACCTCCGTGCCTTGGCTCAGCCGTTCCTTCCCCCTGGAATGGCAGCTCCCCGTCTGTCATCCCTGCGTGGAAACTGCCATTCAGCCTTCTAGATCTCCCTCAGACGCTTCACCAGCAGTGAGGTCTCTCGTGTGCTGGCCTTCTCATGCCACCTAGACCTAACCTTTTCTGTAAAGGACGAGATGAAAAATCTTTTCAGCTTTGTGGGCCATGCAGTTTCTGTTGCAGCTGCTCGGTTCTGCCATTGTAGCACAAAGCTGCCATAGACAATATGTCAATGAATGGGGGTGGCCATGGGCCAGAAATGCTTGGTTTACAAAAGCAGGTGATGGGCCTGATTTAGCTCACAGATCTGACCTGGACCATGATCTTCATTGTCTCTGCTGTCCCCAGCAGCCAGCACAGGACCTGATGCACAAATGAATGAATGACGTGCATCTGTGTGTGGAGGAGAGGCCTGACTGTCAGATCCTCTGGGGTGCTGCTTAAGGATGCTGTGTTGGGGGAGACGGTGCCCTGGGGGGTGCTTAGGGTCAGGAGGGAGGCTCAGAGGGGCTTCTGCTGCTTCTTTTGACCCACCCCTTCCCCACTCTAGGACTACAGAGACTTTGACCGAGTCAGGGTGGCCAGCTGGGCTACCCTGTTCCTCCGAACCAGCGTCCCCACCATCAACATGGAGAACAAGACTGTGGGGGTGAGTGAGCGTGTTAAGGAGCAACAGTGCCTGGCCAGGGCGTGGGAGCGCAGGGCGTCTTTTCAGAGCACTTTCACACACTTTAGCTCTGTGGTTCTCAGTCTTGGCAGCACATGGGAATCCCCTGGAGGACTTCTGGTGCCGGAGTACACCCACGAGCAATGAAACCTGAGTCTGTGGAGGTGGGACCCTGGGGTTGGTGCGTTTAGAAGTCCCCCCACTGGTGATTTTAATGTGCAGCCAGAGTTGAGAATCTCTGCTTTAGCCTGTTTGATCTGCACAACATCTTGGCGAAGATGTTCCATCTCCGTGGAAACTGGAAAAGAAAGTTCCCAAACTTGATTGTGAGTTACATCTGGAAGAAGAAATATGACAAAATTGCTAATAATGTGTTGTGAGAAGGATATAAGTGGAGATATGTAGGAGACACACATAGGAGACGAATGGAGGGTTGGTTAAATATGTTATAGTACATTTTTGAGAATAAATTAAGGTAGCAGAGGAAGGGCCAGGAAGATCAATGGGACAGAATAGACGTTTATTTTATTATACAGATGCCATTTTTAATCCATGGAGAAAGGTAGTTTATTTAAGCAGTGTTGGGAGAACACATTTGGAAAGTAAAGACAAACCCCTACCTCACACCATAAACAAAAATACGTTTGAGTTACATTGAATATTTAAATATAGGAAATAAAACCTAATACACTGAAAGAAAATTCAGAAAGTAATTTCATAATAATCCTTAATTATGGGGAGAGGGAGTTATTTTACTAAACTCAGAAGTCACAAAGGAAAAATTTGACAAATTAGATTATATGAAATTTTAAATCTGTATCCAGCCAAAGAGATGGTGAAGAAACTAAAAGAGCAACTGATACACAGTCATGCATTGCATAACAACAGGAATATGTCTGAGAAAGGCGTCATTAGGCAATTTTGTTGTTGTGTGAATGTCATACCGTGTACCTCCACAAACCCAGATGGTGTAGCCTACTGCACAGCTAGGCTATATGGTACTAATCTTATGGGACTACTCTTGTATACGCAGTCCGTCATTGACCGAAACGTCGTTAGGGCAACACGTGACTATCACTTTTTAAAAAGTTTACAGCATATATGACAAAGTATTGATGTATATATTTGTAATATGTAAGGGTAAAGGGCAGCATAAAGATAAATAGATGGTGTACATAGGGTGAAATACAAATGTTCAACTCAACAGTAAAGAAATAAAAATTAGAGCAACAAGATTTTTTTTCCTATCAGATTGGAAAACATTGACAAGAATAATGCTGTCTGGTGCTGATGAGGTAGAAGGAAATGCTATTGATTGGAGTATAAATTGATGGATTCTTTTTCAAGATGAATTTGTCAATATCTATTAAAATTTTAAGTGCACATTTCCTTTAATCCAGCACATGATAATATATCTTAAGGAGCTAATAGGACAAGTATGCAAAGATAGATAGATCGTTTTAAAAAATAAAGCATTGTTTATAGTGACATAAAATTGGAAACAATCTAAATGTCTTTCAGCAGGAGATGGGCTCAAGAAATTGTGGCACATTTCCTACAATGCCTCTGCAGTCACCAAAAGAGACTGGTTGATCTTTATTGGTTGACATTGAAAGAGGCTGATATTAAGTGAGAAAGGACGCAGGTCTCAGAAGAGTGTGTGGGGTACATATATATCCCATTTACGTGGAAGAAAAGAATATAGATGTTTCATATATACACTAAAAAATGTGGAAAGAGAGTCACCAAAATGTTGAAGATGGTTATTTCTAGAGGGTAAAATTACTGGGAACCTTTAGTTTTCTTTATATCATCTGTATTTTTAAAAAATAATAATCAAAATAATTTTAAGGAAATAATCAAAGGCCGGCCCAGTGGTGCAGCGGTTAAGTTTGCACATTCCGCTTCGGCAGCCTGGGGTTCGCCAGTTCAGATCCCGGGTGCAGACATGGCACTGCTTGTCAAGCCATGCTGTGGTAGGCGTCCCACATGTAAAGTAGAGGAAGATGGGCACGGATGTTAGCTCAGCGCCAGTCTTCCTCAGCAAAAAAGAGGAGGATTGGTGGCAGATGTTAGCTCAGGGCTAATCTTCCTCAAAAAAAATAAAAGAAAGAATCATAGATAGTCAGAAAAAGTTTTTTCTATATATAAAAACATATAGTTTTATAATATAAAGATATATAATACATAAAATAATAATATACAAATATATGTATTAAAAATATATATGTATCCATTGTAGGGGAAGAAAAGGAATGGTACTATATGCTATGTATTCTTTGTCTTATTTGTAAATATTTATGGAGTGCTTGCTGTGAACTAGGAATGGCTCAAAGCAATTTAGTCATGTTAAACACATTTTATTCTCCCCAGTAACCTATGAGGTAGGTCTTATTATCATAATCCCCATTTTACAGATGAACAACAGAGAGGTTAAGTAACTTGCCCAAAGTCACACAGCTAGTGAATAGCACAGCTGGGACTTGAACCCAGGTAGTCTGACTCTAGAACCCATGCTTTTGGCCACTCTGCTATACTATGAGGTAGGCATTATGATCCCCTTATCAGAGAGCATGAAATGGAGAGGTGAAATTACTTGTCCAAGGTCACACAGCTCGTCAGAGATGGAGCTGCTTCCTAAGCCCGGATGTGTGGGTCACAAACCCAGACTCCAGGCTGCCTCCAGATCTGAGGCTGCTCCTTTGGAGCCAGATCTACACCAAGGAGAAATCAGAGGATGGGTGACTCTTCTGTCAGTGGCAGGCAGGGGCTTTTTCCGATCCCTGAGTGCCCCCTACTGGCAGTAGGTCAAACAGCAGGGTCCTGGGCCCAGCAGGGACAGGAAGAATGAGCATGGGGCCTATGGGTGCCCACACAAGGCTGAGCCCCTTCTCTCTCCCTCCAGTTCTCCGTGGACATCGACTCTGACCTGGTGGAGGAGCTGCCGGCTGAGATCGAGCTGTGGCTGGTGCTTGTGGCTGTGAGTGCCGGGCTGCTGCTCCTAGGGCTGATCATCCTCTTGCTGTGGAAGGTAGGACGCCCAGCTCGCCACCCACCGGCACTCCCTCTCCACGACCTCCTCCAGCAGACCCTCACCGACTCTCCCTTCATCCCATTCCTTACCTCCATCTCACCCCCACCCTTCTCCCTAGCTTCCAGTCTCACCCCCGCCCCATCCTCACCTCTCCCACCAGGATGCTTGGGCCTGGGTTAATGGGGGGACCTGCAAGCTGGAAAGGGGGACCCAGGAGCTCTGGCTTCTGGTCACACTGCCAGGCTGGGGCAGGGACCCAGGCATCCCGGCCCCCAGCCCTAAGCCCCAGTCCATGAGTGCTGCTGGCAAGGACCTCCCAGCTCCCCCTGATGGCCCCTCCCCACCTCCTCCCCTCCGCAGTGCGGCTTCTTCAAGCGAGCCCGCACTCGTGCCCTGTATGAAGCTAAGAGGCAGAAGGCGGAGATGAAGAGCCAGCCATCAGAGACAGAGAGGCTGACCGACGACTACTGAGGGGGGCAGCCCCCCACCCCCGGCCCACCCGGGTAACGCTGCCTCCGGGCCCTCTTCCCTGAGCCCCCCAGCTGGCTGGGGCCTCTGACTCTGTCCTGTCTGCTCCTCTTCCTTTATGGGCCCTCCGTGCCTCACTCTGTCTCCAGCATCACCCCAAAGAGCAGGCCACTCTGTCTGTGTCCCCTCCCTGCCCTGGGAGAGCTTGGGGTGTCTGTTCTCACCAGCCTCCCCACTGAGCCCCTCAAGGACTTGGGACCCCAAGAGGGAGCCCTAAAACCTTCCCCATGACTACTTTGCCTTCTGGGGATTGGAGAAAGGTCAAGACGAAGGTCAGGCCCCATCTCTGTAGGACAAAGACAAGTTTCCGGAGTGATTCTACACCCCATCCCCACCTCCAGGGAAGGAGGGGACTAGGAGAGTCCTTCTTCCAGGGAACCAGCACGTTTCCTCCTGGGAGCCCCCTCCGGGGGGGACACTGATACCTCCCAACATGACGCTCAGGGTGGACCGCCACCCTTCCTAGCCATTCCGTCAGCAATATCGGCGACTGCCCCTCTGTCTCCATCTGCCTCTCCCTCTCCGCTCTGCCTTCCTCAACTCCTCCTTCCTCTGGGGCCTGGGGTGGGGAACCCCATCCTGTCTCAGCACAGGGAGATGGTGCGTGTTTGGGTCAGGGGTCCTGGCTTTGAGGACCTCTTGGCGGGGGAGGAAGGCGCTGGGCACATCTTCCTGGTGGCTCATAAGCTGGATGCTGATGCCCTTCCTCTTCTGCCCCCAACTCCAGTGTGACTTCTTTAAGCGGACCCGCTATTACCGGATCATGCCCAAGTACCATGCAGTGCGGATCCGGGAGGAAGAGCGCTACCCGCCTCCAGGGAGCACCCCGCCCACCAAGAAGCACTGGGTGACCAGCTGGCAGACTCGGGACCGATACTACTGATGTCCTCCCTGATCTCACCCCTGCTCCCCCAGTGTCCCCTTCTATTTATCATAAGTTATGCCCCAACAGTCCACACGGGCCACTGCCTTTGGCTGGCACCAGCAGGCTCAGGCACACACACCTCTTCAAGCGCATGCACGTACTGCCACGGGCTGCTCCCCAGAGGAGGGCTGGGGCCATGGGCCTTGCAGTGCCGAGCACACCACAGCCATGTGTCCTGGACACATGTGGACACGTGGGTCCCACTGCTGGTGGACTGTGCTTGTGCACTACAGATGGTGCGTGGACACGTGTGTCCTGGCCTCTGCATGTGCCAAAACCAAGCCAAAGGGCTTCCACCAGAGCCATAAGGAAAAGGCCCCCAATGTGGTGACACATCCCTATTCACACTGGACCCATCTTGAGCCATAGTCACTGGATTGACTCCACTCTGGAGATTAAAACTACTGACAGGGAGCAGCCCACCGGGCCCCCAGCTGCAGCTCCGGGCACCCATGCCAGGGAGCAGGGGGCCTGCCTGAGGTTGTTCAAGGGGACGTTTGCTGGACCTGGGCATGCTCAGACCCAAGAGCAGAATGAACTAGAAAGACAGTCCCCGGGATGGCTTGCTTTCATGGATCTCTGCGAAGCCTCTCTCCTTGGCCACAGCCTGCACGAGCGGGAATGCAGCCTGAAGGGACGAAGAAGGACAAGCACTAGACAGCCTGGACACGCGGCACCGGGATTGCGCGGGGAGCACGGTGGAATCCTCAAGAGAGGAGGGGAGCGGTCCCGGGCCAAGGAGATGTTGGAAGGATACAGAGGAGATAGCACTTCTCATCACCACTACCGCCCTGGCCTCTGAAGGCCCAGAGAGACCCCCACAGGACCACAGAGGGAGCGACGCTTGAATGTAGAACAGGGAGGGAGTCCTGACCCTGCCCCATCGGCCAGACCCCACTCTGCCCCCACTGACCATGGGCTGCGGGCCCAGGAGTGGAGGTCTTGGCTGCCCTTGGCTTTCAGAGCCAACTCGGCTCTGCCTCTTCCCCCTTGGGCGGAGTCCTGAGGCCCATTCTAGAATCTGAGGCTGCTTCCAGAAGACCTCTCCTGAGCCCTGCCTGTTGGCAGTCCCCCTTCCCAGCCCCCACAAGTTCCACGGTACTGTAGCAGGGGAGCTCCCTCCCCCCTCGTGCCTTCTTTGTACATAGGCTTCTCACAGCAACCAATAAACAGCTCCCGGTTTGTACAGGCTGCATCTCCCTCAGTCCACCCCCAGCCCCTTACCAAGCCCGGTGCAGTCTGATGGATAATAGTATCATCTAGCTGACCCCTAGAAGGACAAAGCCAGGTGCAGGGGTCTTAGAGGCGGGGAAGGTGAAGACCTATGGAGGAGACACCAGCCCCCGCCCTTAGGATGCCCCAGTCTAAGGAATGGTCATAGACACATAACTGAGCTCCAGAACATAAAGTCAGGGAAGAGATCTGGGTAGACTGGATGGAATCCAAAATGGCTTCTTGGTGGACAGTGCGCTGGCCCTGGGGAGGGAGGATGTGGGTAGAGGTGGTGGTATGTAGGGCCCGGAAGAGGCAGGACCTACTTTGCTGTAGAAACAGGTAGTCCTGGATAATGGTGGAGGGAAGCTGGGTGAGAGGGTGGAGAGCTGAGAGCCCTCGTCAGGTGGCTTAATTCAGATAAGAACCTGCTTTTCTGCCTCAGTTTCCCCACCACTACCCTTAGGTACTGTGATGAGTAGATCAGAAGGTGAACCAGTGACCCAAGGCTGGAAAGACTAAAAATCACAGTATCCATTCCCCAGCCTCTGGGCAGGGGTACCTGGAACCCTCATCTCATGGCAGCCCCTCCGGGAGCGCTCCAGTACTGGGCCCACAGCATTGGACCAAGGCCTCCCCCTCCCCCTCCACGCTAAGGCTGTCCCCTCCACACAGGCCTGGGGGAATGAAGCAAGGCTGCTGTCCTCTTGGCTTCTTTGTCCTAAATTGTGACCTAGGTGCTTCTGTTAACTGTCCCCAAGTCTGTGACCTTTGGCAAGACTTCAATGAAGGCCGGAAATTACTATCCAGAGAAGCCTAGAGGCAAATCCTCCTGCTCTGAGAGCCCACAGGCCCAGGCTGTTCTCCCGGGATCTCCTCCTGATGTCTGCCTGGGCATCTCCAGGCTGCCTCACCGTGGCAGCTGACTGCCCTCCACTCCCTCCTCCGGAGCCCACCTCACATGGAGTCCTGGGCCCAGCACCTCCCCCACTCCTCCACCCGCCTTCACTTTCCATGCTGGGGTTTGCCCCTTCCCAGGTTGATTGACAGTGGAATGTCCAATTCCTCCAGGAAAACCCCAGCCCCGACCCAGACTCCCAGAACCAGTAATCAGAGACACCAGTTTATTTTCTAGAATCTGGGTTATTCACTCGGTCAGGAATAACAGCACATGTGGATTGGCGAAGCCCAGCTCAGGTTGAGCAGAGTTCAGTCCAGCTTAGCCCTGTGCTTTGCAGCCAATTCCTTCTTCAGAAAAAGGTGGGACCTACACATCCCTCTGGCCAGCTTCCCACACCCAGTCCCCCCTGCCCCGTCATGTGTGAGTGTGTGTGTGAGAGACTCTGTGCTTGGATGGGGACACACAGAAACACACACACACACACTCGAAAATAAGTGATTTTCAGGACTGGTGCAGCTACACTTTTATGAAAGAAACATACTGCCAGAGATGCAGCAATGCCCACTTATCAAAGGACCCTCTGCAGTGCCAAGCTTCTTGAGCTCCCTGGAGGGTCTTGGCTCTTGGATCGCTAACAGGACCCATCAAGGTGATTCTCCCCCTTCTGGGCACATGATTGATTGTACTTCCTGGGCCCTCCTGCTTGGGTGAGGTTGTGTGACTAATTCTGGCCAGGAGTCGTGAGCAGGAGGGAAGTGATCACTTCTGGCCTGAGGCGGTTCCTTGCTGGGCGAGACTCTCCCAGTTCTGCTTTCCCCACCTCTGTGTTAAGGTAAAGCTTCCCACAGTCTGAGTCCCTGAGAGCCCCTCACCAACTGTGATGTACACGCAGTGGGCAATTTGGGGACCTGGGGGTCCTGTTACCTCAACATCACCTAACCAAGCCTGACTGACAGACCACACCACGCCACTCCCACTACCGCCCAGCAGCAGTCTCTGCAGAAGGGATTTTGGTCAAGCACAGAGCCCACGTTATGAAGTCCAGCTCCAAGGGGAGAATCATGGGAAATCTCTTTCCCTCTCCTATCGCTAGCTTCAGAGCTTATGGCCTTTTCCTTGTTTAACTGCAACGATTATAGTAATAGCTGCCATTTATTGATTATTTACTATGTGCAGGCACAGGGCTAGGCTTTTTACATATAGTATACCATATACTCTTCCAGGCACTCACCAACATCATCAATCGCCTAACTGCTAGTCCGATGGATATTTAGTGATCCTCCCTGATACCTCTGTGGCCTGTCTCCCTGCCGACCCCACCCTCTTTTTCCCCCTCTTCTCCTTTCTATGTGCCTGGTGCTGGAGCTAGAGCAGTGAATCAGACTGACACAGCCCTGCCCTCTGGAGCTTAAAGTCTAGTGAGGGAGACAGAGGAGTGGGCAGGCGATCGCCCCTTAGTGTCATAAGAGCTAAAATGATGCTAAGATTAGGAGGTCTACGGACCCTTTGGAGGGAGCCCATAACCCAGCCTGGCAAGGTCAGGGACCTGAAGAACGGGTAGGTGAAGATGAGAAGAAAGAATGATCCAGACAGAAGAGACAGCATTTGCAACGGCTTGGAGATTGGAGGCTGGTTCAAGGCAGTAGATAAGTGGGGCTGGGAGCTGAGCAGAGAATGTGCAGAGACGAGGCTGGAGAGTTAACCCAGAGCAGATCGTGTGAGAACTGAAAAAGCTCCAGCCAGAAGTGGAGTCATTGAAAGGCTGTGAGCCAGGGAACTAATGAGTTCAAATTTGCAACTGAGAATGATCCCTGAGTCTCAGTTCCCTCATGTATAAAATGGGGATAATAATAGCACAATAGAGCTGTCTGGAGAAGTAAATGACATAATGCATGCAAACAGGGCTTGGCACATAGGTTAATATTCATTCAGCCAAGAGTCCCTTCCATCGTGAAGCCTTGCACAGGCTCTGTGTTGGCCATAATCACATTCTGTTAGAACTATTTATTTACTTATGTAGCTATCTCCCAAACTGATAAATGAAATGATCGAGGGGAAAGACCGTGTCTTAATCCTATATATATTCCCTGTTCCCAGCGCAAAACTTGGCACATATTAGGCACTTGTTAAGTGCCAGCCAAGGACCCAACAGCAAAGAGCCAAAACATCAAAGGGGCGAGTCAGAGGACCGGACGTACCTTGTTTGACCACAAGAGGGCGCGCTACGTTCCTACAGGAGAGCCGGGGCTGCTGGGGACCGGCGGGCTCGGCGCCCAGGACAAATCACCTTTTAGAACCTTTCTCTAAGGAAGCCCAGGGCGGAGAAGGTTGCTTTCTCAGGTCCAATGAGCTAGAGAATAATACAATAAAAGTGTTTTGAAAACTGCACTCGTAGGACGGATGGTAGCGGCGGCCTCCAGCGCCATAAGTCGTTAGTTAGGGTTTTGACTCAGTGTTTGTCAACTGGAAAAGCAAAGTGCCGCCTTTTCCTGAGCGGCTTGGATCCTCGTGAAAGTGGGTGGGCTGCACGTCTCTATGAGGGATTAGCACAGGCTTGCATCTTGATCCCGAAGTTTGCAAGCATTCACAGTCCGAGTCACTATCATCCGGCCTGGGAACCCACCCGACGCCCTGAGCGAGAGCAGGGAGGGATTGTGACAGGTGAAACAGGCCCCTTTGGGAGAAGGAGATTCGTGGAAGGCTCCCCGGCCAGATTCGGGGACCGCAAGTGAAGGAGACTCGGGGAGGAGCGCGGAGAGCAAGGAGTGGGGGAGGCAGAGGCCTAACGGGCCTCCGGGGAGGGAGGGGTTAACCCGGGCTCAGCTCCAGGAGGCGGGGGCGGAGCGACGGCTGGGAGGCGGGCTCTCGGCGCGGCCTCTCGCAAACAACAGGCCGCCGGGGCAAACAAGGGGTTAAGGGGGCGGGCCCGAGGGAAGCCACGTGCCGAGGCGAGGCGCTATTGGCTCTCCCGGAGTTGTTTGTGAGCGGCCATTGGCGACGTCGGTGGCGGCGCGACGAGCCGATTGGCCGGGGCCGGGGAGGGCCGTCGGGGCCGGGGAGGGGAGGAGGCGGCCGGACCGCTTCGCTGGGCCGGGCTGGGCCGGGCCGAGCCGAGCGGCAGCGCTACCCGCGTGGGGACCGGAGCCGGAGCCGGAGCCGGAGCCCGAGCCCGAGCCCGGCCGCCGCCGCCGCCATGCGCTGGGTCCGCGCGCTGCTGAAGAATGCGTCCCTGGCAGGGGCGCCCAAGTACATCGAGCACTTCAGCAAGTTCTCCCCGTCCCCGCTGTCCATGAAGCAGTTTCTGGACTTCGGTACGGCGCGGGCGGGAGGCAGCTGGCCGTGGGGCCCGCGGGGGGCTGGGTGGGGTGAATGAGGGGTCTCTTAAGGAAGGATTAACGCGGAGGAGGAGAGGCCCTGAGTGACAGGGCAGGGGCTTGGAGGGTCCAGGCAGGAACGGGTTAAAGGGAGGCAGGGCCGGCAGGGCCTGAAAGGGTTAAGGTATCCCGGTTGGAGAGACTGTCACTGGGCTGTGATGGGAAGTGGGGGCATTGAGAAGGAGGGGTCCAAGGTGTCTTCCTGAGCTTTGCCAGGGGTCTTGGAGAGTAAGGGGCAGGGAGGGACTAGGGTGTCTCCAGGCTTAAAAGGTTAATGGGAGTTGTTCTGGTACCTCTAAGAGTGTGGGACTGAGAGGAAACACGCGGAGGGGGCGGGGCGGGAGTCGGGGTGGGGGGAGGGCGGGGGGGGTGGTGGATGCTGGTGGGAGTTACAGTTGGGTTGGGAGGTGCAGCCTCCTGGAAGGAGACCTGATCTGGGCACCAAGGAGTCAGTTGGGGGAGGGGGCTCTTTCAGAACATACCAAAAGGAGAGAGGCCCCTGACCAGTGTATGGCCACCCACTGAAGGAGCTGGCCCCCAGCTGTCTCAGTGGACAAGGACACTTGAAGATCAAATCTGCTCCGGCCTGGCCGCCTGTACCCTGCTGGGCAGGGTCTGGGGCACCATGAGGTGGAGTCAGGTGGCTTGTACCCACCCTTGGCTGCCCCTGGGTTCCTGGGCCAGGATCACCAACCACTGGCATTGTGGGGGTGGCTCTAGAGCAGGAGCAAGGCTGTGCCAGCGTGGTGACTGAGACAGGCATTGTGTGGGCCGTGTCTGTCCCCACGATATTTCCATGGTGCCAGCTGGGGATTAGGAGGGGATGTGCAGGTCTCTCTAGAGTAGAGGAGACAGTGGCTGGCTCAGGTTACAGCTGCGTCACTGATGGGAAGGGGCGGGGAGGTGGCAGTCAGGACACAGGGCCGCGTTCCAGGACTCGTTTCCCTGCCCCCTGCCCTGTTTGAGCTGCCTCCATGTAGGAAAGCCTCCTGGGCCCACTCCCAGCCACCAGCAGATGTCCAGTCCAGACTGGACCCCCATTACAGAAATGTCGGAATCGGGTGGGACTCACAGTAGAGTTTGGTCCACTTGCAGTACAGTGGGGGAAACTGAGACATGATGGGGACATGCCCTGAGTGACAGCGTTGGAAGCAGAACCTGGCCTAGAAGCTAGGTCTCCCAACTCTGGGCCATGGCCTTGTTCAGTCCTCCACCTCCTCTTCATGTGAAGCCAGACCAGGGACCGAGGTATTTGTGTTCCCATCCTTGGGCCCTGTTTGCCTCACAAGTGGGCATTAATGCAGGGGTGACCCTACAGTGGGCATCAAGACTGGGCTGGGTGAAGAGGGCCTGGGCCAGAGCTGATGCTGGGACCCTGTAACTGTGGTGGTCCAGGCATAGCTCCCCTCAGCCAGAGCCCGGCCTCAGGAAGGGATGGACTCCCCAGGCTCCTCCTCCCACCTGCATCAACCTCCCCAGAGGGAGTGTCTCCTAGGAGGGAAAGAAAGAGAAGTGAGGTAACTTAGGCCAGAGGCAGCTCCATGTGGGCCTGGGAGTCGCCCTGTCCCCTGTGGTTGAAGCCAGGCAGGGTTCAGCTGTCAGCTGGGGATGGGGAGAGGATGCAGCCTCTCAGAGGGTTGGGCGGGGAGTGGTCGGAGCATTGCAGGGTGTTAGGACAGTTGACTTGCTCTGTACCCCTGGTCCCTTCTCTGAGCCCTCAGGAAATGAAGGATTTAGTTGAGCTGCCCCCTGAGATATCCTCTGGCTCTGATGGTTTGCGGCTCTGTGGGCTCACCTCTCTCTCGCCCACCAGGGTCCAGCAATGCCTGTGAGAAAACCTCATTCACCTTCCTCAGGCAGGAGCTGCCTGTGCGCCTGGCCAACATCATGAAGGAGATCAACCTGCTTCCCGACCGAGTGCTCAGCACCCCCTCGGTGCAGCTGGTACAGAGCTGGTGAGCAGGGGCTAGGTCCCCACACCTCTCCCTCCATTGCCAGATGCCTCTGGGCTCAGACATGGAGTCCCCATGCTCCCAGCAGCCTTGAGGGAGGCGAGGACAGAGAGGAAGCACAGGGACTCCGAGAGGCCAGGGAGCTGACAAAGTCAAGAGGAATGCTAGGCCAGAGCAGGGACTAAGACCGAGCTCCTAGCCTCCATGTCTGGGGGACAGCCCTACACTTACCATCCTCCTTTCTCTGGAAACCCAGGATCCACCCAGGAAATTGTTTTCTTAGCCAAAACCCCAAAAGAGACTAATGTCAGCATTCGCCACCAGCCCTGGTCCTGAAAACCCTTCCCCTGTTGGGTACTGTTTACCTGGGGCGAGTTTGTGGGAAACAGAGAGACAGGAAGAAAGAAATCTTCAAATTATATAATCCAAGCTACAAGTCAGACTGTTTTAGGTGTTGGAAAATATTCAAATAGACACAAGGATGGCACAGTCCCCACCCCAAAGTGGAGGGGCAGAGACCAAAAGTTTACCAAAAATGCAGAGCAGCCGTAGCGGAGGGAAAGGCTCAAAGTTCACTGAAGACCTCTGACCCCGGTTAAGTAACTGGATGACGTTAGCCCGTGGCCGGGCACAGGAAGAATAAACAAGAGTTTACTCTGTAACTGGGCACATAAATGGCTAATCGTGGTCTGTCTTCAGTGGCACCTGTGCGGAAATCTTTGCCAGTTCTTTAGCTGTGGTAGGTATGGCTGTGATTTCCTGTCTGGTTCACGAGCTGCATCCACACCTGCTTTTGGCCCAGTGCCATGCTAGGTGCAGGAAAAAAGCAGCTGCCCCGGGGAGCCCGTGATCTCGTGGGGAGAATGGAAGAGGGTGAACTGAGTGCTACAAAGATAGTGGGAGGACTAGTGAGCTGCTGAAGTTTCCTTTTACTTACAGTAAGAATCAAAATATTATTTCAAAGTAACATTGCTTGGGGTTTTGTCCCCTAGTTGCAGAAGTATAACACGCTCACTTCTGTGTTTGGGAAACACAGGAAAGCGGATAGAAGAGAATGCTGACCACTACCCTCCCCCCAGAACCAAACGCTGTTAAGGGTTTATTGGTGCCCTTCCAGCATTTTTTCTATGCATGGATATGCATATGCATGACTTATTCTAATTAAACGAGACATGGGAAGGAAAGTGTTTCACACACAAGGCCAGACACATAGCTGGTGCGCAACGAGTGTGTATTGCATCAGAAAGTTGTGGGGAAGTTGCAGTGGACACATAAAGGAGGTGACATGTCCCTCGGCCTTACAGGGTGCCTGTGTGAACCTGGACCTAGAAAGAAGGGAAGGGCATTCCAAACCAAAGGAACTACTTGTGCTAAGATGTCGAGGCAGGTGAGGGCCCAGCTGGGGCGTCCAAGAACTGAGTTTGTGGATATAGTGCTGTTAGTGCAAGCTGTGAAGGTGAGAGGGGGCACGGAGGGCAGAGCCTAATTTCATGTAGCCCAACCAGATCACCCCTTGCTGGGCCCTGTCCCTCAGAGGTCCAGGACCTCTAAGCCAACCAGCAGTTCCTACCATGGGGCGCTGTGGAAGTCATGAGGGGGAGACAGAAGGTGCCATCTGTTCTCCCCACACCTCCTCTGGCTCTCTCCGGCTGATTGACCTGGCTGCCTCTCCAGCTGGTTCCTGACTCCAGGACAGGGCTTCCCAGGCCCCTCCCTGCACATTGTGTTCCTAAGAGAGCCAGGGGATGTGGGGAGGGTGGGCAGGGAGCTGCTGAACTGTCGTGACGCCCCCAGGCGTCCGAAGAGCCTCTCCGAAGATAAGTTACTCGTGTGGGAGCTTGCCCTGACTTAGTCTTCCCTCAAAGCTTGTAAGTAATGTCAAGCAACAACAGAAGGGTGTGAAGTTAGGCAGGAGAGAACATTTCCCAGTGCATGATTCAGCTTAAAGGAGAGCTGGCCAAGGGATTGCCAGAGCGTCCTGACACGCTGAAGGGACAGCTTGCTGAGATCATTTCCACAGAGTGGGCATCAGCTGCAGCAGGAGGGATGGAGGTCTGAAGGCAGGAAGGACTTCCTGACAGGGACGAGGTGGCCACCTGTGAAAGAGTGCAGACCTCCTTCTCCAGGAGAATGCCCCTGCCAGCTTGGATGATGGAGGCGGTGGAGGAGGGCAGGGTTTTACAAGAGGATGGGGACGACCTACCAGGGAGCCTGGCAGGAGAGCCACTAGCCTCAGAGTCTGATGAGTAAGGAGCAAAACCTCCCCTTTGGAAAACGGAGAAGTCCTGAACAGATGCTGTTAGTAGGGGTGGTCATGGTTAATGTGTGGTAATAGCTAATGGGGTTTCTACTCACCGGGGGAGAGGTTCTAGGCAAGAGTCACAGTTGGCAATTCGAGAGTCACTGGTTCTAAATAAAGCTGATGCATTATTTCCATTGGACAGAGTTGGTGGGGCCAGACTCTGTTTTGGAAGTGGCTGGAAGGACTTGGAAAGCCCTGGGTGTGGCATCAGCATGCTTGACTTGAGGCTTGGCTTCACTGCTTGCTAGACAGTTGATCCTTAGCCATCCCTATGGTCTCTCTGAGTCTCAGCCTCCTCTGCTGTACAATGGGGGAAGCCATTCTGTTTCTAGGTGGCACGTGCCCCTGATAGCTGTGAAATTGTGTGGAACTCTGTAAGCACAAGCGATGTGCCTACGCTTCTGGGCAGCAGCACCTCCAGGCCAAAAGTGATGTGGTTGTGGCTGAGGTTCGCTTTGACACTGTATCCCAATAGTGATGACAATGACAGAGCAGACAGACTTGAAGGGGCTGCTGTGTATCAGGCATTG
The DNA here is from genome assembly GCF_021613505.1 of Equus quagga. Classification (NCBI taxonomy): domain Eukaryota; kingdom Metazoa; phylum Chordata; class Mammalia; order Perissodactyla; family Equidae; genus Equus; species Equus quagga. The sequence goes on along the minus strand of NC_060277.1, from coordinate 90,848,074 downwards.
TTCTCAGTGTGCCCGCATATTAACTCATTTCGCCTTCAGCATGACCTTACGAAGCAGGCCTAGTTACCATCCCCATTTTATAGATGAAGAAACTGACGTTTGGAGAGGTTAAGGAACTTATCTGAGGTCACTCAGGAAGTCAGTGGGAGAGCCAGGCTTCCAGCCCAGGCTGTGTGATCTGCAGGCTGCATTCTTGGAGGGAAAGGAAAGTGCTGGGACAGTGGCCTGGCATCAGAGAGTTCACATCTCCCAGTGCAGGTCAGTGGGAAAGTGGGATGCACCCTACAGAAATCTGACAGCTGCTGTTGCTGGAGCACAGATGGGGTAACCTCGACTCCTCTCAACAGAGAAAGAGCCTGACGGAGGGTGTAGAGTCGGTGGGATGTGCTTCCAGAAAGCTGGGGGTTGAGTGAGAGTTGCAGAGTAGAATCAAATGACAGCAAGTCCCTCCTGTCACTAAACAGAGTCTTTGCGGGGCTTATAGGGAAGGGGGTGGGAGGCAGGATGGCTGGCCCCTTCTCATGAACCTCCCTTGCTGGTCAGCAAGGTGTGTGGACTCCCCCAGCCTGTGGGCCCCCCACCCCCACAGGAGCCAGTCCTCACCCTGTGAAGAGTGACCACCACCAGGGCAATGGCTCCAGGCACCCAGGGCCTGCTCCGCGCCAGGCACAGGCTGGGGCTTTAGCCCAATGCACCCATTCACTCCCTCAGCCACCCCTGCAGGATCGGAGTAGAGACTTGACCTGCATCCTCTCTTCTAACTGCACCACAGCCCCGCAGAATGCCCACTGCTGTGAGCCCATTTTACAGACGAGGACCTCAGTGGCTCAGGGGCCTCTTTAGGGCACAGCCAGCAATGGGACCTGAGTCTGCCTGGCTCAGGGCTCTTGGCCACCACCCCTCCACAGAGTGGCCTCAGGACACGTCTCTCATCTCTCCCCTTCTCACGTGCCATCACCTTGTTCACACCCCTTGTCTCCAGCGGCTGTCACACTGATGCACACGCCCACAGGCGCACAGACTTACACATACTCCCCACTTGCTCAGCACTCCCTCCTGCTCCCTCACAAGCCTGCACCCCCTCCCCCGTCACCCTCACACTCATTCCAACACACACACATCAGCTGCCTCTCCCCACATTCCACCCCTCCTGCCTCCCAAATCCACAGCTCTGGACTGGCTAGAAAGCCCCAGAAGGCGGGGTTTGGGACCTCCACCTTACCCTGGGCCAGGGGCAGGAAGCTCGAGATCTCACCAAGGGAGTCTTGGGCCGCCTTGCTTACTGCTGTGGTCGGTAGGCCCAGGCCATCCCTCGGGTGTCATGTTGGGCCCCCACTGCCTGTCTAAGGCTAGTTCTTTCTCTGGCCCTGGAAGGAGTGGGCCGCCCAGGAGCCAGCATCACTCCACCCTGTTGTCTCTCCTTTAGGACCAAGATCTGGCCCAGGGTGAGAGCTGGTGTGCCAGGCCTCTGGGGGCTTCAGGCCAGGTCTGGGTCCTCTGGGAAGAGTCCTCCTTGTCTTCCCCTCTCCCTTCCGAGAGTGTGCCCAGACCGCTCCCCTGAAGGAGTGGCTCTGCAAGGGAGACAGGCAGGGATTCCAACCCTGACTCACGGGCCAGGAGCCCGAGGCCTGGGGCGGGCAACTCTCCCATACCTGTGGTGGCAGGCGCTGTCTGTTGTCAGTCCATCCTGGTGCCCTTTGCTCTGCTTCATTGGCCACGTGCCCAGGCCCCGTTTCTGCCCTCTGGGGTTCGTTAGGCAGCCACAGAGGGCGATGCCAGCAGCTAGAGCACTCACCATACCCCTGGGTGCTGGTATTCTGGCCGTGCCCCACTCCTGGCCAAGCACGGGCCAAGCCTGTCAGGGCCTTCCAGCTCTGCCCTGCTCCCTCCCTGCTTGCCCCTCGGGTCTTGGGAAGGAGTTCCAGGGCCCCTACTCTCCAGCTGGTCTCCTCCTTTTCCTCTCTCTACCTACCTCCTCGCCCCCCGTCCCCTCTCCCTCCAAGAATTGTGTGAGCATGAAGCTGTATCATGGGCGTGGATAGGGGACAAGGGGTTTGGAGTCCCACAGGCCTGCGAGAGAGAACCCCAGCTCTGCACGTTAACTTCCTCGTCTGTAAAACTGGTCTAGCGGTAGTGCCCACCCCACAGGGTAATCGTGGAGGTTAAAGTCAGGGAGGAGGTTAGCACAGAGCAGAGCCCTGGCACAAGGCTGGTACCCAGTAAATGCTGTCTGTTAACACCATCAACATCAGGAGCGTCACTGTTAGGACCAGTGTAGACGGTGAGCAGCTGGCCTTGTGGTATAGACTTGGAATCAGACAGACCTGGGTTAGAATCCCAGCACCACTGCTTACTGTGTGGCCCAGGGTATGTCACCTGCCTTCTCTGAGCTGGTTCCCTTGTCTGCAAAAGGGTAAAATACTGTGTGCTCACCCAGGCTGCTGGGAGAGGGCAGACTCTGTGTAGCCTCAGCACAGGCGGCACTGACGGTCATTGCGTAAGTGCTGGCTGTTATCAGACTCCAGGGAGACTGAGGGGAGGCCTTAGAAGTGCCGCTCTGGTTGTCTGCTGGGGCTGCAGGGATGGGGAGGCAGAGGGGCAGAGCTGATCTCTCCTGCTGTCTCCCCCAAACCCCCATCAGTGATGACGCCACCTCCTGCGGGCGCTGTGCTGGGCCTGGGTGGGGAAGGCAGGCCGGGAGCACCAGGGCTGGGACGGCCCCATTCCTTCCATCCAAATATGGTGTGATCCAGAGCCTACAGCAGTACAACCAGGAGGAGGCTGTCCAGTGCTCCCCGGAGGGCTCAGAGGATGCTCTCAGCTGCTGTCTATGTTGAGCCACTATTCATAACAAAAGCAAGCGTCTGGAGAGTGCTCACTATGTGCCAGGCACTGTGCTAACTGTCACATTAATCCTCACCAAAACACAGTAATAGCAGTAGGTGCAAAAGCCCCCCCATTTTCCTGATAAGGAAACTCAGGTCCAGAGAGGTTCCACAGCTTAGCCAGGGCCACCCAGCTTGAAGTGGAGAAGCCAAGACTGGGAGTCGGCAGAGCCAGCTCCCGAGGCAGCTCTCACCCTCTTCTCTACTGTCTTAAGCCAGAGGAGGAAGAGCGGCAGTCGGCAGGTGAAGGGGGGAGGGCGTTCGGGGCAGAGGGCACCTCAGGACTGGTGGGCTAAGCGACTGGAGCAGCCCCAGCCTGTACAGTGGCTGCGCTGGAGACTCCAGTCTTACATTATAGCGCTTCCCAGCTGCGGGCTGCTTCAGGCCTCAGCTGAGGGGCCTGTGCAGTAGGGCTAATTCCTCACCCAGGAATGCTCCTGCTGTGATGGGGCCTGTTCTAGAGCTCCTCAGGGCCCTCAGCAGGCCCTCCTTCCGCCAGAGACAGGGCTGGGCATGCCCACCCCACCCCCCCGGGGCCTTTGCACCCACCACTGAAAATCCAGTTCCTTAGGTAGATCACCCAGTCCTGGTGTCCAGCCCGGAACCGCCCAGCCCAGAGTCGGGGGTGTGAGGCTGTCATCTCCAAGCCCCTTCCAAGACTACTATTCTTGCATTCCAAAGCAAAGGTGTTCTAAGGGGACCAACAAATTAGAGATTTTCTTGCATAACTTACTGTGTTGTCAGGGCAACTCAACATACAGATGAAATGGAGTGAGAGAAATTGTGCTACAGCTTGTCGACCGGTGCAGCTCTGTGTGGTGCCCACAGTAGGGGCAGAACAAGAATGAGGGCAGCCGAGTTGAGTGGAAAGGGGGCCTGGCCTGGCGCCGCCTGGAGCTGAGGCGATGTTCTCCCACCCCCACCCCTTGTACACAGGTATGTCCAGAGTCTCCTGGACATCATGGAGTTCCTGGACAAGGACCCCGAGGACCATCGTACCCTGAGCCAGTGAGTAAAGGCCCTGGTTGGGGGCAGGAGGGCAGGTGCAAGCAAGGGGCACCCCGGATCATAGCCCCCAGGGCAGAAATGCCAGTAGGCTGGAAGAAATGACCCCTGCCCTCAGGGATATCCAATCTGAGGGAGGAAACAGACTCTGCTTCAGGGAGCCTAAGTCTGATGGGAGAGGCACAGCCGCCATTCTCAGGGAGGCCCTTGTCCCCAGTGCGCCCTGAGTCTAATGGGGGGAGCCAGGCCCCACCCCTGGGGAGCTCCCAGGCCGCTAGGCAGCAGTGGGAGATTCAGCGTGGTCTTCGGGAGGAGTAGGGAGGGCACTGTGTGTCCATCATCAGGTTGGGAAGGGGTGAGTGGGTGAAGACACGTGGAGAGGAGGTCAGAAGCGGGGGAGAGTCTGAGGGTGTCCCCAGGACTGGGACTGGGTGGGGGCCAACATCTGCCCCTCCTCACAGGTTCGCTGACGCCCTAGTCACCATCCGGAACCGCCACAATGACGTGGTGCCCACCATGGCGCAGGGCGTGCTGGAGTACAAGGACACCTACGGCGATGACCCCGTCTCCAACCAGAACATCCAGTACTTCCTGGACCGCTTCTACCTCAGCCGCATCTCCATCCGCATGCTCATCAACCAGCACAGTGAGCCGGGGCCATGAGGGGCGGTGTAGGGGGGTCAAGGGCAACGCTGAAATGTGTTGTTTTAAATGTCTACAGAATGCCAAATTATGTCACCTTTTTAAAAAGTGTTCAGTGTAGTATTCATAAAACTCATTACGTTCGGAAACAGGTTGTTTAGAGTTTTTTATTCCAGGAGTATTCACTATGCTTGTTGAGAAATCATAGCCAATCGAAAATTAAATGAATTCCTCACACTCAAGTAATTTAAAACATGAGATGGTAAAAATTATGTTTAAACGGTATAGCAAAAGAGAAGGAATGAATGTGATGTGGGATGTGATGTGGGATGAGCCCTCTGAGAAGAAGCAAGCTTCAAGCCTGCAAAGGTCCAAAAGTGGCCTGAGCCAGGGATGGAGGGGTCAGGGGTCAGGTGTCAGGGGAGGGAGGGCACAAGGGTGGGGAGGGGGTGCAGTTTTAGGGCTAGAGGCAATCAATATGGAGGTAGAGAGCTGGAGAGCCCTGGGGAAGAGGGAGAGATGGGGCAGGCCAACAGCTCCCTCCTTCCCGTCCGCCTGCAGCCCTGATCTTTGACGGCAGCACCAACCCAGCCCACCCCAAACACATCGGCAGCATTGACCCCAACTGCAACGTCTCCGAGGTGGTGAAAGGTAAGCATCCCCACGGTGCCTGGCCTATAGAGGGACCCCATGACCCCTCCAAGCTTCCCTGGCCAGAAGGTGACCCATTCCCCAGTGGGTGGGGGCCACATCCCCATGGATTTAATGTTGGTGATGGCCAGTGTCGGTGCCAAGAGCACTGCCTGCTGGGTGTGCCACCCGATTCCCTGCATGGCCCCTCTGTTCCCTCAGATGCCTATGACATGGCCAAGCTCCTGTGTGACAAGTATTACATGGCCTCACCTGACCTGGAGATCCAGGAGATCAATGGTGAGTGAGCGAGACTGTGTGGATGTGTGTGTATGTCTGTCTGTCTAAGGGCTGGGGATATGGGAGAGGAAGACGAGATGGGGAATCAGGAAATGAACTGTTACCTGGATGGGGGAGAAGCAGAGTTATTGTATTGTTATTATTATTATTAATTTGATAAATATTTATTAAGCAGTAAATACAACAGGCAAGGTCCCCATTCCCATGGAGCTTACATTCTTGGTGCTGGGGAGGTTGGGGAATGGGGCCTTTAACCAATGAACAAATAAATATAAACAAGATAATTTCAGATCATGATGAGTGGCAGGAAGGAAATAAAATGTGGTAACGTGACAGTGATGGGGAAGAGTGGTATATTAGATGGGATATCAGTTTGGCTGCCTTCCCAGAATCCAAATAACAGGGGCTTAATTAAGGGAGAGGTTTCCCTCTTTGCAGCCCCTGGGTGGAATGGTCAAAGCTGGCTACCCACCCTCACGTCTCAGTTCCAGCCTGGAGAAGGGGAAAGAGGATATGGAAGGCAGGGCTCAGCAGTAGAACCCATCACTTCCCTAAGTCCTGGCCACCCCAGCTGCAAGGGAGGCTGGGAATTTAGTCTTTGGCTGGGCACCCATGTGTCCAGCTAAAATGTTAGGGGAGGGAGGTGTCCATGACCAAAAGAAGAAGGATGAATGGATACAAGAGAATGGGTACAGGGGTCCTACTTTGGATGGGGTAGTCAAGGACCAGAAAGAGCAGTGTGGTGGATGACAGGTTGGAGAGAGAGGCTGCGGCATCAGGGCCAGTGGGCCGTGGACAGGAATTGGGATTTTGAATGCACTGGGAGCCACTGGAGGGTTTGAAGCACAGTAATGACAGAGTGCGACTTACATTCTAAAGATAATTAGAGGTTGGAGGAGGCAGGAGAGGACACAGGAAGACCACTGGAGGTTACTGTAGGAATCCAGGCAAGGGGAAGGGAAGACAGCAGAGATGGAAAGAAGGGGGTGGGTTTGATAAATGTCTTGGAGGTAGGGATATAAAGGAAAGGAGGATCAGGGACCTGGGAGGTATCTCCATCCTTTCCCTCACCCACCTGCTCCTCAGCCAGCCGCAGCCTGTGTGCTAGAAATCCAAGATGTCTCATGCCTCTGTACCTGGTAGTCACCCTGCCCACATCCTAATTTTCCCTTAAGCCCAGTTTAAGTCCAGCTCCTCCGAAAAGCCTCCCCAGACCTCCCGGACAAGACAGTTAGGCCCCCGTCTGTCCCAGGTATACCTCTGTGTTGCACTGTTTGAATTACTTGGAGGCAGAGACCAAAGGGTGCAGACAGGCCACTTTGCTTCAGTGTCCCCAGAGTCAAGCCCGGGGCCTGGCACACAGCTCTGGGTACAACACCGAATGTGAAAGTCAGTTGTGTGTTTCTCTGTCTGGATTTGAATTTCTGCGAGAATTGGGCTAAATCTTGCTCATCTTTATGTTCCCCTGCCCAGCACCACTCCTGAGATTCGTTCATTCATTGATCCATTGTACATTTATTGAGCTCCTGCTACATGCAAAGCTCTGTGCCAGGCACTAGGAAAAGACACACCGTCCCTACCACCAAGAAAATCTCCAGGCTAGAGTGATTCTTGGGGAGCAGGATGCTGGTGTCAGAATCATCAGGGAAGCATCCCTCTCCCCTCCCCACTAGGTGAAAAGCTCTCCAGGGGATTCTGTATCCAGATGAATGCTAGTAGGCTGGATATAAGATGGATAGATACTATTTGAATGGATGAATGATGGATAGACAAGCAGTGGATGAATAGAACGGATGGGGTGGATATTGGAGAGATGTACTCTATGAATGAATGGATAGATGAGGATAGATGTTTGAAGAGATGCATAGTTGGATGGTTGAATGGACATTGGATGGATGGTAGAGGAATTAATGGATACAATGGGTAAATGGATGGATGGACAGACGGACATTTGTGTAATTGGATTCTGTATGGATAGATAAGTGGTTGAATGGACACTGAATGAATGGATCAATGGATGAATGAATGCTGGATGAATGGATGAACAGATAGATGGACATAGATGGGTGTTGAATGCTGGGGGCTAGATGCTATATGAATGAATGTTGAATGGTGATGAACTCTTGACAATTTCCTGATTGCTGGTCTTGACTTGCTTGGCAGCAACCAACTCCAAACAGCCAATTCACATGGTCTATGTCCCCTCCCACCTCTACCACATGCTTTTTGAACTCTTCAAGGTGAGGAGGCTGGGAGATGGTCCTTTATAGGGGGTGGGGGGCGGTTAGGGCTAGGCTTCTCTCACTCATCTCTTACCTCTTTCCCTCCCCAGAATGCCATGCGAGCAACTGTGGAAAGCCACGAATCCAGCCTCACTCTCCCACCTATCAAGGTCATGGTGGCTTTGGGCGAGGAAGATCTGTCCATCAAAGTATATGACCCTTAACTTTGGGGGCCAGAGAGCAGTGGGGTGGAGACGTCCCTCCTGTCAGGAGATGGGCTTGGGAAAGACCCTGGGGATGGGGAAGACCATGGGTCAGGGGTGTCAAGGGGTGTGGGGGTGTGGAAAACTGAGGTCTGGAGAGCCCCTGACATGTCCCATCTCCCCCAGATGAGTGACCGAGGCGGGGGTGTCCCCTTGAGGAAGATTGAGCGACTCTTCAGCTACATGTATTCCACAGCACCCACCCCCCAACTCGGCACTGGGGGAACCCCACTGGTGAGATGGCTTCACTCCAGTCCCCCTCCTACTTCCTGAAGGATGCCTGTCTGTCTTTTCCTCTCTTCTCATCAAGTTGTCACTCTTCCCCCTCTCTCGTTTCCTTGTCTCTCGTGGTCTCTCCGTTCTTGGGCGGCTGTGTGTGACATCAGTCACCTCTCCCTGGTCTGGGCCACCCTGCTCCTCTGGTCTCCCCCTAGCCTGCACCCAACCTACTTATCTGTGCCTGTCTGTCTGTCTGTCTGTCACCTTTTCTCAATTCTCCCTCCTCCCAAACTTACCTTTCTCCTTGCGTTGTTCAACCTGCTGACATCTCCCTGCCCATTCCCAGTGGAGTAGTCAGGGCTAAGTTTGGGAAATAGAGATTCTGAGGAGCCCAGTGACCTGTCCAGACCCCCTGGCCACCAGGGCCGAGCTCCTCTTCCTGCCCCGCTGACTGTCCGCCACCCCCGTGCCTGCTCAGCCTTCTTCCCTCATCCCACACCCCATCTTGCCTTGGCGCTCTCCCTATCTCACATCCTCTCCTCACCCCAGTTCTGGGAATCCCCCTGCACAACTCCAGCTCAGCACTCCACACTCAGCACATGGGTGCCTGCAGCTCCAGGAGGCCCAGCACCAGCCTCCTAGCACACCCCCTTCCTGTCCCCTTGCAGGCTGGCTTCGGGTACGGGCTCCCCATTTCCCGTCTCTATGCCAAGTACTTCCAGGGGGACCTGCAGCTCTTCTCCATGGAGGGCTTTGGGACGGACGCTGTCATCTATCTCAAGGTGAGGCCCCTGCCTGCAGAGCCCGGCTACGGGGTTTGCCGACAGGGCGGCAGGACTGGCCTGTTGTTAGGTTTCCTTTCCATCCCTCCAGTCCTTTCCTGATTCCAGACTCAGAGAATCAGAGCAAAGCTACAGTTTCCTACCCTCCAGACACTCCCAGCATGGCAGGCAATGTCAGGGGGTCCATGTCCATGATTAAGACCCCTGTTCTGGGGACCCCTGACTTGTTAGACCCAGAAGGAAGCAGGGAAACTACAGAGATCTTTTCCTTCAGCTCAGGGGGGTACTGAGGCCCAGAGTTAGTGACCTTGTTCAAGGTTACACAGCTTGGCTTCTCCCTCTCCCTCCCTGACCCTGTGAGTGAGCAGCCTTCTTAAGTGGGAGGAACGAGACGTGGAAAGGATGGACCCTTTCATGGGTCTTCCTGGGCCGGGGTTACTTGCCACAGCCAGCGTCTGGCACCTGGCTGGGCTGACTCAGATATGGGGTCAGAGGTGTGGGCCACAATTGGTGGCCACCACAGCCCACCTTGCAGCAAGGGTGGTCTGCTGAGGAGTGAGCAAGGTGCAGGGACGTGGGAGAGGCTGACCCTGCTGCTCTCCAGGCCCTGTCCACGGACTCGGTGGAGCGCCTGCCTGTCTACAACAAGTCAGCCTGGCGCCACTACCAGACCATCCAGGAGGCTGGCGACTGGTGTGTGCCCAGCACGGAGCCCAAGAACACGTCCACGTACCGTGTCAGCTAGGGGCCGCCCCACTCCTCTGCACCTGAGAGGATGGACTGCGGTCTCCGGGACCGGCCACCATGGTGACCCTCCCCAGCATCCCCAGGTTGGGGGAGGCTCTCCCTGATGACCAGCTTCTGTCTGTGAAAATCACTGCGGTGCCCAATCTGTGGTGACCCCTAAGTGCCAATCTCTGTCTCATGGAGACCCCTAGGCGGTCTCCCTGGTGTCCAATCTCTGTGGGCGATGCCTGAGGATTGGGGATGTCTCCACCCTGATGGGGTATCCCAGAGTTATGTCGCCTCTCTGAGACCAGGGCTGCCACTTTTCTGCCAGGGGTCCTAGATCTCCCTCACTGCCCTCCATAGTCCTGGCCTTCCAAGCGGATGTGTTCCTGCTTGCCTTAGTCCCAAGCCTGCACAGGCATCCTGGCCCTGGTCCGGGGTCAGTGTTAGGAAGGGGTCAGCTGCCCCTACATCTAGGGTAGTGGGTGGGAAAGGGGATGCACCCTTGGACCCATGGTTGGGGACCTGGTCTTGCAGCCTCTCCCTCCACTCAGAGCTTTAAGGTCAAGGTTGGGAGGGAGGGAGTTCTCACCAGGGGCTCACCCCTAAAGTGGAGGAACCTGGGAGGACCCAGAGGTTCAAAGCCCTGCAGGCGGCCCCAGCAATGTTTCTGCCGCCTCCCCAGCCCTTCTCCGGCATGTCTTCACGTACACACGCCCACACAGCCCGCCTGAGCTCCAGACCCCAGCTCCCACTGTGCCCAACATGTGTGCCAGGGTGGCTCTCCCTAGAATGCTCTGTGTACATAGCTAGTTTTATAGCCCTGAATTCCCCCACCCTGCCCCTTAGCACACAGGGGGTTAAAGTTGTGTGCTCCTCCGAGTGGCTGTGATGGTGACAGTGACATCCACAGTAAAGAGATCGAATGAGACTGCGGCCTGGCTGCTTTCCTGGGGGGAAGAAGATCCACACGTGCAAGTGCATGTAGGCTGCAGTCCCTGTGACCAACGTATGACGCGCTCGGGACACCCACCCAGCTCAGGACACAGCCCGGTGTGTACCACGAGTACCCCACCCCATAAAGCCATCCATTCAGAACACCGGACAGTGCAGCACCTGGTGACAGCCATGTCACCCCACCACATTTGGGGTACGGCAGAGCCTCCTGACCCAGCCCAGCCCCCCACTGGGGCAGACAGAAAGGTCACTGGCACGTCATTAGTGTTTATTGAAGTAAACTGAGTACCGCCTCCCCCCTTCACATGCAGGTGGGCACCCATATAGCCCCTGATAGCTTCAAGGACCTGGGTGCCATCCAGCCTCCCCATCGGTACCCCCACCAGGGCCAGATGCTGCCAGTGCCCCCATACCTGTTTCCCTCTGAAGCCCCTCTCCCAGCCTATATAGCAAGAGAAGTAAAAGGTTGAATCCCAGGGAGACAGGGCCTTGGCTATACCAGGGTGGCCCTCAAGCCCCAGTGCTGGGCAGGAATGAGGGAAATCAGCGTGCCTAGGGTCCTGTCCACCACTCCAGGCAGATGGGGGTGTGTGGTGCTTCTAAGCAGAGACGCCCTGGCCCCATCGGTACCTCTGGCCAATGCTCCCAAAGCTGGACTAGCTGCTGGCCAGTGCCATACCCGAACACTCCCTGCCTACAGTGATAGATGCCGTCTCTCCATGGGCTCCACCCCACCAAGGGGGCTGGCCCCACCCCTCCTTGGGGCCCAGCAAACCAGAGCCTGCACTGTCTGCCAGTTCCAGAGCCCACTGAGGCACCAACGGGAACCAAGGCAGATGGGGGAGGGCCGATGAACCGTTCCAGTCTAGTAGCGTCCAGGGGACCTCCTAGATTTTGCCTCTCTGCCTGGCAGGGGTGGGGAGTCACCAGTTCAGTACCACCTAGGCATTGGCAGGGGATGTCCTCTGTCCGTACCAGTTCCCAAGCTTGCTCTATCCCCAAGAAGGCTCAGGTGCCCTCTGAGGGAGCAGCAGGAGGAGAAGGGGGCCCTGGGCTGGAGAGTGGGTCAACGGCCAGGCCTTGAATGGGCCCCAGGAGGGGCAAGCCTGTATGGATGTCATCTCACCATTAGGACTCACGGGATGGGAAGGAGAAAGGAGGAGGAGGTTTCCAGCCTCCCTCCCTTCTGAAGGATTGCGTGAGATAACCTGCTGCTCTCTCTGCCCTCCTGCTGAGTGCAGACTGGGAGTCTACCCTGAGTGCAAGTTGCTGCAGTGCCCACCAGCCTGCCTGGGGAGCAGAACAGAGCTCTCCCAACACACAGCCTCCTTGGAGAGCTGGAGAGGAACAACTCTGTCCACCTCCTGCCGAGGTGCTCAGCTACTCTCTGAGCCCTGGGACCCTGGCCCCGTCTCAGGGCCTCTGGAAGGCAGGCGGGCATTCTAGCTCACTGTGGGCCCCAGCACCAGCGGGGCCTGAGGGCAGAGGGTCAGACTGACCCAGGTGCCTCTGGGTTTGCAGACTAGCTTCCGCTCTCTGCCCTCTTCCCATAAGCTGCCACCTCTCCCAGGAACTCTGCCAAACGAGTCCTTGAAATTGGATTTATTACTGGGCCCTCTCCCTGGGGTCTCCCTTTCTTGGGGATCTGGGTCCAGATAGAGTGACAGGGTGAGAGGGCGTCTACCCCCTGAGAGCGTGGGGCCAGGCCAGCCCAAGCTTGGCGTCCAGGCCCCGCATCCCCCTGAGGCCTGTGCCGGCCGAGCCCATGGCCACCCGCGCCTGGGTGCCCGGGTGCCAGTGCCTGCCCCGCCCGCCCCTAGCTCTTCTTGGCTTCCTGCTCCCTGCGCCGGAGCTTCTCTCGCTGCCGCGCGGCCTTCTCCTGCGCCTTGCGCTCCTTCTCAGCAGCCGCCGCCAGCTCCTTCACCTTCCGCTTCACTAGCGCCCGGTCATGTGAGTTGGTGAGCCCCAGGCTCTGGGGGAGGAATGGAGGGTGAGGGAAAGCCGAGAACCGCCGGCCCTGGCCAACCCAAGCCCCGGGTTCTTTGTGCCCCAGGTGAAATCTCTCTGGAGCTCTGTGTGTCCTCCCTCCTTGAACTGTGGCCCACACATCCCAGACTTGTGATGGATGTGACCCTCAAGGCAAGAATTTGCAACGTTAGTGGTTGGGAGAGATCAGGGTGGAGGGTACCAGGCCCATTGCCACCCCCTCCCCCTTGGTTCCCATTCCTCCATTCAGATTTCAGCCTTGGCACGACCCTGTCCAACACCCTGAGGCCCTGAGATGGGGAGCAACTTGCCCAAGGTCACACAGCTACTCAGTGGCTGAGGCCCCTCCCACTCCAGCGGCTTCCTGGGGGACTGTCCTCATCACCTGTTCCCCACAACTCAGCAGAGGGTGGGAAATGCCAGAAACCTCCCAGTACAGCCATCAGAGGCCCCCCAACAGCCCCGCTATCACCAGTTTCCAAGACTGAGAATCAGACAAGGCGATCAGGGGAGAGGCCTGGCTTCTCATCATACCAGGAGACTCATTAGAGTCAAGAGGCAGGTAATATGGTAGTCCTAGAGGTCAAGGTCAACCTGGAGACTTGGGCTGGAGCTTGAAGGTCAAACCAAAGAATTGGGCGTGAGTTTCAAGTCAGACTGGTGACCCGTGCTAGGGGTGCAAAGACTAGGTCAAGGACCTTGCCTAAAGGTCAGAGGTCAGGGCAGTGGCCTCAGGGAGTGAAAAGGTCAGGATGAGGAGCTCCCAACCCTTGAAGGTTGCCCTAGGCTCCAGCTGGGGCGTGGCCCTTCCACTCTGACCCACCTTCAGTTTGCTTCCATCGAGCTGCAGTAGCTGTGGCCCGTCCACCTGCCGCGCGGCGAACTCAGCAGCATACTGCTCCAGATTGAGGCTGTGCAGCCACTGGCCCACCTGCTGACTGGTCCAGTGGTGGACAGCAGGGAGAGGTTCATCCAGGAACTGGGGCGGAGACCAAGGAGAATGAGGGGTTACACGTGGCCTGTGGCCTGCACAGCCAGCAGAGTCAGAGGCCAGGGCTTGCTCACCTCATCTGAAGACTGGGACAGCGTGTGGTAGGGGTAGGAACACTTGGCCTCCTGCCGGGAACTACTCGGGATCTTGGGGCTGCTGCTGGGGGGTGTGGAGTCATCACTCAGAGTGGATTCCTACACAGTGGGAGGTGCATGCCACTGAGGAGACAGCTCACCCCCAAGCCCAAGGGAGTCTCCCCAACCCACCACCCCTCATCCGGATGGAGATGAGGTCAGGGACTGGGTACCAGGAGTTACACAGTGCACCCTATGCATGAGCCAGGAGCTGGGCAGGCACATGTGACATTGTGACTTGTGTGGGGCATCAGGATCTGAGGCCTCTGGGAGGACATGGGGCTAGAACTGAGTCAAGCAGAATAGTTAGCAGGAATGGAGGAGGTTTCAGACTAGGTGTTGCTTCTTACAGGCAGTCAACCAGGATTCCCCTAGGCTGGATCAGGTGTCCCTGCCTTGTGCCTCCCCACCATAGCCTCTAGCACCCTGGCTTGTAAGTGCCTGGTTAGAGGTCCTTGTCCTCCCTGCACTGTGAGCTCTATGCGGGCCTGGACTGTGTCTGTTCACTGTGGTATCCCCAGGACCCCAGCACAAGAGAAGGAAGAAAGGGAAGGCATGCCAGGAGGGAGGAAAGAAGGAAGTCTCAGGTCAGAAGGGTCTCCTTCTCCCCTGAATTCCCAGCTTCCTGATCTTCTCTGCCCCAGCTGCACATAAGGAACAGAACCACAGAATGAGCACTGGGCTCAGGGTCATAGAACCTGGCAGCTAACTCCATGCGAGTCTGTGGGCAAGTCCCTTCTCTCTGGGCCTTCATTTGCCCATCTGTGCAGTGGGGGAGAGCATGCCTGCCCTCCCTACTTCACTGAGCCTTCATGAGAGGAAAGCAAAAACATGCCTTTGGAGCTTTGTCAACTGTAGGGTGCTGTGTGAGGATAAGCGAACGCTCATTGTTGCTTCTGTGACTCGGTCTCACTTCTCCCAAGGGCTGTGAGCTTTCTGAGCACTAGTTAGGTTGGGGTCCTATTTATCTCTATATCCCACAAGCCTTATGCCACCACACAGGTAGCCCAGCTCATAAGACAGGACATGGGGCCAGAATGGAGCCAGGTAGCATAGTCAGCAGGAACGAGGTGACCTCGGGCTGGGTATACACCAGGGCAATCAGTGGTCAGTGATGTGTGTTGAATGGATGAGGCAGGGAATGAATCAACTACTCAGAACATGAATGAGTGACCGAGTGAGTGCAGGAACTCAGAGAATGGATGAATGAATGAATCACTGAATGGCTCCATCGATGGACAAATGGATGCCCAGAATGCCTGGAGCCCAGCCCAAGCCAAGGTCAAGTATGACGTCATGCCACCTCAGTCTGGGGGCGAGATGGCAATGGACTCACCTGGGAAGCTGACTTCTTAGGGCTGAATCCCTCATGTTTAGGGGAGCAAGTGGGGGAGGTGGTGCTGCCGGAGGACGCAGAGCCCTTGCCGCTGTCTGTGAACCAGGAAAAGGGCAGAAACGGGGAGCCCCCTGACCTGCCGGACGCCTCCACCGACTCCCTGTGGAGAGAGCGCCCTGCATGGGTAGGGGCACTGAGGGAAGGGCCGGGACCCACAGGGAGATAGGGGCGGAAGCTGTGCTGAGGCGCTGTGGGTGCCTCTTACCTGCTGCCCATGGACAGGCGGTTGCTGCCCTTCTCCTTCCGGCTCTTGCTAGTGGATGCTCGGCGTAAGGTGACCCTGTGGTGAGGGCGGGGGGAGTGGGGCGGTGCTGCCCCTGTGCTGCCCCTGACCCCCACAGCTCCACACCTTTGTTCTGGTCCCTCCTCCACTCACCCCAGGTCCAGGAACTTTCGGCGAGTCTTCTTATCCAGGCCAATGGTGGGGCTGGCAGGCTCAGGTGGGCTGGCATCCCGGCTGTCATCTTTCGGGGAAGAGAGGGAAAGAATGTATGTACGGTGGCTTGCCTGCCTCCTTCAGGTGCCAGTACGAAGTGGTAGAAATTCTCTTGACTTAGAATCAGGCGACCTGGCTCTGGTGCCCGTCACTAGCTGTGTGACCTTGGACACGTCACTTTACCTGAGTTTCCTTCATCTCAAATATGGAATAATAACACCTGCTTATTTCATGGGGCCTAATGGGATGTTTATGAAAGCCGTATACAAACCGTAAACCACTCTGAAAAAGTAGGAACCACTACTATTTACTGTTAATTTTATCTTGGCCAACTTCTAGCCCTTCCAATCTTGGCTTCCAATCTGTGACTTCCTCAGAGAAGCCTTCCAGCATGCTCCCAACCTGGGTCCTTTCACCCTGGTATATGCTCTCCTGCCACCGTGCACGTTTCCCTGATAGCACTTCTTACAGCTTGTAACTACACATTTAATTAAGGGATGCTCTGCTGGCTTCCCCCTAAACTATAAGGAATTATTTGATTGTTTCTCCCTGAAGCTACAAGCCCCATGAGGACAAGGGCCGCATCTGTTTGCTCACCTATGTGTCCCAGTGCACAACAGTGTCTGGCACATAGTAGGTGCTCAGTTGATGAATGAATGAGCCGCGGTGATTACTCTCCACCTCCCCGCAAGCCACCCGGTCCCTCTTGGTCCAGTCCTGCCCCTCGGCGCCCACCCTGCGGGAAGGATCGGAGGGGCCGCTGCGCTCCCGGCGCGCACCAGCAGGGGGCGCCGCGCCGGCTGCCGCTCACCTTCGCTGTGCGGCTCTGCGCGCGGGTGGCGGCGCACGAAGCTAGGCGAGCTGTCCGAGGAGGGTGCGGAGCGCGGCGGTGAGCCGGAGGCGGCGGCCAGGCCCTCGTGCGAGGCGGCGTTGTGCAGGGGCCGATAGCGTGTGAGCGGCGAGGGCGGCGCCTCGTCCTCGTCCAGGCTGCGCCGCAACCCCGGGGGATCCAGGCAGAAAGAGCCCCCGGCCGGGGACCCCGGGCCCGAGTGCAACGGCGAGCGCAGCCGGTGCAGGGGGCTCCCGCAGCCGTCGTTCACCTGGGGGAGGGGGCAGCCGCTCACCGCCAACCCTCCTCCCCGCTTCCCGGAGCGTCTGGGAACGGGTTCACCCTATAAACTGCATGGGAGCCTCCAAGGCAGGGAGCCTGGAGGGAGGGTTTCCCGGTGCCCGTGGGCCGTGGGGTGCCCGGGCTTTCAGTCACACAAACTGGGGTTGAATCCCGCCTGCTTCACTAACTGTATGACTGCTACTGAACCGATGGGGGTGATAACACCTTCCTTGAAAGGATGAAATGAGCCAGAAGTGAATGCAGCTAATATTTGTGCGCATTATTATGTCAGAAGCCTGGGGGTGTGGTTTCCCTGGAAGAGCGATTTGGAGGGATTATCCAGGGGCCAGAAGGGTGGGTGGGGATATGTGATCGGGTGGGTTGCCCCAACCTTGCCTCCGGGCCCATCGGAGCCTTCACCATCCTCTGCAGAGCTGGCACTGTCCCGAAGCCTTGAGCGAGAGGGCCGGTGTCTCCGGCCCTTGGCCAGTAGTTGGGCCCGGGCCTTGTGTAAACTGCTGTCCAGTCTGACGGTCTCTGGCACAGCCAAGTCCAAGTCTGCGAACCAGGTAGAGGGGGCAGAGACCAGACACATGAGGACAGCAAGCCCAGAGGGTCGCCTCAGGCGGCCACCTGCACTCACACCCCAGACATTCAACAAATGTTTCCCAGTGCCAGGCACTGGGAATACAGATGAGGTGGAAAACAGGGTCTCTCGGTCTCCGGGGGAGCCAGACACGAGAGCATGTAAATACAGCAGTGTGATGGAAGCTCTCCCAGGCACACACAGCAGGACATGGGTTTGGATGGGTCTGAAGAGGAAATACCAACGCTGGGTCTTGGGTCTGGGTGGCAAGCTTGGTACATGCAATGATGGGAAGTACGGAAGTTGGTGGGGGCGGGGTGCACCTCTAGGGCAATTGAAGACTAGGTTTGTGGAGGGGAGGGCTGGGGCATGAAGCTGGGGAGACCATGGTAATAATGGCTACCACGGAAGAAGGGCCTACTACGCACCAGAATGTACATACGGCACCTCATCTACTCAGAGCAAACCAGTGAGCCAGGGACAGCTATTATGCACATTTTACAGCTGAGCAAAGGTAGCAATGGTCCAGGATTTGAGCCTGGCTAGTCTGACTCGAAGACTGGCCCTGCTGGGGACTTGCTGTGCCATGCTCAGCGCTGCACTCAGAGACAGCACTGCGGAGCATCTGGAGGGCTTGCAGTTGAAGTGGAGCAGAAGGAACCCCCTACAAGTTGGTGGCAGCAGCAGGGAGGAAAGCTCGCTGGCCCCTGAAGCCTGTCCCGTCCTGGGGTCAGTGGCACAGAGCTGGGTCCCGGATGAGGACATGGAGGAAGAGCAGGCAAACCCAATGTATCCTGCTTAAACTCTATTGCTCCTAGTTTCACTTTTCATTCGCTCCACCTGAGCATGCATCCCTCACTCTGCAGCATCTCTGGGTTTGGTACTGGGGTCTCCTGGCAGAAGAGGTTCCTTCCAGACCTCAGGCTGGGTTAAGACCTCTCTTCCCGACTCCCCCCTGCCCCAACCATGATCTCGGGAACCCCCATCGCCTGCTCCTCTTTCTCTTGTCTGCACACTTCCCCTAAGCCACCCCAGTGGCTCTCCTGGCTTAACTATCACCTATGTCTTTTCCAGCCCTGACCCCTCCCCTGAATTCCAAGCCCAGGCACCTTAGCACCTGCCGGGGAACTTGCCATGTCAGAGACCCAGGCACTCAAACTCAACCCATCAAAATGAGCCCACCACCTTGCCTCAAACTGGCTTCTCCTTGTTCCCTGGCTCAGTGAAAGGCCCCGTCGTCCACCCAGTCACCCCATTCAGACAGCTCCAAGCTGCCCGTCCTCCTAAGCTCCAGACCCAGTTGGTAATTCATGTGTCCAGCTGCCTACTTGACACCTCCACTTGGAGGTCCAACAGGCATCTTCAATGTATGTGTCAAAACTGGACTCCCGACTTCCTCACCCCCCAAGGCTGCTCCTCCCAGTCTGCCCATCTCGGTGAATGGCAGCTCCATCCTCCAGCTGCTCAGGCCAGACCCCTGGAGTCATCCCTGACTCCTCTCTTTCCCTCCCACCCCACAAAGCGATCCACTCACAATTCTTGTTAGCTCTACTTTTGAAATATATCTAGACGTACTGAAATATTTATGGTGAGATGATATGATGTTTTGGATTAGGTTCAAAACAATACTGGGGAATAGGAGTGGAGGGTGGAAGGGGATACAGAGGAAACAAGACTGGCCACGAGTTGATGATTGCTGAGGCTGAGTGATAAGTACGCGAGCACGTGATAGAAAACACTGAGATTCCCTCCACTTTTGATTTCCAAAAACTGTCTGTGTGCACACATACGGAGAGAAAGGAGAGAGAGACAGCAGAAGAGTAAAGGAGAAGAGGAGAGGAGAGGAAGGAAGGAGAGGGGAGAGGATGGGAGGGCAGGGAAGGGGAGAGGAGAGAAAGAACTCACAGCTTCCCGGGTCTAGGTCACCATCGCCTCAACTCTTGCCTCGATTATTACAGAAGCCTCCCAGCTGGTCTCCCTCCCTTTCCCATTTACAGTCTATTTTCAACACAGCAGCCAGAGTGATCCTGATAAAACGTGTCAGCTCATGTCACTCCTCTGCTCAGAGCCCTCTGGTGATTCCATCGCACACAGAAAAGAGCCAAAGTTCCCCCAGTGGCCTTCCAGACTCAGTCTGCGCTCCCCTACCACTGAGCTGCTATTTCTCTCTCGCTTTCTCTGCTCCAGCCACCCTGGCTGCCTGCTCTTCCTCACACAAGCCTAGCCTGCACCACAGGGCCTTTGCACTCCCTCTTCGCTTTTCCTGCAAGGCTCTTGCCACAGGTTTCTGTCTGGTTCTCTCCCTCATCTCCTTCATGTCTTTGGTTAAATGCTTTCTCTCACTGAGGCCTTCCCTGACCACCCAATTTATCATACCCCAGAGCCCCTCCCCTATTTATTGCCTGTATCATTTATAATTCTCTGGCATACTATTTTTTTGGTATTTTACTTTCTTAGTTTACTGTCTGTCTCCACCCATTAGAATGTCGGCTCCATGACGGCAGATGTTTCTCTATTCTGTTCACTCTGCTCACACAGGCATCACATGGTGCCTGGCACATAGTAGGTGCTTAGTAAATATTATTTTAAGAACACAGTTCTATTGATCTACCTTCTTCATCCCCGGGGACCTGGCCTCTCCTCTCGGTTGGGACTGAACTGCCTTAGCTCAGGCCTTCACCAGTGGCCCACCGCCGCCCCCACCCTCCCAGAGCATGGCCTCAGTATCCGTCCATCCCTAGCTCCCTGCCTCTGGTCTGCCTTCCTCCCCACTTTGCACAAGCTGGAAGAAACTTTCTAGAACACATTTCTGACTGTGTCCCATACTCTCCTGCTTTTGATACCCAGTTGGGGGAGGGGGTCCCAAAGCCAACAACATGAAGTCCATGCCTCTCAGCCCTCCATTCAAGGTCTGAGGGGCCCAGCGCACCGCTCCATGTTCCCACACTCCCTCCTCCGTGCAGCACAGCAGAGCACAGCATGCTCTTACACAACACCGGTTCCGCGGGGTGGAGCGTAGGCCCTGCAGCCAAACGGCCCGGGCTGACTCCAGTTCCTTGGACAAGTTACTCACATTTAGGTACTGGCTTCCTCATCTGTAACATGGGGTCCAGATGGCATATTTTCCTTATAGGGCTGTCGTGAGCACTAAACAAGATCATGTATATGAAGTGCTTCACCATCATGCCTGAGACTTGTAAGTGCTCAGAAGCACTACTCTTGTGGGAACAGTAGTGACCTGCTTATACCCATACCCAGCTACCTGGAGACCTGCCTCTGCCTTCGTTCCCCGCCTCCAGCCCCGCGCTCATGCTGCTCTCTCTGCTCCATCGCTCGCCACCCCTCCTTGGCCTGGCTGTCAGCGCCGGTACATCACCTCCCGGCACTCTGGACAGCTGCGCCTCTTCAGCCTCAGCACTATGATCTGGTCGGCAACGCGTGTCACCTGTGGGTCTGCACAAGGCAGAGGGGGAGGCCTTGCACTGTCCACTGGGTACCATGAGAGCCTGGTGCAAGGCTTGGCAGAGAGCAGGTGCTCAGTCATGTTTGATGAACTGAAGGACCGGTGCACAGCTGGGCAGAGATGGACTCAAGACACACGCAGTGCTGATGCCCCCATTCCGTCACACCCGGATCTTAATCCTCTCCTCGCCGTCTGATATGTTCCTTCTTTAGTTATGTGCACTTTATTATCCATCCCCCTGCTTGCCCCTGCACTAGAAGTCAAGCTCCACAAGGACAGTGACTTTATCTGGCTTGTTCTGTGCTGTCTCCCCAGGGTTTAGACTAGAGCCTGGCACAGAGCCGGAGCTCAGGAATATTGCGGAATGGACAAAAGAGACAGGGAGTGGTGGGGGGGCTACCACTTTAGAGGAGGTGGCCAGGCTGAAGTCTGGGTGGCCATAAAGACCCAAGGTTGTAGAAAGAACAAGAGAGAGCTTTCTAAGGAGAGGGGATGGTGTGGCCTTGGGCGGGGAGTGTCTGAGGATTACCAGGGACCAGTGCATCCTGCAAGGAAAGGGAATAGTCAAGCTGAAGGGGGAGGGTGGACTCAGAGAGGCTGTTGCAGTCATCCAGGGACCGTGGGTGGTGGCTTGGAGAGGCAAGAGGTCCTGTCAGAGGACTGCTATCTTGGACCCCAGGCTCGACACCGCTGCTCTGCTGCCTTAACTGCCCCTGCTTCACTTCTAGAGTTTCCAGGCCTGGGGCTGAGCTGGGCGAGGGAGCCCTCTGCCCCCTGCTCCCTGACACTAAGGACTGGGGACTGAAACACAGAATAATGATAGCTAGCACTTAGGGGGCTCTCACTGTGCCAGGCACTGTTCTAAGTGCTCTACAATTACTAGCTCATTTAAAACTCCCCGCAACCCTGGAGGAAGAGACTCCAGGAATCCCCAGGGTAGCCTTAATTTGCCTGTAGGCATACGGCTGGTGAAAAGCGGGCCAGGGTTACAAGCAGTCTGGCTCCTGGCTCTGGAGGCTCAGTTTGTAACTACCAAGCCCGCTATACTTCCTCTGAGGCAGAGATGGGAGCGACTTGTGAGTCCAACCCCTCGTTTTATATGTGGGGAAACTGAGGCTCAGAAGGTTTGGCCCAGGGTGCAGAGGGGGAGCTGATGAGCATTCTCTACCCCTCTGGCACTCAGCTGGAGCCCAGCCACCCTGGGCCAGGGGGCCCTTTGCTCCTGACTCTGGGCCACATCAAGGCTGTGGTCATCTTACCTTGGAGGGTCTAGGGAGCAAAGGGACTCCTAAGGGGTCTGTGGGTTTTTGAGGCAAGGTGAGGCCAGCCTCTCCTCCAATGCTTCACTCTACCAGGCTCTCTCACCTCCTTCTATGCCTCCCTCCATCTCTCTCTCTTCCTCTCTTCCTCTCTCCCTTTCTCCCTCTCTCTCCCCTCTGCGGGAGTTAGCCCAGCCCTGGGCAGTGGGAAGTCATGAATATTTAATTGCCTTTTGCATCTGGAAGCAGGCAAGGCAGCCAGCTACCTCAGCAGGTCTGGGAGAAGGAAAACAGGAAGGGTGGGGGAGTGGAGGCTGAGAAGCCGGGGAAGGGGGAGCTCATCTCTGTCAGGCCAGGGGTCGGGCCTCCTGAGTGGAGATGGAGATGCTCAGAGTCTGAGGCCCAGATGCAGTCCAGGGCTGGGGGCATCCTGGAGGCAAACCCTCCACTTCACAGGTCCTAGGGAGGCCAGGGCAGGAAGTAGTTCCTGGCAGTGCCAGGGCATGTGCGGTGGCAGGGGAGAGTGAGGTGCCCAGCGGAGGAGGGGAGGAGAGGGGAAGGAAGGTAGAGATGAGGAGAAGGCAGGGAGGAGAGACTGGAAGCCCCTTGAGGCCATAGGCACAAATGTGACCGCCCTGAAGGCGGCACATATTACAGGCTTCAGACAGCTTCTTCTTTCTGTCTCCACCTCTTCCTTCCTGTTCCTCCATGGCCTTTGCTCACTGACTCCTCCACCAAATCCAGCTGGGAAACAGCTTTTCCACCCAGTGCATGCTGGGAGCTCTGCCCAGTCAGGTGGAGTGGTCTTTCTCCAGTCCACACAATAGAAAGATTACAGGGGGTAAATGATGGTGCAGCCGGTGTGTGCATGCACCCCAGCGTGTATCTGCACCCCAGCGTGCATGGACGGACCGGCCTGGGAGTACTGAGGCTGAGAGTGTGTTATGCCTTTGATTTCCATGCACATCCATGCAGG
Source organism: Equus quagga (assembly GCF_021613505.1). Taxonomy (NCBI): domain Eukaryota; kingdom Metazoa; phylum Chordata; class Mammalia; order Perissodactyla; family Equidae; genus Equus; species Equus quagga. The sequence continues at coordinate 90,825,102 of NC_060277.1, read as the reverse complement.
GTGAGGTTCCTTGTTTATGTGACTTGGAGGTAATGTGTGTCACCTGTGCTGGGGGATACAGCTCTACGGATAGTGACTGAGAGCAAGGAGTTGGGCAGTCTGGAGTTCTAGTCCCAGCTCTGCCACCAACCTGCCGTGTGATCTTTAAAGCAAGTCACTTTACCACTCTGTACCACAGGCTCCTTGTCTGTAAAATGTGCACTCTTCTTAGCATTATTGCAAGGGTTAAATGATACAGTGCATGTGAGGTGGGGATGCTAGCCGAGTACCTGGCAGGGAGACAAGCACTTAGCGAGGACGCTTATTATTATTTTTGTTGTAAATGGCACGTCCACTCAGATAGTAGTGACAAAGAATCAGGCTGGAAGGTCACAATACACACACACACATACACACACTGAAGTCCCCAAGGGAACCCCTTCCCCCCACCACATGCCAGCTGGCCTTGGCTAGAGAAAGAGCCAAACAGAACTTACCGAAAACTTCATCCGCGGGTTCTCGGAGCTTTGAAGAAGCCATGACTCAAGAGAGCTGGGGAGGACAAGTGAGGAGAGAGAGAGAAAAAGACTGTGGATGAAAGGTTCAGGTTGGTGGAAGCAAGGGAGCCGCCAATGGCTACCTGCTCTGGGCCTTCTGGCCCCTCACCTCCCCTTAGAACTCTTCTTCCGGGCCCCCTGGAAGAGAAGTCATCTGAACCACACCTCTCCCTGGCGGGGGAGGGCGTTGGGGCAGGAGGCCGGAGCAGAAGGGTAGGGGCAGAAGCACATCCAGGCTGTAGACCCAGGCTGTGTCCTGCGGTCTTGCTCTGGGCTGATCTGCTGTGCGCCTCCACATGGGTCACTGAACTTCTCCCCTTCACTGTCTTGGGCCTTTCCATCATTAGCATTCCCTAAAAACTTGAATCATCATAAATTGTCCAACATCAAATCTGGGAGAAATCTTGGAGATTATTAAATCCAATCCTCTGATTTTACAAATAAACAGAGGGCAGAATGACTGGCCTAAGATCACAGAACAACTTAACGGCAAAATCAGGACCAGAACCCAGGTTCTTCCATCCACCCACCTCCCTCCCTCCCTACTTATCCATCCACCTGCTTGCCCATCCATCCATTCATTCACTCACCCATCCATCATCCACCCCCATCCATAACCCATCCATCTTCCCATCCATCACCCAGTTCTGCCTCCCCCACCCCCCATCACGGGTGTGCTCACCACCTGTCTTCCTGAACACGAGCTGTTCAGGAAGCTGGCACCATCAGCAGGGCCACTGTTTTTGACAAACTCACAGTTCTCACAGTTCTAGAGAGACTCACAGATGCAGGAGGGTATGAGGAGTACTCAGCAGAACAGTGGACAGCCAGATCTCTATGATGCATCAAGTATGTTCTGGGAAGAAGTGTGGATGGGTAGGGGTTTGGTTTGCTTTTGTGGGAAGCAAGAAGGGAGGGCGGGTCGGGAAGCTGGATCTATGAAGCTGAAACAATTGGAGCAGGCTTCCTAGCAGATGTAGCAGCAGCCCTAGACCAAGGCCTGGGGGTCAGAGGGGCAGGGAAGCTCAGGGGCAGGAGCATACAGCATGGCTGAGACCTGATCTCCAGTTACTTCTAACACTCAGGTCCCCACGAAAAAGGCAGGGCACTGGGCCAGACCACACATTTGACAGGTGTAGGAAAGCTAGGGTTTGGGGTTTTTTTTTCCCCCTGCTGGGGTCTTTTCCAACTCTCCTCTTTTGTTATTACATAGACATCATCTCACTGTGAGCTGGCCTGGCCTGGGAGTCTCAGTATCCCCACTTTACAGATGGGAAAACGGATGCAGGAGATAAGAGGCAGAACTCAAACTTGACTCCAGTCTCCTGCCCCTCGGCCCTATCCTGGGTGATGATCGGCAGTTGTGTGGGGTGCTCATGAGGAAAGGGCCGAGGGAGGGGGCTGGTTGGAGAAGCTTCAAAACCAGCTCCACCCAGGCTCCACGGATGCTTGCCTCTGAAAGCAGGAAATGAGGTGTGAAAAGGGGCCAGGGATATGGGCCTTCAAGAACCCTCCTGCCATTCTTGAACTCTGGGTGCTAGTAGCAAAGAAGTTCTAGAACCTCTCTTCCTATCCCGGAGGGCCAGATGGGAAGGGAGGCTGCCCCTAAGAATGAACTAAAGTCCCTCATTCAACCACAAAGCCTCAGCCAACCAGGACCCAGCTGCTACCTCCTCCAGACAGCCGCCTTGGATAGCCCTCTCTCCTCCCATTCGTCCACGTAATTTCTAAATCCACTCTTCCCCAACCACTGGGAAATGCGGGATTTTTCATACTTCATTGATTCCCTATCTGGGTCATGTCTCCCTGACATCAGATGGGAGCTCCCTGAGGAGAGGGGCCAGTATTCCCCATGAGGGGAGGGACTCTCTGAAGATAAGTACTGCCTCTGCCATCAGAATGGAGGTTCTCTGAGGACAGTAGTGGTGCCTCCTCTCTTAGACTACCTGAGAATAGAGATCCCATGTCTTCTTTATTTAAGGTCCCAGGCCAGGGTGGAGACCCTCATATGAATGGAGTCCTCATTCAGGTTCCCTCTGGGGTAGGCTGGGGCTTCCAGCTCCCACCAGCACCCAATCCATCCTGATTCAGCACAAGCTGGTTTCTTTTCCTCTCTTCAACAACTAAGTCCCTGGGGTGTGTATGGGCGATCCTTGCTACACTGTCCGAAGCACATTATCCAGGAGGTCACCAGGTCCCTCCCACCCAACCCCCTCCTTCCAAAGCTGAGCCTTGGAAAATGAGACACCGAATTCTCCCCACCATTTACACTCCTACACACACACACAAACACACACACACACACACATACTCATACATGCACATTCAACCAGGTAACTGCCACAAGGCGGAAATGAACCTGTTCCTCTGGACACACACAGTCTGGGCTCTGACTACCAGGCCACTCCTTCCTCCCAAAGCTTCCAATTCCCAGACAGGAGCACCTTTGACCCTTCTCTGGGAGAATGGGAAGCGGTGAGCTCAAAGCTTCCTGGGACCCAGGGGAAGGAGAAAGAGAAAGAAAGGACACACAAGCCCTGGAGTGGAAGTGGGGAGTAGGAAAAGAGAGAGACAGGTTGGTGGAGAGTCAGTCCACAGAGCTGCAGAGAGAAGGAAGAAAGAGATGAGACAGAGAGTGGGGCCAGGGCAAGTAGTCCTGGGGACAGGGCTCCAGCAGCCCTGACTGAGGCCCAAGGGATGCAGGCCAGGAGGGAAGGAGAATCCGCGGGCAGGGAGAGGGGAGGCCCCCAGCCGGGCAGGCAGGAGGAAAGGGGCCCTGGAAGAGGAGAAAGAGACCAAGAGAGAAATGCAACCGGGAAAGGCGGGGAAGGAAAGGAATGGACGGGAGAGGGGGCTGGGGGTAGGAGGAGGCCGTTGTGGGGCTAGAGAAAGCAGTGCCCCCTCCCATAAGGCCCAGGCTTGAGGCAGCCGGCAAGAGTCGGATCCCCCCTCCAAGCGCCGCTGGAGACGGGGTAGGGGCGCAGGACAGGGCACCCACTGCACTCCCAGGGCCCCTATCCCCCAGTCAGAGCCGGGTGGCTAGTTTCTCTCCAATCCATCCATCCAACTCTGCGCCGGGCAAGAAGGAGTTAAGTCCTCTCCCCCTCCCCCCACAGCAGTTTTTTTAAATTAATTTCTCCAGGCGGCAGGCAGGAGGGAGAGGATTAGGGACACAATCCTATCTCGCCCCCCTCCCCTGACAGCCCAACACCCTAGTTCCGTGCGGTCCCCCTTGGGATAGGGGAAGAAAGGCCCTTGTCGACTTCGTCCCATCCAACCGCACTCGGGGGTCCCACCACGAGCCCTAGTGACGCCCAGCTCCGCTTCCCCATCCACCTCAGGGTCCTTGGGGTCCCGGCCCCTCACCTCCAGCAACACTCATCTTCAGCGTCCGGCGCCTCGGGAACCCCTCAGGCCCATGGTGCTCGGGGCGGGGGCCAGGCGGGAGAGGGGCGGGGGACCGTCACCCCGGCCGCGGGGGGCTCCAGGCTGGCTCGATCCGCTTCATCCCGGGAGTGGGGGTGGGGGTCGGCGAGGAGGGTCCTGGAGCTAGAGGGAATGGGGCGGGGGGTGGAGTGTGGGGAGAGAAGGAGAAGGTTTGCAGGAAGCAGGAGGCGCGGGCGGGGCTGGACAAGGAGACCTGACGGGAGGATGCTGCGTGCGCGCGCGCGCGCGCGTGTATGTGTGTGTGTGTGTGTGTGTGTGTGTGTGTGTGTGAGAGAGAGAGAGAGAGAGAGAGAGAGAGAGAGAGAGATAACCCCACCTCCCCGCCCCGCCTACAGGCCCGGAGGACGCGGGGCCCCCTCCTGGCAGGCCGATATGCTTAGCGTCGCGTCCGCAGGGGTCCGCGGGCGTCCCCCGGGAGGGGCGATGCGGGGGGCGCGTGGCGGGGAGGCTAGGCGCCAGGGAGACAAAGAGCGGGAGGGAGGGATGGAGGGAGGGAGGGGGCGGAGGCGGCAGGAGCACCGAGGAGGGAGGGGGCGGCCCCGCGCCGCTGCCAGGCGAGGGGATTCTGAGTTGCCGCTACTTCTTCGGCTCGCGGGAGTCACAGTGGGTGGGAACGGCCGGCGGGGCGGCCCCGCCTCAGGACCCACGGGCCTTCCGCCTCCTCTGCAAGGTCTGTGAAGGCTCCCCCCGATTCATCGATTCCACAGACATCCACCGAGCCGTCGGGTGCGCCGAGGCCTGAGGGGGCCGCAGGGAACAGAACCCACCCGGTCCAGGCCATCGGGACTCGCGGCATTGTCCGGGGGACAGACGAGGGGGAGGCCCTCATAAGCCCGAGTGCCGTGAGCCCTGGTTCACAGAGGACACTTCAGCGCGAGGAGAGCGCACCGGAGGGCGCCCGCCGCCGGGGGGCGGGACGAGGGAGGTGGGGGCGATCTGGGAGGATTCCGGAGGAGGTAATGTGTTGGCTACTCACGCAGGCCACGGCAGGGTACAAATGCTAGTGGGGCTTGGCGGGGTGCGTGGGCAAGGGAGGAAGATGAGCGAGGCTGCGGAGGGGCCGGGGGTGGAGGGAAGGCTTGCAGTTTATCCTAAGAGCCGTGGGGGAAAAGTAACAGAGGAGGGAGGAGCTCAGAATTGCATTTTAGGAAGAACCCCTTGGCTCCTCTGTGGAGAATGGACTGGAGAGGGCCCCCTGAAGGAAGGGAGACTCCTCATGAGGCTGCGGACAGATGTTGGCGGTGGGCATGAGGATCAAAGATCAAGTTGAGAACTATTCAGGATGTAGAACTGAAGAAACTGACACGATCTGGGGACTGGCTGGACACGGAGGGAGAAGGAGGGGCCTAGGATGACCTAGGTCTTGGCTTGAGGCCAGGAGCCCTGGAGGTGGAGCCTGCAGGGATGGGGGAGCAATGAGATCAGACTTGGACCTGGTAAGCTGGAGGTGGTGGCAGGCCAGCCAGGGAAGATGACCTAATAACAACTAGCTACCATACCCTGAGGGCTTAGGAGGTGCTAGGCACTGTACTGAGCACTTTTCTCACATTAGTGTCACCCTCACAATAAACCCACGAGGTAGGTGTTTCTATTACCCCCATTTTAAGACAGGAAAACAGAGACTTAGAAGAATGAAGTGGTTTGTTCGAGAGTAGGTGGTGAGGGTCTAGAGCTCAGGAGAGAGGTATGCAGTCTGTAGGGATCGAGTTCCCTGATGGCCTGCCTAAGTCTGTAGTCCCAGGTCTCTGAGGGACTGTGAGAGGTGGCACATTGAGCCAGGATGGTCTTTAGGGGCTGAAGGTATACGAGGAGATCTGTGGGAGTTTTGAGGTCTCCAGGTATCTTCAGACTCTTCTGGCACCCATGGGTGCTGGTTAGATTGTGGGGATCTGGGGATGGGTGGTGTCTCTGGGTGACAGCCAGTCAGGGCTGTGTCTGGGGTCTTTAAAGAGGATGTGGTTTTCAGGCATCTGGTGAGATCTGGGTGGTAGGCTGGAGTCGGGGGGATTGATTATATAGTCCGGTAGGGAGTGGGGAGAAGATGGGTATGTAATGTCAGTGCGGGGGGCAGGTTCTGTGGGAGGGTGTCTGCTAGGCCATAGGACCTGGGAGGACCCCTGTTCCTCGTGATGCTCAAGCTCTGGGTGTTGAGAAACCCCCCTCATCTGATTTCCCTTCCCTATGGGAAGTGTCAGGATTGTGGCAAACCTGCTCAAGCTTCTAAGAACTGGGCATGTGACAGAGCAGGGCTGAGGTGACAAGCCTCACAGAGGCCTGCTCAGAGCCACTTGACACAGCCCCAAACATGGACATATCCTATGGGTGAGTCACATCTCAGGCTTCAGAAACTTACAGCAAAGTCCCCTTAATACACTCAGGCGTGAACCTGGGTGGCTACTTGGCCCGCCTTTTGGAAATACAATGTACAGGCCCCTCACCTAATACACAGGACAGACGAGGGCAGCAGGACCCCAACATGGCTGTTTACCCCGTCAGACCAGCAGAAACCCTCAACACCCCCCATGTCTGACTCCCCACCCAGAAAGGTCTGGCCACTTTGCTTCCTGGGACTTTTTGGCGAGGTTTCCTGCACAGGGCCTCAGTGATGTCTAACTCTGGAGCCATGATCTGTGACCCTGTGGTTTGGTGGTTTCTGATCTTGGGATTCACCCACTTGGCTCTGTCTTCCTTGAAGTGTCCCAAGGATGATCCACTTGGAAAAGATGCCTTGAGAGGCATGGTCACCATCCCCAGGTTTCCAGGTGACCCTCAGGTGGGTAGCAGGACTGGATGGGTCCTATGTGGCCCTGAGGTGTAGACTATGATTTTTGAGGGGAAGCTATGGGAAGCCAGAATTTGGCTCTACAAGAATGAGACTGTGTGACAGAGCCATCCACAAGGGAGGGGCTGCCTCAGGAGCTGACGGTCACTGGAGTTCTGGTACAGGCCACTCATCTTGGGTTTTGTCAGGTACCCACCAAGGTGACCTTCAAGGCCCTGATGTTGGGACTCCCATTCCTTAGGGCAAGAGGAAGGAAGGGGAAGGGGAAGATAAGAATCCCCTTGGGGGCCAGGCCACGGAACACAAGTGCCTGGTGCTTCAGTTCTCTCACACAGACGCACATCAGCACCCAAAGCAAGGAAAGGCTGGTGGTAGGGATGACCATAAGCCCTGGCCCCGCTACCCCCACCCACCCCGCTCTAGAACTTCCTCAAAGCTTGTCCCTGGAGCCCACGCATCTGGACTCCCAAACCCTTCCGTATTAGAGCTGATGAGTTTGCAACCAGACCTGCTTGCACAAAGCAGGGGGCTAGGACTATTTAAGGCTTCTTGGGCCACCCTCAGAGGAATTGTCTAGAACGGAACAGATCCTGTAGGACCCTGGGGACAAAACTGCTCTGACATGACTCCTCTTGCCCCAGCTGCCACCTCCAGGAAATCTTTGATCATTTCTGTACCTCATAGAGGGTGCCTTGTGAGACTAGGGGCTGGGTATCCCCATCAGGTTATAGGACTTCTCAGGGGAGGGACTTGCGGTTCACCTTACCATAGTTAACCCATCCACTGAATTCCATCAGATGCCTCGAGAGAAAGAGGAATGTGATGGGCCCAAGGAACTCTCTAAACTCCGGCCCTGCCCAGGAGCACCGGATAAAAGAGCATGGGTGCTGATGGGAGTTATGGTGGCAGAGAGGGAGTTTGCTGGAACCGGGAACCGAGTTCTGTTGAAAGCCCCTCAGGGTCAGAGGCAGCATGGGTGGGAGGGGAACACTAGGCTCAGATCGGCATCTCTGCTCTTCCCCCAACTCCCCTCTCCCGCGAATCAAGAAACCAGGCAGCGAGGCTCTGGGGGCTGCTTTTATGGGGGCGACCTGACAGAGGGCATGGTCCGTACAAAACCGGGAACAATACATACATATATATATTATATACAGAGACGCGGTCCTGCGGAGGGCGGGGCAGGGGCGGCCACCGGCCGAGAAACAGGAAGCGCCCCGCGGACCCGCCCCCTCCATCTGCCGGGGCGCAGGAGGCTAAGCGCGTGGGCCCGGCACTGTGACAGCCAGCTCTTCAGGGGGTGGGGGCACGTCTGGGGGCTGGAAGAAGGGCTGAGAAATACTGATTGATGGCATGGTCTATTTACAGGGGACAAGGAGAAGCCAAACGGATGGGCTAGGGGTTGTCTGTTGTTAAAAAATGAACAAAAACCCAGTCTGGGGCAGGGGCATGAGAAAGAGGCAAAATGAGAGATGGATTCTGAAAGGGGGGGGGGCCGGGGGGGGGGGGGTCTCACCTCCCTTGGTCCAAGCCCCAATTTGGGGTTACAGTGGGGAAACGGAGTCAATTTCACTTAGGAAGCAGGCTGCCAGCAGGGCAGCCCTGGTCTCCAAAAAGATGCGAAGTAGTAAAATTTTGCCCTCCAGTCAAAACATTGGAAAACAGTGTGGGTGGGGGAGGCTGAGTCTCTGCGATGTTAGTACAAGGCTTCCAGGTGTGGCCCTGGGCAGGGCAGGGCAGGGCCTGGCTCTCCAGCGAGAAATGTCCCCCTTGCCTAAGGCCGGGGTCTTGCAGCCAGGCCTCCTAAGCTGACCTCCTCTCTCTCTGGCATTCCCAGCTTTGGCCAGGAAACCAGGACCCCAGAGGGCACAGAACAGTTCCAGGAGGAGGTTATGGCTATTTGGCACCTGGGGGAAGGGAGGCACAAGGAGAAATTGAGGGCTGCTGCCCCAGGAAAGGGGGAGCTGGGGCCCAGATGCCCTGGACTCTCCCCCTTTCCTGAAGAATATGTGAGAAATCAGTGCAGGGCCAGGCCCAGCCTCCAGGCTCTGGGGTGGACTCTCCCTCCAGGAGGAGGGACAGGGACGGGAGGAGGTGTGGAGGCAACCTCTCCCCAGCGGGAGGGTCAGAATGCAACAGAGACAGCACAATGATGGGGGGAGGGGGAAGGGCCAAGAAGGTAGAATCTCAAGTCAAGAGGCCCAGGGGCCACCCAGGAGCCCCATGGGCAGGAAGCAGCCTCCAGGTGGTGAGATGCTGGGAAAGCCCCCAGCCCCATTCCAGTCCAGAGACAAAGGCTGGAGGTTGTAAAGTCTGGCAGTTTCGTCTGCAGGTCCTTGTGTCCATCCACCACCCAGGCCCACCCTTGACATCCCTTGGCCTCTGTGCCTCAGCCCCATGGGGCAAGGAGGCCGTCCTTCCAGCCACCTCTGTCTGCCCGGGCCACCTTAAGGGGGCCTGTGATATGGGCCCTCTGGTCCCTGAAGCTGGGGGAGGTGGGGTGGAGGGGTGGGGGAGTCGGGGCACCTGTCCCCAGGCTGGTAGGGGGCGGGGTGGAGTTTTGAGGACAGGGGAGGGAGGACAATGGGAGGGGATTAATTATTGTCCGGTTAGGAATGATTCCTGTTAAGTGGAATTGGAATTCCTCAGTGTTTGCAGGTTTCCTTCCAGTTCTGAGATCTAGAAAACAAGGAGGAGAGGGGATCAGGCCTGGGCACCAGGCATGGGTGCTGCCCTGGCTGTCCCCGTGGTAGGCACATGATGACTCCCCCTTGCTCCCTCCATAGGGCCTGGCCCAGGGCACCCCTGGTCCTACCTTGTCCAGGAGCTTGTCCATCTCCTCCTTCCTAGCCAGCTCCGACTCCTCCAGAACCCGGCGCTGTGCAGTCTCCTTTTTCAGGAACTCGATCTCCCTGGGGATGGGCAGGGGACAGACGGGGGGGGGGGGGGGGGTTGGTGAGGGTGTGTGGTCTGGTTTCCATCCAGGGAGTCTCAGGGGCCTCAGCTCCACCTGGGCAGCTCTGCCCCTCTCCCTGCTCTCACGGCGGGAGGCCCCAGGTCTCCCTAAAGCCTGTGGGGCCTGGCTAAGCTGGCTCTGGCACCCAGTCATTCCGAACCCAGGTATCCCCACCATGGGGCCCCCCAACTTCTGTGCTCCTCCCCTCCCTACTCAGCTGGGGGCAAGGAGGGACTGCCACCAGGCTTCTCAGTCCTCCCTGGGCCCAGGACCCCCAGCCGCCAGCCTGGCCACGCACTTCTGCTGGTAGTCCTTGATGAGGCGCTTGGCCTTGCTGTATTTGCGCTCCAGGGCCTGGTACTGGGCCTGGGTCTCCCGCAGGTGCTCATCCACAGCCTGGCACAGGCTCTGGGCCTCGCCCCAGTAGCCCTCCAGCTTCTCCATGCGCTCCTTGTTCTCCTCCACACTCTGCTCCAGCTGGGCCTTCTCCACCCGCCACCGGCCCTTCTCCTGCTCCAGGCTCTGCAGCTGAGAGAGGAAGGAGGAGCCCTGGATTGATGGGGGCCAGAGGGAGCCAAGGAGGACCCCATCCCGGCACCAGGGCCCGAGTCTCGAGATGATTCCTGCAGATATGGAGCCCAGTGCCCCCCAACTACTAACTCTCCTTGGCTGAGCCTGAGAAGTGAAACCTAGAGAGGGAGGAGGTGGCACCTCAGAGCTCCTAGCCAGGGTCCCTGACAACGTACCACACTCCTAGAAGGCAGGAGGCCTGGGTTAGTCACCGACTAGCTCTGTGACTTAGGCAAGGCAACTTCTGTCTTAAGCCTCAGTCTTCCAATCTGTAAAATGGGAGTGATTCCTGCCTTGCCAAGCTCACAAAGGCTACAGTGAGATGGTAAATGTGGAAGATGAAAGAGCAGGGCAGGTGAGGATCACCATTGCCCTCTGGCCCCTCTCTGCAGCTCTGGCCCTGTTGACTAGTCCCTGCTCTGTGGCTTCCTGAACAATCCTGGCTCCTCTCCCAGCTCCCAGGCCAGAGTGCAGACCTCCCAGCCCAAGAGCTCAGTCCTGGAGCCTCTGTTCTCTCTATACTCACCTCCCACACCACCTCTATGCACTCAGAGCCCCAACTCTCCAGCTCCAACCCAGCCTTGCTCCCAACTCCAGCCTCGTCTCCCAGCTGCTCATAGGCACCAGGCCCCAAACACAACCCCCACCTGCACAAACTTATTCTTCCTTTCCAGACCAGCCCACCTGTTAGAAGGTGCCAGCATCTCATTGCCACTCCAGTGCTCAGCCTCACCCCTGCCTGCCCCTCCAGCCTTAGTGGCTGCAAACGCCACTTGCTCCCTGTGCCTCGGCCACAGGGGCTTTCCTACAGACACGCAGACTCACCACGTTCCCTCTTGCCAAGGGCCTTTGGCGTGCTGTCCCTCTGCCTGGAATGCCCCCATCGACCCTCCCCCTTGCCACGTCATTTCCCACTAGCTCACCCTTCAGCTCTCTGCTCAGGGTATCACTTCCCCAGAGAAGTCTCCTGTGATTCCCTCCAACAGCACAGCCCCACACACTCCCCACCTGGATTAGGTTCCGTCTGCTCTAGGAGCTCAGTAACCCCGTCCTCTCCTGCAGAGCCCCGTGTCAGTTTGCAATGGAACAGTCATCGGTGTGCGGACTCTAAGCTGCGCAAGGGCAAGGATCAAGTCTGCTTTTGCCCGTCACAGGGACTGGAGTGGTGCCAGGCACCTAGAGGCCACCCAAGAGACGCTTACGACCTCTGGATCACCCCTCCCCTTCAGGCTCTGCATCCACCCAGGAATGCAGTCTGTCATCTCGGCCTCAGAAATGCAGCTCTAAGCCGCTCCTCCCAGCCATACCCTTGGCCTGTACTCTGGGCAGCCCTCGCTCGCCCCTGCCAGGACACCACCGGGCCTCTAACCTCCAAGTCCTGCCCACCCTCACGCCCTCCTCCTTTGTAGACAGTGACCTTCCCACTTATGGCCACCATATGGCCACAGGGCCTAGGCTAGAGTCCTTCGGGGAGTCAGGATGCTGCAAGCCACAGCCCACCCTGCCAGACGAGCTCTGCCTCCGGCTTCTCCCCTGCAGGAACGGCTGCCACAGGCAGCGGGCCTCCTCCCAAAGCCAGCCTCCAAGCTCACGCGTGTCTCCCTGCCAGGAACACCCTTCTTCTGCCTCAGTCACCTAAACCCTACCCTCCCTGCAAGGCTCAGCTTTACCCTCTTCTCTCTCTGTGCATGGGTGTAAACCCACAGGTGGGAGTGCACACACGCCTGTACCTGGAGGCACCATGTCTGCACGGCCCGTGTCCCCCTGCCTCTCTCCACCACAGTGGAAGCCCCGCAGGAGTTGGGACTCCTAATGTGCAGGCCCGGCAGGGGCCCAGGACAGGCTTCTAATATGGCGTCTGTGTATCTACACGCCTGTGAGTGTGTTGGCACCCAACCTGCTTGTGTGGGTGTCTGTGCATGGCCCATATGCGTGTTTGTGTATGTCATGTGTGTCACCATCTGGTAGCATCAGCACCAGCCCCTCTGTGAGAATGCACGTCCCGTGACACTCTTCCTTTGTGGCGGTCACGCCTGTGTGTCTCACAACAGACGAACGCAGAGGGGTCTGCACATCCAGGCTGAGGCAACTGGGTGTAGTGTCACGAGAAACGTGGGTCCAGTGTCTCTGTGGTATGTCTGCCTGGAGGGGATGTCCCTTGGTGTCTGGTGAGTGGGTCTGTGGGTACTATGTGCCTGGGGTTCAGGCGGGTGTGGGCCAGTGTGTACCTCTGGGGAGTGTGCATTTATCACTGGGCCTGTATGTAGAGGACGTGTATGGGACAGTGTGAACACGAAGACATCTGGAGTGTGACTTGGTGTGCTTCAGGGTAACAGCTGATAGCTCAACTATGCATTGAGCACCTAGTGTGTGTCAGACACTATGCTAAGGACTTTACGTGGATTCTCTTGTTTAATCCTCACAACAACCCCACGGAGCTGGCACTGTTATTAGCCCATATTATAGGGAAGGAGGCTGAGGCAAAGAGCAGCGAGTGATGGAGCAGATGGGTCCAGAGCGCAAGCTCCCTTGCCTAGAGTGGCTTGTTCTGTATGTGCCTCTGGTGGTAGGTGGTGGCCAAGTGTCGGCATGTGCCAGTGTGAGGGTGGGAGTCGCCCCCACTCTTACCTTTCTCTTCAGCTGCTGGATCTCGGCCTCAGTCACAGCATGCTTGATCTGGAGCTGTGGGGCAGAGGAGCAGGTGCTCAGCTCCGCCGCGGGCAGACAGTGCTGCAGGGCAGGACGCTGGCCTGCCTTTGCCCTCCACCGCCCCAGGACCCCCCTCCTCTCACCTCCTTGAACTTGTGCACCAGCTTCTCGGGCTCCATGTCCACAGGGGACAAGGCATCCTCATTCTCTGCCAGCTCGAACACCTCGATGGCCATCTCACCACCCGGGAACGTGGGGCTCAGCTCCTCATCCTCGTCAGTGGCATACTCTCCAGTCTGCGAGGGGAGAACGGAGGCCATGTGCCCTGCCCTCCCCAGCCTCCCTGAGCCATGATGGCCAAGGCTTGGACCGGCAGGAGTCTGCCTGTTTCAGTCTGGGTGTTACCCAGGGTGTGGTTCATGCCTTGCCCATCAGACTGGGGGTCCCCTAAAGGCACAGGTGGTTCTGCCACAAGACTAGGACCCCTGAAGAAACAGCCCAAGCTTTCCCCCTCACGCTACGGGGTCCCCTGAGGTCTGGAGCTGTCTCCTTCCTCAGATTAGGTCCCTTGAGGTTAGGGGCTATGCCTTCCCCTCAGAAGGGGGACTCCTTGAGGGAACTGTGTTTTCCTTGTAGGACCAGGAAGGCTCTCTGAAGACAGAGGGTGTGACTCCTCCCTCGGACTAGGGGCTCTTTGAAGGAAGGGCCTGCATTGCCTCCCTCAGACTGAGGGCTCCCCCAGGATAGGGACTGGTGCTCTGGGCTTCTTTACCAGACCTGGGAAAGTGGCAGAGGCAGGGGATGGCTGTAACGTTCCATCTAGCCACCAGGGGGCGATGATGCTGCCAACCAGGCCAGGAGTTCCTACCTCCTCGTCATCCTCCCCATACTGGGCATATCTCTGCTCCATCATCTCCCGCTGCCATCGCTCCTGTTCCAGGGTCTGCTGAATTAGCTGGGCCACCTCACTCTGCTCGCCTGGCCGCTCCCGGCCAATCATAAACCTGCAGGGGCACCATTGTCATCCCCCTGCCTCTGTCCTCAGCTTGGGTAATGCCACCATCCTCCCACTGGTGCTCCCCTCTCCACACCCAGGCCCTCCCAAGGGAGGTGAAACAAGAGGGCTGAGTCCAGAGGCTACAGAGTGTTAATAATGAATGGGGGAGCTGGGGGCCCTTATTGTGTTTCCTTCCCAGGAGAGTAGAGGCCCACTAGCCCTGAGGGCCAGTTTCGGGGGAGGGGCGATGTCAGCCAAACTTCAGGCTGGGCTGCAGGAGACATGAGTTCAGGAGCTGCCAGAGTAGGGGCTCTTCCCTCACCACGTGGGAGAAGACAAGGCAGCAATGGCGAAGCTGACCCATCCCAGCAGGGCTGGGGCTGTGGAGGGGTGTCTCATGTGCGCTCCAAGGCTCTGAGCTTCAGGAAGGGGCAGGATGATGGTGACTGGAGATTAGGATGGAGAGGAAATAGTGGAACTTCCAGGCACCAGCCCCTCCTCTCCGTGGCCACCCACATCCTGTTTCTCTCTACCACCCTTTCCGGGGGGCAGTGCCCCTCTTGGAGGGGGACAGGGAGTGGTCCCTGAATGTTAGGCCGGAGAGGGACACAGGGCACTTCAAACCCAACCCCCTTGACAGGCCCAGGGAGGAGAGTCCTCCTGGGATTACACAGGGCTGGTGAGGAGGGAGGGATGAAGTGCCCGGTGGGGGAACCCCAACTTGGATGGTATTCTCCCTGCACAGCTTGGTTCTTCAATGAATGAATTGGGAACAGGAAGAGGGAAGGAGAAAAAGCCCAAGAGGCCAGTTTGGAGGCAGGGTGGACGGTGGGCCTTGAAGCCCAAGTGCAGGTGGGGGCCCAGCAGCAGTCAGGGGCTCCGGGTGGGAAGGCAGGCACCAGGCAGGGACACACACAGAGCAATTCCTTCCAGCCGGGAGGCAGTGGAACCTCCTCTATAAACTGGGCCACCCAGAAGCTTAACTGGGTGTGGGCAGGTGGGCAGAGTAGCCAGATGAGGACCGAGCCTCCTGCCTGCTCCCACTCCCCACCCGCCCCACCCTCCCAGCCCTCACCGCACGCGGCCCTTGGTGTTCCGGAGCACGGAGGCTGCAAAGCTCTGGGTCACTCCCACCAGACTCGTTCCATCCACCTCCACCAGGAGATCGTTCACCTGGATCCTAGGGGAAGCGACACTGGTTAGGGGGTCACCAGGGGAACTGTGGCTGGAGTAGAGGTGGCCCCCCTCCCATCAGAAACTCAAGGCTCAGTCCCCACAGGGACCTGGTATTTTGTCTACCTGCACGAAATGCATGAGCCGGAGGATTAGCTATCAGCCAGACCCACCTGTGGACTTTGAGACTCAGGCAAGCAAAGCAGACACAGGCAGCCTCCAGGACCAGGAGTGGTGGCAGAGACACTTCCTGTGACAATCACACTCTTGTCCCCTCCTCCATCACATCCAACAGATTGGTGTGACATCCACAAAGCTCATCACGGCCATGCACACCAGCAAGGGCCCGCAGCACACATGTGACACACAGCCCTCTTACACACACACTTCTGTACAGACCTGAGCTCACAGATTTCCTCCCAAATGCCTGAGACCCACGTAACACACTTTCTCATGTTCACACGCAGTCCCACTGGGTCACCTCACCCTGACATGGGGGCATAGCTCCCCACACGTTGCAGCTGTGGCTCCAGAAGCCCTTGTTCTCCACACAGGGGGATGAAGGGGCGGGAGGGATGCTTGGCCGCCTCCTTCCTCCACTCCCACTTCCCCCGGGGTTGCAGGCCTTCTCTCAGAGCTCCCCCACGGAAGTGGAGGAAATGGCTTATTGTGAACAGCTCACCCCCACATGCCCCGCATGTGGGCATAAGCTTGTGGACACGCTCTCTCACATGCACACACACTCCCCCAACTGCTGCCAGGCGACCGTGGGAGAGGCTCTGGAAAGTTCAAATGAGGGCTAAGGGAGAGAGCAGGGGCAGTCGCCATCCTTTTCTCTGCCCCCCATGCCACTAGGGCTGCAGCGGGCAGAAGCCCCCTGAATGAGGCCATCTCACCTCTAGCAACATGACCCTAAAGTCACTCAGCCCTTACAAGGACACCCACTCACTTCGGTCATATAGAGTGGGGCTGGGTTTGGAGAGACCACCGCAAGGTTGCCCCAATGTCCAACTTACAACAACCTGGGAGGTGCCCTAAAGCCCTTCCCACTTGTCTGCTGCAATACACACAGTAGAGCAGCCCACAGAGGGGACACTGGGCTGCCCAGGACTCCAGGAAGCCCTCCTAGAATACTCTGACCTACAGAACTCATGCCCTCCAGGCTTAGATGCCAAACACAGGCACGCATGCAAGGAGCAGCCTCATCTCCGGGCAACCCCCACCAAATTCTCTAACCACACCACACACCTGGATCCCCCTTGCTCTCTGGGCTCCAGCCATACCTGCCTACTTTCGGTGCCCTACCTGGGACATCTTGCGCACCCACTCCCTCAGCCTCTCTAACTCCTGTTCATCCTACAGGTCTCAGCTCCAACGTCACTTCCTTCAGGAAGCCTTCCCTGATACCCAGAGAGGTCAGGCCCTCCTGTTTTATTCCTTCGTGGCACCTGTACTTTTTCTCCATTTCACCATTTTCTGTGTGTCCACTTGAATGTTTGTCTGCCTCACTATGCAACACTCTCCCTGAGACTAAGGCCCTCATCACTGACTCTCCAGGGCCTGGCACCAGCCCTACAACAGTCAGGGACTTGATATTTGCTAAGGAAAAACAAATTCTCAAAAGCACTCCACCAGGCACACAGCCTCCACACGCGTGCTCTGCCTACTATGGCCCAACACACCCCCAAAACCAGGACACACAATGCCTACAGACAGCCCGCACCCTCGGACCCCAGAATGCAAACACCATAAGGGTGGGGTTTCCATCTGTTTTGTTCACTGCTGTACCCCAGGAACAACTGACCCCGACACCGGGAGTGGCGGATCCTGGCTTGGTGGCCCACCCCAGATGACGGTCGCTCGGGGACAGGGGAGGCGGTACCTGCCATCCCGATGGGCTGCGCCACCCTCAGTCACGGTCTTGACGAAGATGCCCAGCTTCTCCAGGCCCATGTCTGCCCCGGCCCCCATGCCAATGATGCTGATGCCCAGGCCCTCGGAGTCTGTGGAACAGAGGGTAGTGAGATGCCAGTAGGCGGTCGGGAGCACCAGCCGGGGGCTTGCAGGCAACAGAGAGACCTCCCCATCCCCAACCTTCACTCTGGGCACAGCCCCACCTCAAAAAGCAGTCCCTATGATTAGGGAATGTCCCATACCTGGGGACAGGACATCATTCTGTCCATCTCCTCTTGGCCAAGCCAACTAGGATGCCCTTGGGTCACTCACTGTCCTTTGCCCCGCCCAAAGAACAAATGGGTAGCTGAGGGAGGCAGGGGCAGGAGACTATTTGTATGCAGATGAGGGGGAATGGTGGCCTTGGGGATGGGGTGGGGTGGGGGTGGGGCGGCCACAATGGGCTCGGTTTTCTCCCTCTCTAAGCAGTCTCATCCATACTCACAGCCTCAATGACCAAAGCCCTCCTGCTTTTTTTTCCCCGAGGCCCACTCCCCTCTCCATGGTGGCCCCCACCTGTCTCATGGGCCTCTGACATCCAAACTCCTGATGTTCCCCCACAAACAGGCTTTTCCCGTCTGCCACTCCCTCAGGGGGGGATGGCACTGTCACTGGCTGCCATGCCTGGGAGTCACCTGGATTCCCCCCTGCTCCTCACAGCCTCTGCCAGAGCCAAATAACCACCAGAGCCTGCCGATTCTACCTCCCAAGGATCTGTCAAGGCCACCCACTTCTGGCATGGCCATCATCTTGTCCACACCACAGTGGTCTCCCTCCATCCACTTAAGACCCTTCTCCCCACATGGCAGCCTGGTGTGGTCTTTCTAGAATACTTTTCCCCTGCCTTGCAATGGTCTCCAGCTACGAGGCCTTATGTGCACACCCTACTTCCCCTCACTGTCCAAATCTAGCCAAGCCTGTCTTCTCTCTTTCCCACATACTCCCCTGAATTCCTCTTCAGAGCTCAAGTATCTCTTCCTTGGGGAACCCCCACCCCACGTCTGGTCAGGTCTCCTGTTAAATGCTGTTATAGCACACACCCCCCCCCATCCCTTCCCAGCACCTATTACAGAGCTTAAGGACGTAGTTAGATGTGACTGTTCCATTGACGTCTGCCTCCCCCATAGGTCTCCCCTCACGATATGGCCAACATAACCCCCAGGATGCAGCCCACAGTGCTCCTCAGGGACCTGGTAACTGAAGAAGCACAGAGAGCTGCATGACAGGGTTGCAGCCCGTGTGGCTGTAGGGCGCTGACTGGGGCCCAGTGAGAGGTAGAAGCTGATCATGCCTGTGGAAGACCCTGAGGGTCCAGGGCAGAAGCTGGCACAGAAAGGAGCCCCGCTCAGCCTGGTCCCGGTCTCTCACCCTTCTCCAGCTCCACGGGAAACAGCTCCAACCTCTCCACTCGCTTCTCCAGCTCGTACTCAGCTGAGGCCGCCATGGGATCCACGTCCTCGTTGCGACGATCGTAGTCCTCGTTGGAGTAGGTGCTGAACACCTGGGGAGGGGCCGCTTATCAGAACTGGTATGGGGAGGTCGTCAGGGCAGGCTGCGCCACCCACGGCTGCTCCACTCCTGCCATAGGCCTCCCCCGGTCCCGCAATGACCCCAGCTCAGAGCGAAGGCCCTTCTCATTCTGGAGTCCGTGGCGCAAGAGAGAAGGGGATGCAGCCTTGCCCAGTTCATGCCATTACTCTCTCTTGCAGCCCCAACTTGCATGGGCACGGCTAGCTGCAGAAGGAAAGGAAGAGCAATCCTGGGGAAACTGTCAGACTCAGCAACCCAGGTCTTCAGGTCAGAGAGAGGGACCAACAGTCAGGGACAGAGAGACAGTGAGAGACGAGGACCCAGAGGGCGAGACAGACGCGAGGGTGGACACGGACACAGACGGCAGGAGAGTGGAAGGAACAGGCTGAGCAGGAGAAGAGGGGAAGACGAGGAGGGGAGAAAGAATGGAGGAGACGGCTAGGATGCCAGATGGGGAGAGAGGGGGGAGCGGGTGTGAGATGCAGGGAGGGGGAGGGGAGAGCGATGGATGGAGAGAGGCAGAGGGGCACCCAGGACCCAGTGCAACCTGAATGTGAAGTTGAGGCCGGGGTAGAGGAGGGAGGAGGGCAGGACCGGGCAGGACCACCTCCACCTCAATGGAGAAAGGGCAGGCCCTCTACCTGAGGTGGCCCTCAGCTGGCAGGAGCGGGGAGAATGCCAGGCCCCCGTGGCCTTGCCTGCATGGCCAGGCCTCTGCCTCCCTCCAGAACTGCAGCTCTCTGAGGTCTGCCTCTTATTCCCAGCGTACTAGGAGGCCCATCTGGCAGGAGCAAGGAGGTGGCAGCCTCTCTGACACTGTCCACAGTGAACCCAGACTCTGTGGGGACCCTAAGGCCAGCCCTGCCTTGTTGTCCCCCGGACCCCTCTCCTGTCTCCCTCTTCCTGTTTCTCAGCACAAAGGGGAATTCCCCAGCCTGACCCTCTTCCAGAAAGAGAGAAGGCAGGGCAGGGCCCTAATTCTGGGCCCAGGCAGGGGTGCCCCCAGTGGGAGGTTAATGAGCACCATTTGGGGTCCCATGACGTGTTCGTGCTTCACTGCCTGCAGCGACAGGTTGGCACCATTTGGAGCCAAGTGGGGGCGAGGAAGGGTGGGAGCAGCTCTCTCAGACGGCTGGGCCTGAGGCCTGAGGAGCTGGAGTGGGGCACCGTCTCCCCCGAGGCCCCTGCCAGGGCCCCCTCTCCTCCAGGAACAGGCCCCATGGGCATCCCAGCGGACAGCGGCACTCCTGTGTCCCAGCCTTTGTTTGGGCTCGCTCCATGTCACCCCCCAGCCCCCACCACAGAGGCTCACTCCCACGGTGGGGGGTTCCTAGGATTAGAAGCACAGCTGGGAGAAGCCTATGTGGTCACTTAATTCACTGCCCTCAATTTCACAGCATCAGAGAAACTGGAGCTCAGGCCCTTAAAGCTCATCGTCAATTGTGCAGTGGTGGGACTGTTCTCCTGACACCTGGCCAGCGGCCTCCAAGCCCCCCTGGAGGGACGGGCCACCCAGGCTGCACATAGTGCAAGACGCCAGGTCTGCTGCCAAGGTCACGTGGGTTAGCCAGTGGCAGAGCAGGATGAGACTGGGCCCAGCTGGGCCCTCGTGGGGGGGGGTCACCCGTGACTTTGTTCCTATTGCACACAGGCCCCAGGCCCTAGGTCAGAGGCTGGCATGAGCCTGGACCTGGCAAGCGAGGTTTGGCCCACTTTTGCATGAGTCCCCTGATCCTCACCCTCTGCTCTGGCAGACAGGGTCCCTTCATCCCTCAGGCTTTGTGGTGGCGCACACTGACACACACACTGTGACCTCCAAACACCCTCACAGCCTGTCCTGAGCTTTGCCCTCCTCTCTTTTCTCAGTCTGTCAAATCCCGCCCTCTGCAGCAAACCCAGGCCTCAGGCTCAGAGGCCCCAGATCACCCCTCACATTGCCCACCCCTATGTGCCCAACCTATCAGAGGGCCGTGGGCCCAGCCCCCCGACCCCAGGTGACAATCTGAAGTTGGGTTCTCTGTCCTCAGCAGAAGCCTCCATAAAGGCAACAACTGGGTCATCGGCAGGGCACAAGCCCCTGGACTTGGTATCAATGCAGGGCAGGGGCAGGGAGAGGGAAAAACTGGGACCCACCGCCAGGGTGGGGAGGAGGAAATCCCCAGCAAGGTCAAAAGTCAGACACACCAAGGCAGCACCACACACCACTGGCTTCCACACTTTGCGAGCAGCGGTCACCAGGGAGTCGGGGAGCACTGCTCCAAATCATGTGCTATTTTTTACACAAAAATCAGGATAAGGTGTCAAATATAGACAGTCAGAGGCCCAGGACTGAAGGACCAAACTCTACCTCTGAGGGGATCATCTCTGGTGGTGGTGGTGGAGGTGGGGTTCCTGACTCCCTCAGGGGTCCCCACCTGCTTCCTCAACATCCTAAGAAACACCATAATCCTCCATTCCCGCCAGGATCCCATCCTCTTCAGGAGGGGAGGGGGTAAGAAAGGACTTGTAAGGTCATAGCCCGATGAAGGGGCTGGCCTGGCAGCAACAAGCATGGTTCAGGCCTCTGGCTGGGGCAGGAGGTGGGAGAGGGCCAGAGGTTAAGATACCAGGGCAGGGGAGAGGAAACTTGGGCAGCTTCAGTGTCTGGGAGTAGTTATGGAAACTGCCAGCAAACAGATGAGGGTTTGGCTGGGGAGAGCTAAAGGCAGGGTCCAGGCCAGGGAAAGTCCAGGCGCCTGGACACCGCCATGCAGCGGACCTGGCGCTGGGCACAGCTGAGCCTGGGGCGCTAAGAAAGGCCATTGAGGCTGAATGTGCCAGCCAAGAGTTGGGGGGGGGGGGGTCTGGGGTTCTTATTTCTTCCCAGGGGATGTCCCCTGGCCCATCAGCACCCCTCTGTGGTTCTCACCCCTGAGGATCTCAGGCACTGGCACAACCCACAAAACAATCACCAAGAGTGGGGGTAGGTGGGGGGGCAAACTGAGACCCCAAAATGGACAGTTCTCATTCCTCTTTCAGGGGACCCAGAGAATGTGGCAAGAGCACTTGAAACCTGCCAAGGCCACGGGGGGCTGTCCTATTGAGTGGCCAAGAGCAAAGGCTGGCAGGTGCTGCCAGGAACTCTGGGGGGGTTCCCAACCCCACCCCCTCCTCCTCTGAGCCCTGGGGAAGGCCCAGCCTGGTCAAGGGCCACACAAAGTGCCTGCTCCCTTTGGAACCCAACATCTCCACCTTGGGGAGCTGGCCAGCACAGACCCCACGGAACAGGGCCCCAGCCCAGGCTTTTCCCCCACCCCAGTCACATGGCCCCAGCCCAGCTCACCCTCACAGACCTGCTTCCCTCTTTCACTTCTGCAAAGTTGGGGTGGGGGTACACACAGGATGGAGGAAGGGCTGCGGTCCACTGCACGGTCCCCTGCACCTTCGTTTTGGGAAGTTGCTGCCTTCTCCCTCCCTCCCCCTAAGCAGCTCCAATACGGGGAAAGCAGGGGTGTTTCTAAGCTCCGCTGACCCCTCCCGCCCAGAATGGAGTAAGGACCAATGTGGGGAGACTTTCCTGAGGACACACACACACACACCCCTTCCCACCACCCATTCCAGTTTCTGGAGGAAGAATGTCTGGGAAAGGACGAGAAAGCAGGTGCCCCAGGACTTGCGTGGGGCAGGGCGGGTGGGGCCCTAACGCTGGGCGGGGCAGCAGGCAGGGGAACCTGAGGGCAGGTCAGGGCAGGCCACCCCCTGTCTCAGGTCTGAAAATCTTCCCCCTCTGACAAACAGCTGGAACTCCCCCACACCCCTCTCAGGGTGGTAACTTCTGGGAAGGGGGCTGGGTGGCAGGGGCTGACTCAGCCTGCCAAACCCGGCTGGCTGGCGAGGCGGGGGCGACGGCGCGCACGTGGCAGGGGCGGCGCGGGGGCGGGAGGGGGGCTCACTTACTTGGATGGGCGCCGTGCTGAAATGGATCTTCCGGCTCGGGGCCGGGTCCTCTTCCTCCGAGAGCCCTGGGATCTCCACGCACCCCGACTCGGGCTCGTAGGGGGGCTCCCCATCCTCCTCATCTTCGTCGTCGTCCTCCTCCAGGGCACTGCCCCCAGAGTCCTCCCCCAGCCCACTATAGGCGCTCACGTCCACCAAGTCCGCCTCCGAGAAGTCCTCCTTCTTGGACTCATCTGCCTCCTCGGGGGCCACGTCCGGGGCCCGTCCATTGCCCACCCCTCTCTCAGGCGCCGCCAAGGTCGCCGCCGCCGCCGCCGCCGCCGCCGCCGCCGCCTCCTCGAGGGCGGCTTGGGCCTTCTGCTCCTCCGGCGCGGGGCTGGCTGTGGTTGCCAAGGTGCTGCCATTCTCCAGGGCCGCGTGGACCGTCACCTCCGCCTGGATCACCTCCCCGGGCGCCGCCTCGGCCTCCGACTCCCCGCTCTCCTCCACCTCCACCGGCTTAATCTTGCGCACCTCCCGGGGCTTGGGGGGCGGCCGGGCGGGGGCCACTCGGTGCTGCGGGGGCTGATGCCCTCCGGGGCCGCGCTCCTTCTCGGCTGGGGCATCCCCCGACGGGGCGGGCGGTGGCGGTGGCGGCTGGAACACGCGGGAGCGCTTACTGACCAGCTTCGAGTTGACTTGGGGAACCCCGGCGGCCGCGGCCCGGGGGATCCCGGGCCCACGGTGGAGGCCGGTCCTCGAGTCGGCCTTCTCAAAGACGGCGCTGAGCTGGCTGACCGTCGGCGACACGGCGTCGGCGTCCAGCTTGTCCAGCGCCTCGGTGCTGCCGTTGAAGCGCACCACGACGTCCAGCTTCCGGTCCTGCAGGCCGGCGCGCTCCTGCCTCAGCAGCCGCCGCGCCGCGGCCTCCTTGTCGCCGCCCGCGGCCGCCGGGGCGCTCCGTTCGAACAGCTTCCGCGTCTCCTGCAGCCGGGACGGCGGGTGCGGCGGCGGCACGGGCTGCGCGGAGGGCGCGGGCTTGGAGTCGAAGCGGCTCACGCGCTCCGACACGCTGGTGCCCAGCTTGAGCAGGGCGCTGTGGTCCACGTTCTCGTTCAGGCTGCTGGCCCGCGGCAGCGACAGGCGCACGCCGCGCTCGGGCGCCCGCGGGGCCTCGCTGGGGCCCGCGCCGCCGCCCGCCTCGCCCGGCGGCCCCGCCGTCGTGCCCATCTGCAGGAACATACTTTTGATGCGGTGGACGTTGGAGCCATATTTCTTGTGGTGGGCCGCCTTGGGTGCCTCGTCGGGCCCGGGCGCGTCGGGCGGCTTCAACGCCTGGATGCCCGCCTCGTAGGCGCTGCGGTGCGGGGAGGCGCTCCGGAGGGGACCCCCGGGCCCCCGCGGCTCCGTCTTCATCATGATGGGGGGAGCCGGGTTCGCATCCCCCCGCTTCCCGCTCCCCCCCTCCAACAGGCGGCTCGCCAAGTCGGGACCACCGCCCCCTCCCCCCGAAAAAAGAAACCCCGAAAGGCCTTTTTAGGCTCCCCCCCAAACCAAGCTGCCAAAAACAGTTAACCCTGCTTTAAAAAAGAAAAGAAAAAAAAAAAAAACCCTCCCAGCGCCCTGTGTGGGTCGCCTCCCCCAATCAAGCTGCCAAAGACAGCCAGCCCCTCTTCCAAAGCCCGAGCGGCCTGTACGGTCGCCCCCACCCAAAGGAGAAAAGCGGCGGCCGGGCCGGTGGGACCGCGCGCCCTGCCCGCGAAGCAGCGGCGGAGGCGCCGGCTCACATCGTCCGAGGCGGTGTCAGCGGGGCTGGCAGCCCGGGCGCCCCCCACCCCGGCCGGGGGCCTTGGCTCTCGGGGGGCCCGGCACCCCGGTGCCCATGGCTGCTCGGCTGGCCCGGGCCGCTCTGCCGCCGCGCCACCCTCCCTCCCTCCCTCCCCCCCGCGCCCCGAGCCTCGGTCTTTCTCTGGCTCTGCCGGAGCGGCGGCTGCCCGAGACCGAGCGGCTGCCCTTCTCGCCGCCGCCGCTGGGGGACTGGCACCTCTGGGTCCTAAAGGGATCGGATTTCCGGGCCGGAGTCTGAGCCCTCCCCTTCCCCTCCACCGAATGTATCCCCTCCCCTGCCCTGCCCTCGCTGACAGCCTTCCGCTGACCTCGACCCGGGCCGATTCTCTTCAGCCCTTCCATCCTGACCTCTGAAGGCGGCTATCACAACCCACATAACCGCACCCCGTTTCAAATTGGGGAGAGGCAACCCAGCCACAGTGGTCTGAGGGCGGCCCCTCTCCACCCCAACGTGAAGGGACATTAGTGGGAGGGGCAAAGGGTCGTTTCCTTGAAGGTCTTTTGAGCTCCCTAGTGTGGTTCAAGGCCATCAGCATCAAAATCTGGGTGCTTCAAAAATTTTAGAAATTCCAATTTCTGGGCCCTCCCCAAACTTTGGTAAGCAGAATCTCAGAGGCAAGGCTGGGAATCTGCATTTAACACTTTCCCATTGGGAACTTTTTGCACCCTTTAAGGTGTGAAACCTTGGCCCAGGGTTGCTGGCCTTGTGCTGGAGGAGGAAAGGCGATGGAGAAAGATGGTCCTTAGCACCCAAGTGGCAGCCCAGAGCTGGCCTTTGCCCTTTAAATCTGAAGAGGGTGTCCTGTCACCTGCCTGTTCTGCACCAGGCTGGAAGAAGGGGCGGAAACTCTGTCTTCATGCCCCTACTAGAGCACTCTTGCTTCTCAAACAGGAAGAAGGAGTTTTGGAGGAGGAATTCTGGAGGCCTGGGGCCAAAGTCTGACCAGGGAGAGCTCTAGCTTGGGTCTCATCCGAGAAAAAAAGATCCTGGCCACCGTGTGCAAGTGTGTGTAAGGAGGGAGGGGGAAGGGAGGCAGTGACCTGCACTTCCCGGCCACGCAACCCAGAAAGCTGTTTTGATGATCCCCGCCCGCCCCCTACACACACACCCAGAGCCTGGGGTTGCCCTCTACCTCGCCCCAGCTGCCAGGGGCTGGGAGTGAAAGTCCACCCTCTAGACCATGACAGGTCCAGATGCTCTGCTTCACTCCACAGATCCCAGAAAATGGTGAACATTGTGGACCCTAGGACCCAGAGAACAACTCAGGCACAAAGCCTCCCCCCCACTCCCAGCTGCTTCCTGCATCTCGGGCCTTCCTGCGGCCTCTGCCTCCTCCCCCGCCCTCTTCCCTTCCATCCCCTTCCTCTTCCCAATCTCCCACTCTCTCCCCTACCCGTGGCCTAGAAGGGCTGTCGAAGGGAATCCTCCCACCCCTCCACTGTACCGGTGTGTGTGCGTTTTGTGGGATATAAACCGGTTAGCACGTGCAAAAGAGCATGGGGGATGGGGTGCGGGAAGCCGCCTGGGAATCCTGAATATTGGGGCAAGGAGGGGCCGGGAACCACTGGATCCTGAGGCTAGTGATTCGACGCTAAGGGAGAGGCAAGGGTTAGGTTCTGAGCAGGAGCCGGAAATGAACCCAGACCTCAGACTTTCCAGTGCCACCTGCCTCTTCTTTGCCCAGATGCCCAGGGAACTTACCCCTCTCCAATTTTATGCGGTGGGGCAGAGTAAAGAAGCCAGCCTCAATCCCCCCCTCCCTCCTAACCCTTCTTAGAAGACCACTTTCAAGAAGAAGCTTTGGGAAGGCTGGGGCTTGAGCACAACCCCCCCTCCCTCCCAGACCCCTCAACCCTGCTTGCAAGTTGGGTGAGACAGAAATCTCACCTAGCTGGGGTTGGGGGTTTGGGCAGTGTCCTCAGAAGCTCTTGTGTGCATTGGAGGAGGGCGCAGGCCCCTGAGTGTTCTGCCCAGAATCTCCCACACCCTTTGGTGAGTCATCTTAACTAGTCCCAGCCCAAGGGGTCCGTGCCCACGCTTCTGGCCAGGTGGGGAAGCCGGCTTCTAAGGGTGGGAGGAGGCGCTTAGAACCAGCTGTGAGGCCCAGCGACCCTGGGACCCCCAACAACACCTCCAGTAGCAGCTTGGAGTGAATGAGAATTATTGGGGTGCTCGGGTCTCCCTTTCCTGAGACTCCAAGAGTGAAACCCCTTTAAGTGTTTTGGGGTGCAGGAGGGGGGAGCCAGCCTAGAGCTTGGAGGGCTGAGACTAAGGAATGGGAGTATTATTTCACGGGCTCCCGGTTAGCTCAGCGACACCCCCAGCCAGAATTCCCGAAGAAGATTTTTGGAGCAATAAGCGCTTTACCATCTGTCCCTCCTTCCCTGGGGTCAGGCACCCAGCCGGGCTGGCCTGTGAGACCGGTAGGGAAGAGGGTGTTATCTCCTCCATCCCCTCCCTGCCTGCCTGGAGCAGTAATCCCACCTGGGAGGGCCAGGAGGGTGGTTACATTTGGGAGGGTTCGTTCCCATCCAAAGGGAAGGATTTAAACTTAGTTTATTCCTCAGGCTGCGGCCTCACCTAGCTCCTCCTGTTCAGTACTCCAGGGTAATTTAACCATTCTTTCTCGTGCCACTGTCCCTTGTGGAGGAGGCCTGGATGCCCAAGTTGCCTGGTGGTCTTTGAATGGAAGTTCTTTTCTTACCTTTGCCCTGGAAGTGAGGGTAGAGTGGTTCCCAAAGTTGACCCAGAAGCTGGACTGCCGGAGTTCAAATCCTACCTCCCATGACTTACTAGCTGTGTGACCGTGGACAAGTCAGGTAACCTCTCTGTGCTCTGAGAGGATGAACTGAGGTGAAAGTGGCTGGAACACAGAAGATAGGGTTTGTGGGAAAGGAAATGCCTTTCCCAGTCCTTGCTAAAAAAAACTGGAGGTCCTTTATTAAAGCCCCTCCCTGTTTTCCCACCCACCCGCAAACTTGATGAGGGCCCTCTGGGACTCTTCCTTAAGGCTTGCTGTTTTTAAACGCCAGGTGTAACTGCAAAGACAGGTGATGAAGGCAGAGAGAGACCTGATTTGTGATAAATCCAAGCCCTCAGCACCCTGGGCTCAGGCCCGGGCTGGGAGCCAAGGCTGGCTTCTCTTCCCAGCCCTGGGGCTTTGAAACTCAGCCTCTGAAAGTGGTGTTTCCGTGGCCACGGTCATCTGAGCAGAGGCTGGCCTAGACCCTGCCCTTCGGCCATTTTGTGGTGAGCCAGTGGTCCCTGCCCCCATCACTCTCCTTCATCTGTCCTTCTCTGCCAGGAACTTGGGTTGATATGAGGATGCTGGAAAGGCATGCGTGTGTGTACACACTTACACAGAGGAGAACTCAAATCCAGGATGTCAGTGTTGGAGGGCCTTTAGTGGCCCTTGGCTGACCCCTTCCCAGGGGGAATGAGGAAGGCTGAGACATGAAGAGGGAAGTGGCTTACCTAGTCTTAGAGGAAAGAGACCAGGCTAAGGGTCACAAGGTCTGAATCGAGTCCTAGTTCCATTCATTTGCTGCGTGATCTTGGGCCAGTCATTTCCCCTCCCTAAGCCTAATTTCCTCAAAATGCTCAGTTTGAATGTCTGATTGTGTCTCCTGAGCGTGAGCGATCCTGATCTCCCCTGCTCTGTGTGCAGCAGAGCAGAACGTGGGCTCTGAAGCCAGACAATCTTTCTTAGAATCTCCAACCTGCTGCTTCCCAGCTAAGAGACTTCAACAAGTTCCTTCATCTGTGAAACGGAGATAATGTACCAGCCTCATAGCGTTGTGAAGATTAAACGAGTTCTAAACGCATAAAGCATTAACAACAGCTCCTGGCCAAAGTAGGAGCTTGGTGCGTTGGCTGTTATTGATTACATGTATGGGTGTGCACGCATGTGTGCACATGTGTGGGCAGGTGTGGCCAAAAACGGACATCAGTGTTTGCATCTCTATGTGTGTCTTCATGGGACCTTGGGCCTCTTGTTTCCTTCTATGGCCTATTATGTGGAATTCTGAAGTTTAAGCATCCCTTGCCTGTGGCTCCTCCAGATCTTTTGGGATGATCCCTAGAGTAAAGGTGACCTCCCTTCTCTTCCTTCCCAGGGATTTTTTCATTCCTGCCTCTTAGTGTCCCAAATCCCCCATTGCCCCTGCAGGGAGAGGGGTCCCTTGGGGTCCTCCCGCAGCTGGCAGACTGCCTTGCTGCCTGCGCCCCTCTGCTCTGCCCCCTTTCTGTCATTCACCCTCCATACTTCACTCTAGTGCCACTTGGAAAGGGAGACCAAGCAGGAGTCAGTGTGTGTGTGTGTGTGTGTGTGTGTGTGTGTGTGTGTTGGAGGGGGAGAGGGTAGGACAGAGGAAAGATTTCTCCAAATCATCATTTGCTTTAAAAGAAAGCCTATATTTAGCCAGGCTTAGAGGGCCTGTAAATATGTATTTTGCAATGCAGACAGCCATAGCTGTGAGAGCTCCAAAGATATGCAGGGAGGTCAAAGAAAAAAAAAATAACCGGAAAGATTGGGCAATGTATTTTGTCATCAGCAGATTCGAAGAACTCTTTCTACTGTCTGTTCCAACTGCTAATAATACACATTCCTATGTTTTGATGACGGTTTCTAATTTTCATCTGCTCTCCGGGTCTTGTGCAGTGGGTGCCTGAGGAGGAGACTGGCTCTCAGACTCACCTTCCTCCACCAGCCTTTGCCTCACCTGTGCTGGGTCAAGGAAAAGAGCATCCTGCCCCTGCCTGCTCCCCTCCCCACAGGCACCGCCAGGCTCTGCCAGGCTGGCCTGGCACCTGGCACACATACAGCCTCCATAAGGCCAGCTCTCCAGTCTCCCACACTCGACCCCTTGCATTTCAGGTGACCTTGGGGGTGAGGGTTGGGGGGACAACTTCTGCCACTTCAGGGCAGCTCTACTTCAGAAAACTCTTTTTTCTTTTAGTTTGAAAAGATTCTTTAAGAATAAGTTCAGAGAATCACATAAAACAGAGTTTACAAATGCTACCATTGTGCCATTTTGGCTTCAAGTTCTTTCATATAAAAAAAATAGAACATGAGGGGCCGGCCCCGTGGCTGAGTGGTTAAGTTCACGTGCTCCGCTGCAGGCGGCCCAGTGTTTCGTCAGTTCGGGTGTGGACATGGCACCACTCATTGAGCCATGCTGAGGCGGCGTCCCACATGCCACAACTAGAAGGACCCACAACTAAGAATATACAAGTATGTACCGGGGGGGCTTTGGGGACAAAAAGGAAAAAAATAAAATCTTTGGAAAAAAAAATAGAACATGAGAGTCTGCACTACAGCCCTTCTTTTGCCCCAATCCCGTTGCCTGCCACACCCACTCTCACAAATTTGAGATGCATCCTGTATAGTCTATAATTTTGTATTATTATTTTTAATTGTAAAACATTTATAACATGAAATGGACTATTTTAACCATTTTAAGCACACAGTCCATTGGCATTAGTACATTCACGTTGTTGTGCAACCATCACCACTATCGGTCTCCAGAACTTTTTTCATCTCCCAAAACTGGAACTCTGTACCCATTAAACCAGAGCTCCCCATGTCCTCCTCTCCCCAGCCCCCTGCAACTACCCTTCTACTTCCTGTTTCTATGAATTTGACTGCTCTAGGGACCTCGTGTAAGTGGAATCATACAGAATTTGTCCTTTTGTGACTGGCTTCCTTCACTTAGCATAATATCTTCAAGGTTCATTCATGTTGTAGCATTGGCAGAACTTCCTTCCTTTTTAAAGTCTACCCCATAATTTCATATTTTCCCTACATATTTAAATATTCATAAAGCAACACATAGCAATGCTTTCTCTATCATTCATATGTATATAACCACCATCATCTTGCGTGTATCATTTTGTGTCTTTTTTTCACTTGACACGGTTTTTGGTTTTTCGCAGTGGGGCCACGTTGATACATATGGCTTTGATTCCTTCTGTTTATTATTTCATCATGTGAATTTCATCATATTTATTTATCAGTTCCTCTACTGGCTGGCATTTGAGTTGTGGCTATGTTTTGCTATAATAAGCAGGGCTGCCACGAACACCGTTGTACTTGTCTGAACCCATCCTTAGAGTGTATATTTAGGAGCAGAAGACCAGAGCTGTCGGGTAGGCGCACTTTCAACTTGACTAGTACTGCCAAGCTGCTCTCTATGGAGACTGCACCAACTGATGCTCTCGCCACCAGCATTTGTACAAGACGTCTTGCCTGACCACATCCTTGCCAACATCTGCTCTTGTCAGACTTTTTATTTTTGCCAATCTGCTGGGTGTGAAGTGGTATCTCATCTGAATCTGCATTCCCTGCCTATGAGGTGAAGCATCTTACCATGTTCCTTGGTCATCTGGGTCTGCTCCAGGCAAATCGCTTATGTCCACATCCTTTGCCATCTATTGCAGCTTTGGATACAAATTATAGAAAACCCAACTAGATGTGGTTTAAGCAAAAAAAAAAAAAAAAAGGAATTTTACTATCTCACATCACAAGAAGTCCTAGGGTTGGTTAATTTGGAGACTCCAACTGTGACATCAAGGACCAAGTTCTTTCCATCACCTTGTCATCATGTTGGCTTGCCTCTTAGGCTAGCCCCCTCATGGTCCAAGACAGCTGGCTGCCTCAGCTCTGGGTGTCTCATGCAGACAACAATGTCCAGAGGCAGAAGAAAGTGGATGCTTCCTTCTCAGTGTCTCTTTCCCAAAGGCCATACAGGAGATCCCCCTTCTCATCTTGGTGACCAGAATTGCATACATGTCCATACCTAAACCAATTATGGACCAGAGGAACCGAATTATCATGCTATATTTAGACCAATCACCATTCACCTGAGGGGGCTGGGAAAGGTCGCACCTCCCCCAAAGCCTAGACCCCTGATTCCTGAGTCAGAACAATGTTCCATTAGCAAGGAAGAGGGGAAAGCGCGCCATCTGGCACTCAAAAGGTCGGCGCTTTCCTTATTGATTTGTAGGAGGTCTTTACATATCCTGGATACTAACCTTTTATCTGTTTCATGTGCTGCCAACATTGACACCTAGGCTGTCGCTTGTCTTTTAGCTGTGTTTATAATGTCATTTTTAAAGCAGAAAGCTTTTTTTTGGGGGGGGGGGCGTAATGTAGTAAAATCAATCAGTCTTTTGTGGCTTGTCTAGGAAATCTTTTCCTACCCTGAGATCGCCTACATTTTCTTCTAATTATTTTAAAGTTTTGTTTTTCCCTTTTAGTTCTTTAATCCATCTGGAATTAATATTTATGGATGGGGTGAAGATTTTTCATATGAAAAGCCAATTGTCACACCACTTCTTATTAAATAGTCTATTCGCTCTCACCGAGTTACAATGCCACTGCCGTCGTAAATCAAATTCCCACTTATGCCTAGATCCGTTCTGGGCACTCTATTCTATTGATCTCTTTGTCTGGCCCGGCACTAATACCACATTGTTTTAATTACTGTTGCTTTCAAATAAGTCTTGGTATCTGTTACGGGCTTATTCTTTTTCAGAATTGTCTAGTCTCTCCTCGGTCCTTTGCTCTTCCATGTGAATTTTAGAATCAGTTTGCCTAGCTCTCTGAAAACTCCTCTTGGGATATTTATTGGACTTGCATTGGATCGCTAGATTCATATGAAGAGAGCTGTCTTTATGACATTGAGGCTGCTCATTCCTAAACTTAAGACATCTCTCCATTTATTCCTTTTATAGCCTATAGTTTTTACAGTTTTATAGCCTATAGTTTTTCTTCATAAATATCTTTTGCAAGTTTTTTTCTGGGTTCTGTACGATTTTAATTTTATTGTGAATAATTTCTTTTTAAAAAGATATTACAATTTCCAATAAATTATTGCTAGGGTATGGAAACACTGTGGAATTTTGGAGTTTATTTGTATCTGGATGTTAATCGTTGTTCAGCAACCTTACTGATAACTCTGAAAAACTCTAATAGCATGCTTGTAGAATCTCTTGGATTTTCTATATAAATAATCTCCATCTGCAAAAAATGTCAGAGATTTTGTTTCTTTTATTTTCCTCGTCCTTCTATCACTGAGTGGTGGCCTCTGAATCTGACTTCTCCCAGCTCTGCTGTGCCAGTGGGCTGGCCCTGGGCAGCTACCGCCTTGCACTGTCAGTTATAAATAAATAAAAGACCCCTTACTTTCTCCAGAGCTTTACAGTTTACAAAGCACTTTCACTTCCATTATCTCATTGATCTTTATTACCCCCACTTTACAGAAAGGGAGTCTCTCGGTGGAAAGCGCTCTGGCTCCACATCCAGAGATCTAGCTGTGCAGAATACTGTGCTGTGGGACCTCAGACAGTCCCTCCCCGTCTCTGTTTCTCCCGCAAGCTACGAAGTTTGGCGAGGGATTGTCTCCGGCATTCTCAGATTCATGTTTGACGGCTTTGGGCGGGCACGAGGCTCCAGGAAGCTCTTTGAAGGCTGAAGTTCACCGATAAAAAAGGCGGGGGAGGCGTCTGGGTACACTTAGGTCCTCAGGCTGGTGCCCCTAAATTTCGTGGTGGGTGGGGAAATAATGGAAATATCCTTGGAAGTCGGAGGGTTGATATAGATGATGGGAAGAGACTGTGTCCAGCCCGCTGTTTCCACGCGGGTTCTCCTGCCCGTTTAGAAGAACATCTTCTGGACCCGGAAAAAGAGGACGAGGTGGAGCTATAGATCGTGGGTTCC
This sequence comes from Equus quagga, assembly GCF_021613505.1. NCBI lineage: Eukaryota > Metazoa > Chordata > Mammalia > Perissodactyla > Equidae > Equus > Equus quagga. The sequence goes on along the minus strand of NC_060277.1, from coordinate 90,792,029 downwards.
CTCCTCCGTCGCCCTCCTCCAGCCGCCGCGCTCAGTACGCACTTCGGACGCGTAGGTGCACCCCCGGGCGGGGCGCTCCACGGCCAGACCGCCCCTCCACCCCCGGCTCCGCCCCAATATTGCGCATGCGCAGGTCCTTGCTGGAGCCGGCGAACGCGCCCTCTTGTGGCGGACTGACAGATCGCACTCTTTGTTGTTGCGCTGGGGGCGGGCGAAGAGGATGGAGGAGAAAGATGTGGGTGGAGTCTGGGAGGCGATGCGACAATCAGATCACAACGACGAGAATCTCTTTCCTTTGTCCCTCATGACAATATATAACCCCCCGTTTTAGATGCAGATGAAGAAAATCTGACCCTCAGAGATCAAGAGACAGGTTCACAGAGACAGAAGTGGAATGAGACAGAGTTGAGGAGATGATGCATTCATTCGTTCAGTCATTCATTCATTCAGCAAACATTCGCTGTTTTGGGGAGAGACAGGGACAAAGGACCAGAGGTATTAAACTGAGACATTGACGGGCCAAGATCAGGCAGAAAGCTGGGGAGACAGGTGCTGATGGCAAAATAACGGACAGAGAACCAGCTAGCTGAGAGCGGGGCTGGGGTAGCAGGAGTAAAGCAGAGACGCCGGAACCTGGGCTGGGCTCATGGAGACAAGGCTGAGAGAGACCAAGATGCAGAGACCTGACCCTCCAGTCCCCCAGATGGATGCTCCAACTGGTGAGGATCAAATTGGCACTCAAGATGGGACAATGAAGCACCAGGAGGGACACTAGTTGCAATGGATTGAAGCAATCAGATATGTTTAAAGCCATAAATTTATAATTATACTACTAATTTAAAAAAGCTAATTAGTCACAGTTTGGAGGATGCTAGGGAATCAGCTCATTATTTGGAAATTGGTAAATACAAGAACAGAATCAAGCGTTTATCCCATCTTTCCTATATGCACTGTATTCCACTCAGTAACCAAATAGTAAGCTAGGGGCAGTTTCTCTGTCTAGAATTATTCTGGCTAATAAAGGAAGGAGCGATGGAATTTGAATATCACCATTTTGTAGGAAAAAAAAGAACTGAGGGATGAGGCACTGAGTACCAGTGGCTGCTGTGCCTCTGGATGAAAGAAGTGTCACTACCACCTATGAAACGGTCTTGCCAAAGAAAATGGAACTTACACCTGATCAGGACTCTCGATCCAACTACAATTTACAGGAAATAAGAACGTACAGGAAGGGCCAGCCCGGTGGCCCAGCGATTATGTCTGCACGTTCTGCTTCGGTGACCCAGGGTTTGCCAGTTCGGATCCCGAGTGTGGACCTGTGCACGGCTCATCAAGCCATGCTGTGGCAGGCATCCCACATATGAAAAAAATAGAGGAAGATGGGCACGGACGTTAGCTCAGGGCTAATCTTCCTCAAAAAAAAAAAAAAAAAAAAGAATGTATAGGAAATGCAATTTACAAGAAGTACAGAGGTCAGAAGAACATGTTAAAAAACACTATAGAGATGCTATCCGCAAAATTCAGACTGTGGAAAACTACACAACAAATGACCTGGTTCCCTCAAGGAAAAAGAAAGAGCGAGAGAGTTGGCGGGGTAACATAGATTTAAAGAGATTTAAAAGAGACCTATCAATCAGTTTCAGTGTGTGTACCTTATGTGGATCCTGATTCAAACAAATACATTGTAAAAAAAAAATGACATTATGAGAAATTGGAAATTTGAACACTATAGATCTGATATTAAGAGATTATTCTTAACTTTAAGGTATGATCATGTGATTGGGTATAATAATTGTGATTATGTTTAAACAAAGAGCCATTATCTTTCAAAGATAGACAATGAAATATTGACAGGAAATTAAGTGGGGGGGAAATTAAATAAGAGGAGTATAGATGAAATGAGATCGGCCACGAGTGAGAACTCTTGACGGGGTGAAGCGTGATTGATATATGGAGGCTCATTAGAGTATTCTATATACTTTTGTTTGTCCTCTGGAGGGCCAGAGGAGACTTTTGGGGGACTTCCAGCTGGCTCCTGGCACAGTCCCTGGTTGCCTTGGTTTTGGGGACGGAGAGAAGGACTAGTAAGGAAGGCTGGCTGCTGTGGGCCTGGTGACACTGGGTTCAGGCACTGCCACCTTAAGACAGCTGAGGGTGTGTGTGGGTGGCTCCAAAAATAGCAGGGGAGGCAGCAGGGGAGAGGGCAGGAATCACATGGAGCCAGGAGGGGCTGAGGCCTGGCGACTGACCGGGCTCCGGCACCTCTGCCTGCTCCCCCGAGCCCTCTGGCTCTCCCTCTGCCTCCACAGCCTTTCTTCCTCTTTCCCTCCATCTTGGAGAAGGCAGAGGGGTGCCAAGGTGACTCGGGGACAAACACCGCCCTGTCTGAGAGCCTGAGCAGATGCTGACTCTGGAATTAGCTGGCTCTCCAGGGACGGGTGGACGGTCAGGTGGGGAGAGAGAGGAAGGGACAAGGACTAAGTCACTGCCCACGGGTCACCCCAGTCTGCAGGCCAACACCCTCCCCCTCAGGCCTGCCTCAGGGCAGGGCCCAGACATCCTTGCCTGGGGCCTTTTTTCATGGGGGTGAGGTGGCAGCACTCTTTGTCCCCAGGCCCAGGAGGGCTGCTCACACAGCCACCAAGAATTTTGGAACCGTGGCATCCATGGGCCCCTGCCTCCTTGTCAGAGCATCAGAGTGCCCCTCTGTCTGCTCAGCCCCTCGAGAGAAGGGCACCCCACCCCTTCACCCCTGGACTCAGATCCTTTGGCAGAGGCAGGAAGAAAGAGGAAGCGGGGCCAGCCAGCACCCAGTACCTCAGCGGTGTCATGGATTGAGGAGGCACTGGGCTAAGCTCTTTATATGCATTCAGCCACTCAGTAGTGTGGCCTTGGGGAAGTTCTACACCCTTGTGCCTCAGTTTTCTTGTCTGTAAAATGGGGACAATAGTACTACCTTCTTCATGGAACTGCTATGGGCATGGAATGAGTTACTCTCTCTAAATACAGATAAAACCTCTGGTGTAGGTGCAGGCGGGGGTTAGCTGTCATGACCCCAAGCAGGCAAGCCCCACACGGGCAGCGGTCTGCTCGTCTCTGCGTCCTCCGTGCCTGGTCCGTGGCAGGTGCTTTACAGATGTGTGCTGGCTTCACGATTCTGTGGATTCCTCACAAGGACACCAAGGCGAGCACTATTTTTGCCAGTTTGTAGTTGTGGAAACAGAGCCCAGAGAGGGCGACTGAGTCTTTCAAGGACACATATCCAGTAAGTGGTGAAGGCGGGATTCATGTCCAGGCCTGCAGGCCTCAAAGCCTGTGGCCGCCGCCCCACCCCTCTTCCACTCCCCTGTCTCTACCTGTCTTCCCAGACCTGGGTTACACGCGGTGGGGTGCTTGGTCTGAGGATGAGGCTGGGTGAACAGGCACCCTCGTGTGCCCGTAATGAAGTGGTCGCCTAGCCCCCTGCACCTAGTTGCTAGGCCCCATGCCAGGTCCAGGGACACAAAGGTAGTAAGATCCTAGTCCACCCCCAGTGCTGTGCATAGGGGTTCAGGGGCCCCCGCGGCCTGGGGGAGGACAGAAGCTTCAGAGAGGAGAGGATGCCTGTGCTGAGTCTGGAAAGGTGGGTGGAAGTTTATCAGTCGGATGAGGGCAGGAAGGGAGCTCCAGGCAGAGGGAACAGCTTGTGCAAAGGTGCATAGACTCAGGAGAGCATAACAGGTAGGAGGGCAGCCGAGGGAGGTGGGCAGAAGCCTGGCACGGGGGGGGGTGTGAGTGTGAGTGTGAGTGTGTGTGTATGTGGGGGCGTGGGTAGAGAAGGGATTCTAGACGGCATGGCCAGGCATAGGGTGGGCCTGAAAGCCAGCAGCAGCAGGGGAACTCAGGGCAATGGGAGCCATTAAGGGTTTAAGGGGAGACGGAGGCGTCAGGTTGGTGGTTTAGGAAACCTATTCTGGCCACCAGGAGGGCGCGACTGGAGGGGCCTTGTCACATGAGGAGCATGTCCAGCCTAGATTGGGTGCCTGCTTTGGGTGGGGATGGACAGGGGCCCACTTGCTAAAGCCAGGGCCCAGCTGCTCTGGGACACCTCCCCGTTCCTCCCTCCCTCCTTCCCTCCCTCCCTCCCTCCTCCCTGCTCCTGTCTCTGTCACTCATGGGCAGCCAGGCCAGGCCGAGGCAGCCATGGCTGCAGCAGTAATCTGGATTCCTCTCCTTGTGGGCAAGTTGGGGCCTTCTCAGGGGAGAGGCCCAGGACGAGGGGGTGGGATTCAGGGCTGATGAGATGGAAGTATGGAAGTTCCTCGAGAGAGGGGTCTGGGGGGCTGAGGCAGGGGCCAGAAGGACTTTGGGGTATAAATGCCATGCTCGGCAGGGGGTCCAGGGAACTGGGGCTGGGAGCTCTGAGAGTTGGGGTGTCCTAGTCGGGGTGGGCCTGACAGCACAGGCCCGGAGCGCTGTGGGCCCTTTAATGGGCTGACCGGGACGGCTTCTCCCTAGGCCCAGGCTAAATTTGGCCCTGGGAGGGTGTGGGGGCCCGCTGGTGCAGATCCTCTTCCCGGGACTCCAGATCCCCTTTGCTCGGCTCCCAATGGCCTCTAGTGCGGGCCCTGTTCCCCTGTATGTTGGAGGAGGCTGGCGGGGGTCCCAGAATGGCTACCCTCCTCCTCCAAAGGCTCCTTCTCTCTCCCCCTCCTCTCCAGCCTGCCACACACTCAGCATGAGGTTCTTTTCCAAGTGAACTTAGCTTGAACCTCCCCCCAAATCCGCCACACTCACTCACACCCCCCCACACCGCCTCCAGCCAAACATCAGTCCTTGCCCACTTGACCCCAACAGGGGCCTAAAATGGGGAGTGGGGGGTGGTCTGGTTGGGGCTCGTCATGGATTAAAGCGTGTGGCACAGGCAGGCCTCTCTCTGTCCTTTCCTGGGAGCCAGCAAAGAAGCCCCCCTCCCTCACATGCTTCTTTCGGTCCCTGAGGGGCACCAGGGACATAGTCGGGAAGGGGAGCTTATCCCCTGCTCAGAACTGAGGCTGGTCCATGTGTTTGGGGTTCTGGGTCCCCACAGGTCTCCTGGCAGGGCTGGGGGACACCGAGACCCAGCAGACCACCCTGCACCCGCTTGTGGGCCGTGTCTTCGTGCACACCTTGGACCACGAAACCTTCCTGCACCTTCCCGAGCATGTCGGTGAGAGGGCCCGATGGGCACCCGGGGGAGCTGGGGGTGCCTGGCCCCGCGCTGGTGAAGGCTACTATCGTGTCTCCAATCCCCTCTCCTCCCTTCCACCAGCTGTCCCACCCACCGTCCCTGTCACCTACCACGCCCACCTCCAGGGACACCCCGACCTGCCCCGGTGGCTCCGCTATACCCAGCGCAGCCCCCACCACCCCGGCTTCCTCTATGGCACCCCCACATCAGAAGATCGCGGACAGCAGGTCATCGAGGTATCAGCAGGGACCCCACGGGGCTGTGTCACATGTGTGTGCTCCTTCAAGTTCATTTACATAATTTACATGCTTCTAATTTGGTGGCATCTCAGTCCTTTCCTGGCAGGCCCCAGCTGCACCATTTCTCCACTAACCCCACCTCTCAGCCCTCTTCCCCGTCCTCCCCCAGGTCATAGCCTACAATCGGGACAGCTTTGACACCACCCGGCAGAAGCTCTTGCTGTTGATTGAGGACCCTGAAGGTACCACCGGGCCCACCCCACGCCCACCCCAACAACACCAGTCCTGGGGGATCTCTCCTGGAAGGTGGGGTGTGGAAGGGAGAGACTTGGAGAGTAGTGGGGAGCAGGGCATTCTGGAAAGACTCTGAGGTGTATTCTTGGCTGCTTTGCTGACAGTCTTTGGGGCCTTGGGTGAGTCATTGAGGCTGGGTGTTTGAGAAGAGCTTTTGGGACCTGCGACGTGCGTGCGGGGTGTTAGGGAGGAAGGAAGGGTCTGGGGGGATGCGGGGAGGAGCTTGGGTCAGGTCAGGCTCGGGAAGGATCCATGCAGGGCTGAGTGCAGCCTGGGGTGCCAACCCGGCACTTCCAGGCCCCCCGCTGCCATACCAGGCTGAATTCCTGGTGCGCAGCCATGACGTGGAGGAAGTGTTGCCCTCATCACCTGCCAGCCGCTTCCTCACTGCCTCGGCGGGGCTCTGGGAGCCGGGGGAGCTCCAGCTGCTCAACATCACCTCTGCCTTGGACCGTGGGGGCCGCGTCCCTCTTCCCATCGAGGGCCGCAAGGAAGGGTAGGTATGCAGCCCAGGAGGGCTTCCTGGAGGAGGAGGAGGAGGAGGCAGCTTGCCTTTTGTCTGTGTGGAGGGCATAGAATATGGGTCTCCCTAGCTTCCAGGTGGGGCTTTACTCACCTTTGCACACCCTCACCACACCCGTCTGCACCTCGCTGCTTCACACCACTGTCCACTTCCCTCCGGCCGCCCCCTCATCTCCCTCTTGCCCTTCATGGGTCCAAACCCTAGTTACCCTGAACTCTGCACTTCCTGGTGGCCCACGAGGACATGAAAGATCCATCCGTTAAAGGACATCCTGGGGGGATAAGACCCCTTAGAAGACTAGAGTGTTCCTGTGTCCTCTCACATAACCCCAGATCTCAGGATGGGCCTGTAACCTCCAAATCTCCAGTGCCCCACCCAGACATCCCTCCAGTTCGCTGACGGCAGCTTCTATCTGGGCCCAGGGTGTACATCAAGGTGGGCTCTGCCTCACCCTTCTCCTCCTGCCTGAAGATGGTGGCGTCCCCCGACAGCCACGCTCGCTGTGCCCAGGGCCAGCCTCCACTTCTGTCCTGCTATGACACCTTGGCACCTCACTTCCGTGTTGACTGGTGCAATGTGTCCCTGGTGAGGAGGGACCCTGGCTTTGGGTGGGGGTGTCCCGTGGCCCCATCACAGTCTCTTCCCTACCCCCCTTCCCATCCCAGTCTTTCTGTCCCCATTTCTTTCTCTGATTATCTGCTTTCTCTGTCTCTGTCTCTCTGTGTCTGTCTGTCACACACACACACACCACACACACACACGCACGCACGCACGCACTGAAGTTCCATCTTCTCCCACAAGAGGGAGACAGAGTCCATAATCCAGACAGACACAGACTCAGAAATCCCAGATATACCCAACACAAGGGCTAGAACAGTCTCTCCCACAGGGCAGTTCCAAAACCCTTTCCCCAACAAGGGCCTCTGTGTGACAGCTCTGTCTGCTTCCTTCTAGCGTGTCACCTAGCAAATCTGCCCACAAGGAACAGATAGCTCTCATCCCCATGTAATAAGCCAAAGACGCTCACTACTGCTCTTTGGTATATGGGGCCGAGGAATCCGGGGTCCCTGGAGACCCTGACTCCCGGGGCTGGGAACCCCGGAGCACTCTGGTCCTGTGAAGTGTCTGACAGCGCAGCCAGGGCCTGGTCCTCAACCACATTCTGGAGCACTTGCTCCGCACTGGGTACGATGCAATCAACATGTTTTATCCTCACAAATCACCCCAGGAGACAGTGCCTCTATTAGCATTCCGACTTTACAGGTGAGGAACCTGAGGCACTGAGATGTAAATCATTGCAGTAAAGCACTGTCTGAGACAGAATTCAACCCAGGCAGTCGGACCCTGGAGCTGTGCTCTTAACCATTGTACAGTCCATCCTCTCCCGGGCTTGTCCTGCTAGGTCACCCAAGCTGGGGGAGGCAGGCAGGAGGAAACCCTGTTGTTGCAAGGGGCAATAGGTAGAGTGGCCCCAGAACCCCTGCCCTGTGCCCCGGGGGTCTCTGTGTCCAGCTAGCCGCTCCTGGGTCAGCCATGGACTTTCTGAGCAGGTGGATAAATCAGTGCCAGAGCCTGCAGACCAGGTGCCCACCCCTGGTGACGGGATCCTGGAGCATGACCCGTCCTGCTCGCCCACCAAGGCCACAGCCCGAGACTTCCTGACTGACGCACTGGTCACCCTCCTGGTGCCTCTGCTGGTGGCCCTGCTGCTCACCCTGCTGCTGGCTTATGTCATGTGCTGCCGGCGGGAGGGACGGTGAGTGTGGGGGACGGACGCAGGGAGGGCCCTGTGGCTGGTGCTCAAATCTGTGGGACTCCTTGTGGCACTTGTGCTGTGTGGGGACCCAGACCCCTCAGGGAGTGGGGTCCTCAGCCAGGAAAGGAGTGGGGGACCCTTTGCTGGGCAGCTCAGGGCTTGGGTCCTGCTCGGCTTAGCACCAGGAGGGGCTTGTGGATAATAGTTAATCCCCTCCCTCGCTTTTCTACAGGCTGAAGAGAGACCTGGCCACCTCTGAGTGAGTAGGGGAAGCTGGGGGTCGGGTGGGAGCCCCCTTAGACTGTCAAGCTGGACCCACCAGCCTTCATGAGCATCGTAGACAAACCAGATTATTCTGGGATGATGGGACCACCTTTGGCCACTGAGCTCCTGCCCTGGGCTGGGTGGATGTTGGGCCTGGCCTATCCTGAAATCCCAGGGCATGGCTCCTCATTTTCTGGTCTCCATGGAACAGCCTAAGTAGAATGAGACAGGGGAGGGGACCTGGCCAGGCTTTGGGGATCTGCTGCCACCCTGGGGGAAAGGGTTGAGAAGCAATTTAAGAGGATCCCCGCTGGCATTCATGCACACACACACAGACGCACACACCCCCATTTCACTGTGAGGCGGGCACTTGGGTTCCAGGCCCGGTTCTGCCACACAATCACTGTGACCCTTTCTGGCCTCAGTTTCTCCACTTGTGATGTGGTCGGACTAGCTAATGTCTGTGGATGCTTTCAGCTCCTCCAGCCCTTCCCAAATCCATCTCGCCTTTATTTTGCCCAGGTTTCCCTGACCCGTGGCCTCACCCCTCCTGTGTACCCAGCCCTCTCGCTCTCCTGCGCCCTTGAACCCCAGAGATTCCAGGAGGCAGGTGTGAAATAAGTCAGGTTCCTTTTATTCCCGCTGCGCGGAGCCTGTGGCAAGCCTGGCACCACTGCCTGCTTGCCCGGCCTGCCTTGTTAATTGCGGCGGCATCTGGCCGCTCTGCGGACCCCCTTGACTGGCCGCTTGTGCCCCTGTTTGGAGCCCAGGAACAACCTGCGCTGCCCAGGCCGGCGCTGCTCAGGCCGGCGTGGCCCAGACCGGCGTGGCCCAGACTGTTGTCGCCGCTGCCGCCGGCTTTTGGCCTTGAGCTTGAACTTGGAGGCCGGCTTCTTCCTGATGCAGAAGGAGCCTTAGGCCCCCTTGCCGGTCACCTGCCTGAGCACGCCTTTGTCCACCAGCCGCTTGAGCACTCGCCTGAAGCGCCAGGCGTTGCAGGTCATGTTGTAGCCGGAGGTGGTGACGGCCTTCCTCAGCGAGGTCATGGATATGCGGCTGTACGCCCCCTTGTCCGCCATAATCCCGAGGATCACCTTGGATATGTTGGGCTTGGTTTGGCAGGTGTGGTGTCCAGGCTCGCTCTTGCCAGGGGCTCCTGACACGCTGGCCTGCTGGCCTGCACCCAGGGGGGTGTTTGAGGCCAAGGGTGCAGATGGTGGTGGCAGCGAAGGGTCTTTCTGCATCTCTCCCTGGGGTGGGTGAAGGGAACTGGGTACGAGGACCTCCAGGATGGCAGCTGGAAGTCTTCACTGGGGTGCTCCTCGGTGGGTAAGGTGTGCCCTGGGTCCTGGTTCCCTCAGAGGCTTCCTTTCAGGGCTCTGGCCCCAGCCTTCCCCTGGGTGGCCAAAAGGAGGACCAAGGATGGTCACCCACGGCTGGCCTCAGCAGACTTGTGCCTTGAGCATAGGGGATGGTAAGGTTATCTCTGTGGTGACCTCAGGGGGACATTGTGAGGCCACCAGAATCCTGTGAGGGTCATAGTGGCCTCATTGTTCCCTCCTGGGAGGGACGGACGGGAGATGCCAGATAGTGTGGGCATCTGACATGCCAGGTACCCTGGGAAGAAGGGTTGTGGCCGTGTGGGCCAGACAGGCAGACCCATATGATGTGTGCGTGCACAAGCAGGGGCATATATGCATGAGTGCCGACTGATTCCAGGGTCTTCTGAGACCCCAGCTTTAAACCCATTGTGTTGACCCCACCAACTTAACCTATTGGGTTGAGCAATACAAACATTTTTAGAATCAGAATTATACCAGCATTTATGAATTTTTGTGGGGAATATATTTTCCAGAGTGAACAGAAATGTCATTCCTTGCTCTACCTAAATCAACTTAATTCTTTGATCAACTTTCTATACAAAGCAATGAAAAGGCTTTGCTTTTTTTTCTGTTTTCATTTTTTTTAGATACAATTTTTTTCGCATTGGGATGAGTGATTTTCTATGTAAATTTTACGAGGAGGATTTTATTCCTCAATTTTTTTGGCCTGTGCCAAATTTGATCAATTGTATCTTGTGCTATTGTGGATATTCTCTTCTGACCAGCTATTTCCACTACATCCAGCTTTTCTGGGTCAGGTTTGTAGCCCTGACGGTGTCAGGAAAATCGACTTCCTCCATCAGTTTTGAATCAATAACCAATTTTACCGTGTACAATATCGGCCCTTGTTGGTTTGAGTTTTGTGTTGATTTATTTCTACAAAATCCATTTTTTTTCTTGCTCAATGTCTATCATTTTTCAAATTATCTGCAAATTGTGATTCTGCTGCCTGTTTTCACCTCTATCTGGTCAGAAAGTTCTCCAGCCCAATGAGCCTCTCCTGTGGTCTGTGTGCCAGAGGAGAGGCTGTATGTTGGTGGTGTGTGTGTGTGTGTGTGTGTGTGTGTGTGTGTGCAGGCATGTATGTGCAGGAAGGCCTGCCCATTTGTGTCTGCCCAAGTGCTGATGTGGAAGGATGTGGGGGCAGCACCGCGGGTCTGGCTCCTGCTCCTGCTCTAGAAAAACATCCTCAGAACATTTTTCCACCTGTGTGTGTTGCCAGAGTAATGAGACCCAGATGTGGGGCCGGGGGCTGGGAGGGGCCCATTAACTAAGGCCCTTCCTCCACTGGGGGCATTACCTGCCTGGCTGCCTGTGGCCCTCGGCATCCACACGCTCCTTACTTCCTCTCCCCCCTCAGCCTTCCTTGCCTGGGAATGGAAAACAGTGTTTTGGACAACTCTGCTTGCCAAATTCCAGAATCAAGAGCTCATCTTGACCCTCCCCTGGCCTTAGAGGGTGACTCCACCTCCTCCCGCCAGCCTGACGGGACTTGGTTCTACTCCCCCCAAGGAGGAGCATGGCTCATTCAGCAGGAAGCTAGAAAGTCCTTCCAGTAGTCTAATCTCTCAGGCTCTAGCTGGAGCCTGTGCCACTAATGGAGATGTGGACATGGGTGACGACCACTTGCCTCCCTTATTTGACCAGTAACCCAGTGACAAGCAGGGTTGTTTCTGCCCTACCTGGGCCCCCTCCCCTTTAAAAAAACAGTTCTTATTGCTGGTAATGAAAAGTCCTTGCCGTCTGTCTGACCCAGCAGCCAGGTAGTCTGGGAGGACATCTCCAGGCTGAGCCCACAAATGTGAGTGGTTTCATGCAAAAGGGCTTGGAAATATCCCTCCACTGGAGGCCAAGTTCATCAGTGGGCCTACTATAATAAGATAATACTGATGATGATAATAGTAACTGAAGGCTCCCTAGAATAATAGCTACCACTTGCTGCATGCTGACCAGAAGACATTCTAAGTGTTTTTCCAGAATGAACTCATTTAATTCATGTAACAACTGCGTTAAACTTGAGAAAATCGTGGCACAGAGAGGTTAACTAGCTCACACAAGGTCACACAGCCAGTAAGCAGAGGAATTTACGTTTAAACCCAAAGCAAGTCCTCATGCTTAACCATTATGCTGCCCTACTTCTCAGAATGAACTAAAGCTTGCCACTGGACAGCAGAAAGCAAGACTGAGAGAGTCAAATGAGAACGAAGCTGAACCTTCTGGGGAGAAACGGGCTAGAGCTCAGGCGGGACTTCCTGAGGTGTGTGGCCACCAGTCCACTCAGAGCTGCTGGGATTTCCAGCCTGTTGAGGGTGGAGCCTGGTGCTGGCCTCCAGGAGCCTTGGTTTGAAACAAAGATAGGGAGACAGGACTCAGTGTGTGGAGCTGGTCCATGCTGGGGGCCGACTGGGGTGGGAGTGGGAGGGGTCAAAGTATGGAGGGAGCGAGGGACAGGTCTGAGGAGCCAGAAGATGAGAAGGTCAAGGCATGGCAGCAAACAGCTTGGGCAAAAGCTAGGAGGTGGGAAAAGATGGAGGAGGTGTGTTTGCCAGATTCAGGGATGGGGGAGCCGAGGAGGACTGAAGTTCAGTGGCGGGAGAGGGCGTTAGTGGAGGGAGCTGAGTGCCAGAAGGGACTGGAGGGTCGTATATCCACTGGAGACATATGTCCACTGGGGATATCTATCCATGTCTTGGTATCTCGGGAGCTCTTACCACGTGCCAGGCACATTTCTAAACACTCAGCCTGCATTTTCTCCTTTAATCCCCACAACAATCCTGGGAGGTAGCTTCTATTATTATCCCCATTTTACAGTTGAGGAAACTGAGGCAGAGAAGTGGTTAAGCAACTTGCAAAGGACACACAGCTTTAAATCCAGGCTGTTGACACACAGAGCCCAGGCCTCAGTCACCGGGCACTGAGCTGGTGCCACAGAGCTTTCTGTGTGTGAGTCTCCCTCCACATAACGGGGGAAGACTGCAGAGTGGCTCGGACGGAGTGCCAGGCTGAATCTCAAAGGGGGGTGCTGACTCCTAGAGCTGATGACTCTGCCTGCCCTGTGCCCCAGCATCCAGATGGTCCACCATTGCACCATCCGCGGGAACACGGAGGAGCTGCGACAGATGGCAGCTAGCCGAGAGGTGCCCCGGCCACTCTCCACCCTGCCCATGTTCAATGTGCGCACAGGCGAGCGGCTGCCTCCCCAAGTGGACAGCGCCCAGGTGCCCCTCATCCTGGACCAGCACTGAGGGCCCACACTGAGGCCCTGCCCAGGTGGGTCTGGCTGGGCAGTGCCAGCCTCATTTCTGGGAACGGGTGGCCTCCGTCTCAAGGCTGGGGCAGGTGGTGGAGGATGGGGGATGTCAAGGGAAGAGGCACACAGACCTGCCTGCCCCTTAATGGGGTGGCTCATCAGTGCCAGGGCTATGCCCCCCAGTGCCAAGCTCTTGGGGTCAGAGAGTCAGGGTAGGGAAGGCAGGAGAACCAAGGCCTGGTCCTCACAGGCCCCCACTCTCTCTTCCCTCTGCTGTTCCAGTGCCAGCCCTGGCCTCGTCCTCCCTTCTCTCCGTACTCACAGAGCAGCCATGGCCCACGGCCACACCCTTCCTCCTGATTCCGGCTCCCAGCCCGACGGACCCAGCCCGACGGACCCCAGGCTTGGAATAAGCAGAGAGATGAGGATGGGGCAGGGTGAGGGTCCCCCAGAATAAATACCTGCTGCTCTGCTCCTCCCTTGCTGCCAGCGCCTTCCTCTCAGGAGCACCCGAGCCTTGTTGCCTCTGTTTCCTGCAGAAGCGGCCAGGGGCTGCCAGCCTGCCCTGTGGACTCCTGCCATTTTGCCGTTTTCTCGAATTCTCTGGAAGCAAGAAGGAACGACATGCATATGTGGCCCTGGTCTTAATCCTCACATCAAGCCAACAGTGAGGGCTTACTGGATCATTATTCCCATCTTCTAGACAAGGAAACTGAGGGCCAGGGAGAATCTGTGACTCACCCGAGGTCACAGAGCTAGCAAGTCGCAGAGTATGGATCCCACTGTGGCGTGTCCACCTGCACACTGCCTTCTGGAGGGTTGAAGGGTTCTGGAGGCAGGAGATCCAGGCTCTTACCCATCCAGATCCCCTGGAGGGGGAGCCCATTGGGTAGTTGTGTAGGGAGACGAGCCCATCTAGATACGGAGAGAGGGGGTGGGGGGCAGGACCCTGAGTGCCCAGGCTCAATGACCCCCTTCCAGTGCATTCCTCCAGGGACAGAGCTGAGGTCTGGAGGACACTGCACAGCCTGGACATTGAACTGAGTGTCACCAGCTTGGCTTGGTGTCCATGTGAGCCCTGGACATCTCAGCTGGCCAGGGAGCAGCCCCAGCTCCTTTTTCCTAGGTGGCTACAACCAAAGCGGGCCACTCCCCCATCCACTGCCATTCTGAGCCACACCTGGTCTCACATCTGACTCCTCGAGGGGACAGGCCAAAGACCAAGGCCCAGAGGGGACCTGGACAAAGGAGAGGGAGCAGAGGAGCAAGGACTAGTGGCCCAGGCCCCTGACCCAGGTGGCAACTCCAAGAGAATCCGAACAAAGGCAAGACGCCGACAGCCCTGGGCCTCTACATCCTTTTGTGTTGTACCCGCCAGGTCCTGGAACCATTCTCCGTCCTGGGGCTGACTCCCAATCTTCCCTTCTCCCTGGGGTGTGGGTGGTGTAGATTGGGGCCCGCAGGGAGTGTCCACCACCTGGAGACAAGGGCCCAGCCTGGGGGCTGTTTCAGGGGTGGGGGGTGCAAGTGCCTCCTGGGCCAAGGATCCCCGAGGAGGGCTGAGTTTCTGCATACTGCCTCCTGGTGCTCAGAGCTGTGTAGGCAAGGGGTCCTGAGGGCCCCAAATTGTCCTTGGACCCCCCCCTTTGTCTCACTCCCCAGAATCCTCACCTTCATCGTATGTCCTGAATCCAGCCATTTCCCAGGCTCCATCTGACCTTCCCAGTCCAGCCCCAGGGCCTCGCTTCTGGACCCCGGCCACTACCTCCAGTGGTTCCCATGCCTGCAGCAGCCAGGCCCAGTCTTTAAAGGAAAGATCCAGGTGTCTTGTCTTCCCGCTCTCAAGCCTCTGATGCCTTCCTTTCACGTGAGGGTAAAATCCAGCCCCCGGGGTGAAGAAGCTATTGCTCAAGCTTCTGCCATTATCTTCTGTCCCACCTCCCTGTGGGGCATCCCATATCCATTAATTAGTTAACCCCATAAGGATCTTTGGAGGCAGGTGGAGGCCCAGTGCTGGCTCATCTCTGTTGAGATGTGTTGACTGAATGGTTCCTCAGGTGCTCACCCCCCAACCACCTGGGTTCTCTGACCAAAGGGCATCTCTGACTTCTCATTGGGATTTACTCCTGTCCCTGGGGGCGCCTCGTCTGGTGAAAACGAAGCATTGCACAGAATCTGCTCAGAATGGAGGTTCATAGCAGCCAGCCTGCTGTCTGGGGTGGCTCTTCCTTGATCCCTGTCCCTTGAGGAGGGGGCTGCCCTCTCCCTGCCTCTGTGCTCCACCCGCCTGCAGCCAGGCAGGGCCTCTGTGTGCTTCCCATGCCGGCCAGGGATGGGAGAGTTCAAGGCCAACCCCTCGCTTCCCTCTGCTTCCCAGCTTTGCCCTGGGATCTTGGCAGGGCCTTCCTCCCAGCTCAGCTCCAAGGAGCGCACGGGAGCCTGGCTGCCAGCCTGGAAGGAAGTGGCCCAGACAAGCAGCTGGGAGGATGGCGTGACTGCAAAGGACACTGAGCCGTGCCTGGGCACACACACGAGCACGCTCAGCCACCCCTGGCAGCATATGGGGAGGGCACGGACACACCTAGCCCCCCTTGACTCATTGAGGGGTAAGAGTCCACCCGGGAGTCACACTCCACCCCCCCCCCCACCAACAGCCGAGGACAAATAGACACAGCGTCCCCAGCGTCCACCTCCTTCCACTCTGAGAGTGGACCTCACACCCCCCTCCAACCCTATCTCCTCCAGTCCCACAGCCAGCACTGCCCATTGTGACGCAGTGCACAGCCTCTACCTTCATCCTAAACACAGCCCCCATGCATGGCCTGACCCTGGACAGTTCCTCACCACCTCTCAATGGACAAGAGGGATCCCTGCTAGACATGGGGACTCAGAGCACCCCCTACAACTGGCCTCAGCCCCACGTGCCCCTTTCTGCCTCATTCTCTTTTTTCTTTTTTTGAGGAAGATTAGCCCTGAGCTAACATTTGCTGCCAATCCTCCTGTTTTTGCTGAGGAAGGCTGGCCCTGAGCTAACATCCGTGCCCATCTTCCTCTACTTTACATGTGGGACGCCTGCCACAGCATAGCTTGCCAAGCGGTGCCATGTCTGCACCCGGGATCCGAACCGGTGAACCCCAGGCTGCCGAAGTGGAATGTGTGCACTAAACCGCTGCTCCACTGGGCCGGCCCCTGCCTTATTCTTGAAACACACACACACCCCATTTCCCAGGGAGCTCACTCGGTGCATTTGTTGGGGTTTGGGGTCAGAGCAAGCAGGGCTGGAATCTCAGCTCTGACAGTTAGTTTACTCATAGACATTATCATAACTGCTCCAGACTGTTGTGAGTATCTGTGAGGACCAGGCAAGTGCCCGGCATTTGCTAGCTCCCCAAGTGGAGCCATTATTACATACAAACACTCGCACGATCCCTCCCAAACCAGGGGTCGTGGGGTCTCCCTGCCCCCTCAGATCCAGATCAAATGGGCTCAGTTTCCATTCTGCACCCTGAGAAGAGTTCAAGCTCTCCCTGTGAGTTAGGGTGGAGGCTGGAATCCACACTGCTTGGCCCTGATCTGCTGTCTGATGCTGCGCTGTCTGGTACGGCAGCCGCGGGCCATGTGTGGCCATTGCCATGGAGCACTTGAAATATGGCTGGTCCCAAACAAGATCTGCTGCAAATGTAATGATGGAATGACAATATTTGGGGACACATGAGGTTAAATAAAATGTTATTAAAATTAACTTCATCCGTTTTAAAAATGTTTTTAATAGGGCTGCTAAAAAATGAAAAAGTACATATGTGGCTCACATTATATTTTTACTGCGCCTGTTTCACGGCTCTTCCTTAATCTCCACTCCAGATTGACCCAAGCCCAAAACTCAGCCCCTTTCCTTGCTTTCTCCAGAACGTCTGCTTGCACAGGCCTCTGTGCACTCATCAGAGTTTTCCAAAGCCTTGAGGAGCAGGAGAGGTTTGCCCCACAGCAGCGAAGTCACCTAGAACTTGAATCTGTGGCCTCCTTGTTCTAAAACGTACTTTGGTCCCCGCGCCACCCCATCCCCCTCTTCCTCCTCCTGTCTTATGCAGAGACAACCCCACGCTCTCAGCACCTCTGCACCAAACTCACCTCCCTCCGGGCCTTGCCATGTGCATCCTCTGCAAAGCTTGAAACTCCTGTGTCCGTGTATGAGGGTCAGATTACCCTCCTAGGCAAGGGCCGTCCTTCCAGGGTCTTGCCTCCTGGTCTGTGGACATCTCTCAGTCCTACTTGGTACCCTCTGGAGCACATATCAGGAAGGGGACACAGAGATGCAGCCGCTCACCGGCACTCAGGCCCCACTGCCTTTAGGACGGTAGTCTCCCACCACACCCAGCCTCTCCAAATCTTCCCCCACTGCTCCTGGCTCTACCGGCCCCCATTCATCCTCACCTCACAAACAGACGCCCCATGCCCTCTCTCAGACCTCTGCATGCTCACATCCCAAAGCATTTTCAGTTCACATTGTATCTCTTCTGCTGCTACGTGTGTAGAGAAGCTGTCCCCACATAGACAGACCCCTGTCTGTCCCCAACACATCCACTCATGGATAGGGCCCCTCTGGACACAGACACATATGTTCATGGGGGGTGGGCACCCAGAGAGTGAGACACATTCTCATCCACACAGGAACAGCTGGGTTAGACCCACCTCACTCACGTACACAGCCTCCCACACTCACTGCCCCCATGCAGCCTCCTCCCGGGGGTCCTGGCTTTGAGAGCAGCCACACGTTTTCTCACAGCAGACCCATGCTCACTCCTGTTTCACACAGCCCTGTGTGCCCCTCATCTGAGGCTCCCACACTCCAGCTGGGAGGCCCCCCTCCACCACTCCCCCCGTCCCCTCGCCCAGCTCCATCCAGGAAAGTCTTGCAGACACCAGGAAAGCTGAGGGCCAAGGAGCTGGAAAAAAAAGGAGGGAAATTTTGCCATATTTCGGTCATAGAAAATCCTGCCGGGCTCATGCCACAAAAGAGACCCAGGATTCTGAAAGGAGCAAAAATAAAAAATCCTAACGAAGCCTCCTCCATTTCTAGAATTTTCCATCTGTATTTGACTGAAAAATCAGCCACAGAAACGTGGCTCATCTTCTTACAAAGAAGACAAAGGTGAGTCCCTTGGAGCAGCGCTGGGCACCCTTCAGGGGGCAGCAGGGTCTGGGGGAGCGGGTCTGGGCAGCTGTATTTAGGGCAGCTGTGATGTCAGCGGAAAGGAGGGCTTGAGTTGGGAAAGTGGTACAATGGCCCCTTTGTCCCCCTGCTCTCCTGTCCTGCACACACACTGAAACCACAGTCTGGCCTCACACCACGTGGTACAGGCACGGAGCTGCGCAGCCGGGCACTGCCACCACCACAGCCCTGACGTGCGGTGTCACCTCATGTGCCCTCACAAGTGTGTGTGCATACACACGCACACACACACTCGTGTGCCCATGTGTAGATTTGTACGTATGTAGCAAGAGCCATATTCACTCCTTTGCCTAGAGCTGTGGTGCCCTGCCCAATACGGTAGCCATGAGCCACATGTAGCTATTGAAATTCATTACAAAAGTAAAATTAAAAACTGAGTTCCTCCTTAGCATGATCTACGTGTCAAGTGCTCCATAGCCACGTGTGGCTCATGGCTACCGTGCTGGACAGCACAGATAGAGAACACTTTTACTATTGCAGAAAGTGCTGGCCTAGAGCCTTCAACTGCTGTCTGCTGCACACGTGGACTGGTTTTCACTGCTCTTCCTCTCACGCTTGCTCACTCCCGTTCACAGAGGCGCACTCAGCTCCACACTGTCATCTAGAACTGCCTCTCCACCTCACGTTCCCTTTGTAGTCTCCCAATAGCCACGCCGGGACCCTGTGTCCTGTCCTGCATCGCTGCACCAGGCCTCTGGCCTCAGTCGGCTCCGCGTGGCCTGGAGAGAATAGCAGGGTGAAAACACGACAGCTAAAAATGGCAATAACGTCTGGTATTAAGGCTAAGATTAATTTTGCAGGCACGGAGAGCTCTGGAAACTCAGAGAGGACAAACTCGGCCTGCGTTGGGGAGGAGAATGAGGGGGCGACGAGACATTTGAGGCATAAAGAAAGGCCTGGAGGTGGGAAGTGTGGTGCAGCTGCGGGAACCATGGTCACCCTTTCTGGCTGGTGTGACAGGTGTGGGCAGGGGAGGGGACAATGAGAATGGACGGATGGATAATGGCCAGGTAGTGCCTTAGATGCCGGGCTCAGGATGCTTCTGGATCCTCCGTAGGGGCAGGTGGGGATGGGGTAAGACAGCCAAGGGCCCCAAAAGGCCACTGGTCCAGGTAGGTGGTGGTTACCTAGGGGTGTCAGGCAGGTATCACCAATCAATCAATGGATTGCTTAATCCATCACCACACAACTTTGGATAATTTGCACAAGAATAACCCTTCACTTACATGCCACAATTTCTTACTCTCTAGACTAATTCTTCTTCTACACTGTTCCAATTGTGGTAGAAGTGCTAATGATGAATTATTAAAGACCATAATTAATAACCATGACTACTGAATGATTAGTATTAGGATTGCAGACGATGGCCTCTGCAGACTTGTCCATCTCTCTGTAGACCCGAGGGAGGGACATGGGTCTCTCCTGCCTTGAGGTTTAGGCTCTGAGACCTTGGGTGGGAGGGGGACACCTGTCAACTCCCTGTCTCTGGGTCTCTCGGCGCCTGGTCTGTTCCAGACTTCTGACTCTCTGGATCCTCTGTGTCCCTAGTGGCCACCTGCTGCTGTCCCCCTTCTCTGAGATCGGGGAGCTGAGCAGTCACCTTCCCTTTGGGGGCCTCAGGTTCTCAGGCAGGCAGAGAGGGGCGGGCAGAAGATAAAAGTAAAGGGAAGGGAGAGAGAAGCAGGAGGAAGAGGAAGCAGGAATTTTGAAAAGGATGAGGAATGGGCATGGGGCAGGGTCTGGGCCAAGCGACCTCCCCAGGCCACCCCCACCAGGGGGTCTCGTATTCTGGGGACTGAGAAGGGCCTGTGAATGCCTTGACTCCAGCTCTCCAAGAGCTGGGCCATCGCCCTCCCTCCTTCCTCTGGGAGCCCCTGTGAGCGAGCAGGAGGCCTCTTTGCTCCCATTTCCTCACAGATCCTCAGGGCAGACTCAGAGACCGCCTCACGCTGTACTGCTTGTTACTCCTTGGGCAGGAGCTTAGGGCGGGCGAGGACAGGGGAGAGGCCAGACCACCCTCCATGTTTGCCCCCGGGGAGGACTTGCTGAGGGGCTCCGGGTACTCCTCCCCAGTCCCACATCCCTCAGCCAGGTGTGGGCCTTGCTAGTGCCCCATGGGCAGTGCCTTCCACAGTCCCCAACCATGCAGAATGCCCACAGCAGCAGAGAGGGCAGCGAGAACTGATGGTGTTGGTGGGAGAGTGGGCGTGAGGTCTGGGCAGCTTGCATGTGTGTGTGTGTGTGTGAGAGAGTTGCTGCACATGTGGGTTGCCTATATGGCACTGTAAAGGAGAAGAGGGTTTGAAAGACATACCGGGAGGATTACACGAGAAAAAAGAAAAAGTGTCAAGACATAAGAAAGGCAATAGGAAGGGGGAGGGACCCTCCAGGGCACTAGATGAGGATGAGGGGAGGGAAGGGGCAAGAAATGGAAGGAGAACCCACCCACGCACCCCAAAGCACCCTCCCCAGGTCTCCCCTCCCCCGACTCCAAGGAAGGAAATTAGGAGGCCACCGCAGATATGCTTGGGTCATTTCCACATGCTTTATTCCAGCAATCAAAATAATTAAAAACATCTCAAATTATTATACACATACAAAATAGGTACAGAGTCTCTTGCTTCCTCCCACCCCTAGGGGAAAAAACTGCTTTGTGCTTTGGGAAGTTGTGCTCTGAAACCCAGCAGCGGCGAGAGGGGGACACAGGACAGACTATGAGAGGGGCTGTGAGGATGGGGTGCAGCTGAGGAGGAGAGGGTTTCAGAGGAGAGAGAGGTGGAGAGAGAGAGGCCGGAGAGGCGAGAGGCGGCGAGGGGGTGGAGAGAGTGGAAAGTGGGTGGCGCTGTCTGGAGCCGGCACTCTCTCCCCCACGTTAAATAGCACCTTTAGAAAATTCACATGAGTCCCCATCCACAAGAAAAAAAAAAAACAAAGAATAAAAAAAGACTTTGAACAAAAAGGAACATTTGCTGGCCTGGGGGGGGTGCGTCTCGACTTCTATAGCACCAGTGATTTCCTCCCCACCCCACCCCATCACAGAGATGTAGCACCTTTGGTATAAAATGGGGAGCCCCTTCATGCCCCCATCCCCGCCCCCACGCAGTTGCCCCGGTGACACAATAAAGACGAGAACGAGGTAGTCTTTCAGCAACACAATTACACAAGGAACAGAGCAGTCTCTCCCACCCAGCCCTGTGGCTGGGACTGACACGTGTCCTGAATCCGGTGTTTCTGCTCTGTTGTGGCCCCTCCTGACTTTCCTCCAAACCCGGCGGCGAGGGGCCAGTGGTCCCCCCGGGCATGCCCCCTCAAAAACAAAGAGGGGTATGTTGCAGGGGCCACGGGGATGCCAGATGGTAAGGCTTCTTTGGCAGTCTGAGAACCCCAGGTCCCCCCACGGTTTGGGGGTGCTGGGTGAGGGGAGCGGGCTGGGAGCGTGGGGGCCACTTGGGTGTTTTAGCATTGCCTTTGGTTGCTGGGCAGACAATGCATTGTTTCCTGTGTCTTTTGGGGAGACTTAGATTTGGGGAGCAGTGGAGGGGAGGCCCCAAGAAGGCATGGAGAAAGGAGCAGAAAGGGCAGCGTTGGGGTATCATAAGCCCAACGGGCAGAAAAGGACTTACCCCCACATGGGTCTTCAAGCAAGTGGACCAAGCTTCCTTTTTTAAAAAGTTATTTATTTATTCTTTTTTTTTTTTTGGTAAGGTTGAATGCACTTTTGGTTTTTGGTCATGGTCAGTTGGTCAAAGATAAAAACTAAGTTTGAGAGATGAATGCAAAGGAAAAAAAATATTTTCCAAAGTCCATGTGAAATTGTCTCCCATTTTTTGGCTTTTTGGGGGGTTCAGTTTGGGTTGTTTGTCTGTTTCCAGGGGCAGGGGCAAGTGGACTGGGTGGGAGGGAGCCAGGTTGGGGCGGAGGGAGTTTACAGGAAGCAGACAGGGCCAATGTCGATGCCGAATTCCTGGTCTGGGGCGCCAATATCCAAGGGAGCCACATCGATGATGGGCAAGCGGGAGGTCTTGGTGGTTTTGTATTCGATCACTGTCTTGCCCCAGGCTCCGGTGTGACTCTGGGGTGAAGGGGAGACAATGGGAGAGGGGTGTCACCAAATGGGAGTGATGGAGTGAGGGGAACCCTGGCCTGCCAGGAAAGCCAAAGCCCAGAGAAGGGGCCCTGCTTGGGGACTCACCGTGCAGCCATCGTAGGTGACGCTGTAGGTGAAGCGGCTGTTGCCCTCGGCCCGGATCTCGATCTCGTTGGAGCCCTGGAGGAGCAGGGCCTTCTTGAGGTTGCCAGTCTGCTGGTCCATGTAGGCCACGCTGTTCTTGCAGTGGTAGGTGATGTTCTGGGAGGCCTCGGTGGACATCAGGCGCAGGAAAGTCAGCTGGATGGCCACATCGGCAGGATCGGAGCCCTGGCCACCATACTCGAACTGTGGGGTGGGGAGAATGAGGAGTCAATGACCGTGCTGGAGCCTCTAGTCCTGGCCTCCCTCCCTGAGGTCCTGTGAGAGCATCCCAGTGAAGCCCCACATCCAGAGGTGGCATCACTTGCCCCTGGGTACCTATGTCTGAGCCAGTATCAAGGACCCAGGACTCCTGTTTCCCAGCCCAGCTCTGTCTCTCACACTTAGCAGAGGTCTAGTCCACCAAAAGCTTCTCTCATGCCCCCTCTGAGCCTTGGGCCAGCCCATCTCGTGAGAGTGGTTCCAGGGTCCAGCTCACGCACCTGGAATCCGTCGGTCATGCTTTCGCCGTACCAGACGTGCCTCTTGTCCTTGGGGTTCTTGCTGATGTACCAGTTCTTCTGGGCCACTTGGGGCTGAGTGGGGTACACGCAGGTCTCACCTGTCTCCATGTTGCAGAAGACCTTGATGGCGTCCAGGTTGCAGCCTTGGTTGGGGTCAATCCAGTATTCTCCTGTGGTGGGGCAGGGCAAGGCAGAGTCAGGGGAGGTAAGGGAGGTGGGACACACATGGGCATCTGGGCCCCTCGGGGCTCGGCCCTGTCACGGCAGGAGGAGGAGGAAGGGCACAGCTGGACAGGCCCTCACCGCTCTTCCAGTCAGAGTGGCACATCTTGAGGTCACGGCAGGTGCGGGCTGGGTTCTTGCGGCTGCCTTCGGGACTCCGGATGTTCTCGATCTGCTGGCTCAGGCTCTTGAGAGTGGTGTCCACCTCGAGATCACGGTCACGGACCACATTGGCATCATCGGCCCGGTAGTAGCGGCCGCCATCGTGAGACTTCTCTTGAGGTGGCTGAGGCAAGAAGCTGAAGTCGAAACCGGCGCTCGGAGGACCAGGGGGACCAGGGGGTCCAGGAGGGCCGGGGGGACCCTGTGCAGAAAGGGAGGAGAGCAAGGATTACCGGAGTCCGAGTGCTCTCAGGGCTGGAGGACCATGGACAGATGAGGTGGGGGGCTACGTACAACAGGACCAGCATCACCAGTGCGACCACGAGGACCAGGGGGGCCGATGGGGCCTGGGAGACCGTTGAGTCCATCTTTGCCAGGAGCACCAGCAGAGCCAGGGGGACCCTACAGGGAGGAACTTGGTTGAAGATAGCCTGCCAGAAAGCAGGGGTCCACCCCAACTTTGGCAGAGAAGCCCACGACCCCCCTGCTTGTGGCTCCTCAGCCTCAGCATAGTTCATTCCCACAGCCGGGCCAGGAAACATCTTGTGGGAGGAAGGGGCGGGGAGGGGCGGGGAGGGGCAGGCCAAGGGCTGAGCAAGCTCGTCCGGGACTCTTCCACCCCTCTCCCATCCCCTGCCCCGGACCCTCCCCCAGAGAAGTAGGGGACACCTGTCTCCCAGGCAAACAACCCTGAAGTGAACCTGGGCTTGGGACCCGGGAAGAGGAGATAGACAGAAGACGTGACTTACGCGGGGACCAGCAGGACCAGAAGCTCCAGAGGGACCTTGTTCACCAGGAGAGCCCTGAAGACAGACGCAAAGGCTATTCAGGCCCAGTGCGGGTCAAACCCAGTGCGGGGGCCAGTGACCTGCACCCCGTCTCGTTATTCTGCAAATCTAGTCCCAAGGTGTCCATGGGCTGAGACCCCTCTTACATCCCTCTTTGTGCACCCCTTGCCTTCAGAAGCTTCTTGGAAATGCCCCCCAAATCTTCAGAACCCAGTCCCCACTAGGGAGGAGAGAGAATGACTCTCCAGAGGGGGAAACTGAGGCAAAGGGTTCCCCCCCCAATCATACAGCAGGGCATGGGGAGGTGAGAAGAGAAGATTCAGTGGCAGCTGGGGGCTGGGGAGGGGCTGAGCATACTCACGGGAGGACCAGGGGGACCCTGGAGACCAGAGAAGCCACGGTGACCCTTAATGCCTCTGTCGCCCTGTTCGCCTGTCTCACCCTTGTCACCACGGGGGCCTTGGGGTCCCTAGAAGAGAAGAGGGGACAAGCTGTCAGGTAGAAGGCTCACGAACACTGAGTGGGGTGCAGTCCACATCTGGACAAGAGCTCTAAGGACTTGAGGGCCAGAGCAGGGCACTTACAGCAGGACCACGGGCACCAACGGGGCCGATGGGACCAGCAGGACCAGCAGGACCCTGGGGAGAGCAGAGAGAGTGTCAGATCTCGGTAGAGCCTGAGCTGCAGGATAAGGCCACCCCAAGGCCCAATCCCTCTTCCTTTGCATCCTTTCACATTATGTCCATCTCTCCTGAGCCCCAGATGAATTTCATGTGAATTCTGGCCACGTGTGAGCCGGGGCAAGCACCTGGGGACAAACTCCATTCCTCAGAGGGGACAGGGTACTGTTGGGAAAGGGGCCCTGAAGCTGAGCTGGGGCTCAATGTTTTCGGGGAGACCAAAGGCCTGGACATCCTGCAAGATGTCCTCTTCTCCCAGCCTAGGTGAAGTCAGATGTCCATCTACAGGCCCCTGGGGAGGCCAGGAGAGTCCCCGGCTTGACCAGAAGCAGCAAGCCGGAACCCAGCTACTTACAGCCTCACCACGATCGCCACTCTTGCCAGCAGGGCCAACGGGGCCAGGGGCACCAGGGGCACCAGGAGCACCAGGGGGTCCAGCAGGGCCAGTCTCACCACGGTCACCCTGGGAGAGGAGAGGAGTGGAGTACATGTCAGCTCCAGGCGAAGGAACCAGGTCGGGGCGAGGGAGCGGCAGGTGGGGCTGTGGCCCTGGGGTGCAGCCGTCTTACCTTGGGGCCAGGAGAACCGTCTCGTCCGGGGGAGCCTTCAGCACCAGGGGATCCCTACAGAGAGAGTGACGGAGGTGAGAGTCAGCCAAGGGGAGGGAGGCTCGGGTCAAGGCCAAAGCCACTGCGCTGGGGACACTGGAATGGGGCTGGTGACTACTCACTTCACGTCCAGACTCGCCAGGGGGTCCAGCCAATCCAGGGGGGCCCACGGGACCAGGGGGGCCACGTTCACCACTTGCTCCAGAAGGACCTTGCTTACCGGGTTCACCCTGGGGGAGAAGGAAGAGTCAGGCCAGAGATGGGGATGGGGTCCCCAGGTCATCCATCACATCTGTCCTCACTGGCCCCACCACCCCAACTCCTGTGATGGTTCTTTTTGGGGTCCCCCAAGATGAGGGGGCACTCACAGAGGGGCCAGGAAGACCAGGGAAGCCTCTTTCTCCTCGCTGACCGGGCAGACCGACCACACCACGCTGTCCAGCAATGCCCTGAGGCCCAGGAGTGCCGGGAGCACCCTGTGGGAGGAAGATGGCGGTGAGGGACCGTACAGAGGCCAAGGTCCACGCCCCGACTCAGGACCCCTCCAACCTCGCACTTACAGCAGGTCCATCAGCACCAGGAGATCCCTTCTCGCCAGCGGGGCCAGGGGGCCCAGGGGGACCGGCCTCACCAGGACGTCCAGCGGGGCCAGTCTCACCACGGGGGCCTTTGCCGCCTTCTTTGCCAACAGGGCCAGGAGGGCCAGGGGGTCCAGCATTTCCCTGGACGGGGAGAAAAGGGGCTGTCAGATTCCAGTGGATTCTGGAGCACTACTGAGGCCTCAGTTGGGCCCACCACCCTCCTGACAGCCTGTGCCCCAACCCCCAGAGAAGTGGCGTCTCCACCACAGATACTTACAGAGGGGCCGGGGGGACCGACTCGGCCAGCAGCACCAGGGAAACCAGTAGCACCCTGGCGGAAGAGGACAAAGCAGTAGTTAACAGGAGGACAGCTCCTCACCTGGCCCAGCCACCCCTACCTCTGAAGGTGGGCAGGGGAGAGCCACATGAGAGAGACTGAGATACTCACAGGGGGACCAGCGCTGCCACGAGCACCTTTGGGTCCAGGAGCACCAACGCTACCCTGTAGGAGAGCACAGAAGCGTCAAGGCTGGGCCAATCCTGGGTCCAGGCCTGCCAGCAGCTCAGGGCCTAGAGGATGAGATACTCACAATGGGGCCAGGGGGTCCGGCGGGTCCAGCAGGGCCAGGGGGACCAGCATCGCCTTTAGCACCAGCATCACCGGGTTCGCCTTTAGCACCAGGTTGGCCATCAGCACCCTGGGGAAGGAGGGAGCGTGGTGAGTGGAGGAGCTACATATGTCAGAGGAGGGAGCCGGGTGGTGCCACGGGGCTGGGTAAGGACAGGAACTGCAGGCAGAAAGATGCCTGAATGGGAGACAATCCTCTCCCCACCCTCCTTCCCTGGGCCAACGCCTTTGTCCTCATTCAGTCACCCAAGGTCCGGGGTCCCAGTTGGTGATGGAAAAGGAAGGCGGTCTTGGTACTCACAGGGGGGCCAGCAAAGCCAGCAGGGCCGGGAGGACCAGGCTCACCACGGTCTCCCTAGAAGAAAAGGAGGCAGACTGGAGACATGCTCTGATGTGGAGGAAAGTAGGATAGAGTGGAGGGACAGTGGGAGGAGGGGGGCCCTGAGGAGCATTCCCCAGGGCCCATGGAGGTAGGAGTCATGAAGGTGAAGGAGACAAAGAAAGAGGACCAGGGGGCATATGAAGGGAGAGAAAGGCCAAGTATGGGGTCTTAACCGGGTCTTCTGTACTTACGGGGGCACCACGAGCTCCAGTGGGACCAGCAGGACCGCTAGGACCAGTTTCACCCTGAGAGGGAGGGACAGGAGGCTCAGGGTCAGGGGTTCCCCTTGAACACTCCTGACCCCAGAAAAGCCTCCCCTCCCTTTTGGTCTGCCTAGCTTCCTGAGTCGCCAGCTGGGAATGCAGGACCTGCCTTCCTGGCTGAGCCATGCCCAGGCATGCTGGGGGAAGCTGTGTGTTAGGGCAGAAAGTGGGGAAGCTGCCACCTCACCTTGTCGCCAGGGGCACCAGCGGGGCCAGGAGGACCGATGGGGCCAGTCAGACCACGGACGCCATCTTTGCCAGGAGAACCATCAGCACCTTTGGGACCAGCATCGCCCTAAAGACATGGGAAAGCCTGAGACTTCCAGTGTGGGGCAAGGAGGCAACCTCTCGTGGCTTGCTTGTGTCTGAGACCCCTCCCCAGATCTTCCTTGCCCCCACCTGTGCCAAGGACTCAAGATCTTTCAGGGGAAAATGTGCCTGCCTGAGGATTGTGGCGGAACCTAGGTTAAGAAGCCCCTGCCTTGAGTTGAGAGAGGAATGAGGGATCTCCCTTTCAGGAGGCGGCCCCACCTCTTGTTGCCATGTTAACTGATGGGAAGAGATGAGCCTGGACCACAGGTAGACAATTTATCAGCAAAGAGGCCAGAGGGGAAGAAGGGAAGATTCAGGAGAAGAGGGAAAGATCCCAGGGAGGGGAAAGAGAGAGATGACAACCACACAGGACTCAGGGGAGGGGAGCTTGGACTTACTCTGTCACCCTTAGGGCCTGGAAGACCAGCTGCACCTCGTTCACCAGGCATTCCCTGAAGGCCAGGGGCACCCTGGCTACCGGGAGCTCCAGGGGCACCAGCATCACCCTATGTGACAACCAAGAGGACTGGAGTGAGGCCTGGGGTCACAGCCCACTCCTGAGCCCCCTCCTGATATCTCCTAGGCTTGATTCTGAGACCAAAGGCAGGCACCAGCTAAGAGGGCAGACTCAGCCCAGAGCCTCAGGCTGCACGTGGACTCCATCCCAGTCTTGCCCCTCTGCCCCTCCCCCACATCTAGGTGGCTTTGGTCACAGCCAGGCGTCCCCTGCCTTAGGAGGGGTGAGACCTGGTCCCCAAGCTGCCCTCACCTTAGCACCATCGTTGCCAGGGGCACCGTTGGACCCACGGGGACCTGCAGGACCGGGGGGACCTTGCACACCACGCTCACCGGGGAAACCTCTCTCTCCCTAGAAGGGAAGGAAGGACAGGGCACGTGATGGTGGCTCCAGAGACAGGGCCGTCGTGAGGCATCTCGACGGGAGCAGTAGAGGCGTTACTTACTCTTGCTCCAGAGGGGCCAGGGGCACCAAGGTCTCCAGGAACACCCTGAGGGGGAGAGAGGGACAGAAAATGAGAAAACCTGCCTGGGCCTCTCCACTGGAAAGCACTGCTGTCCTCCTCCTGGGGACCCCCGTTCTGTGATTACAGACCAACCCTTTCTCAGCACTGAACTGAAATTAGCCCTCTACTCCTCCTCGGATGTGTCAAAGACCGACCCCCTCCCCAAACTTTGGATTGAGAAGAAGTCACAGAGTATTCCAGCAGCTCTACAAAGAAATCAGCCAGACTAGCAGCCAAGCAGCTCCATACCACGCAGAGGTGCAGCTCCCTGCTTCCCTCTGTGTGGCTCCCTTCGTGATGGGAAGTCCTTGCTGGTGTCTAACCGTGATCCCTCTGGCTGACAGTTGTCTGATTAGCTAGGATGGCTGGCCTCTCCCTCTGTAATCCCTGCCTTTCCCACCTCTCTGGCCGGCTGCTACCTCTTACCTGTTCACCGGGTTTGCCTGATTCACCAGGAGGACCAGCGGGGCCAGGGAGACCCTGTAGGGTGGGAAATGGGGGAGAGTGGGGGGAGGGATTAGATCTGGAAGAGAACAAAGGGGAGCCCAGCCCTCGCCGACACCCTGACAGCTGTGAACCTCACCTGGAATCCTGGGGAGCCAGCAGGACCTTGTTCACCTCTCTCACCAGCGGGGCCCTGTCACAGAGAGAGCTGGGGTCATGGGAAGGCCCAGGAGAGGAGGGCGGGAGTGTCTCCCTTTCCTGCTCCACAGTGCCCCCTCCCCAAATCTCCCTGTCAGGGACACTTACAGCAGGGCCGGGGGGTCCCTGAGCTCCAGCTTCTCCATCTTTGCCAGCAGGGCCCTGTGGGGAGACAGCAAAGAAGAATTCAGGGTGGTGAGGCAGGCAGGCAGCTGGAGGAAGAGGGCGCAGGTGGGGGTGGGGGGCCTGGGGCTGGGAGCTCCAGATGCTCTGGTGATGGGCTGCGGCCTCCCGCATCCCTCCTGCATCCCTCCTGCAGGGATGGGGAAGTGTCACGGGCAGGGGCAGGAAGGGGACAGGGACCAACAGGAGATACTTACCACAGCACCGGGGGGTCCGGGAACACCTCGTTCTCCAGCTTTGCCAGGCTCTCCCTGTGGGGAAAGAGAGTGAGGGTTGAGGGGGCTGAAGTGGGAGACCGGGGCCTCCTGGGTCCCTCCCGTTTACTTTGAGCAGACTTTTTATAACGAGCTTTCTCATCTACTGCCTCTGGCCCTGGGGAAATGCCTTTTTACTGCTCTGTCCCTTAGCCTTTCCCTGGGCCCTCTCCTCACGACCACATGCACCTTCAAGCTCCTCTCTCACCCTCTCCCTTCATCCTCCCGGTCATATGCCTGTGGTGACCTGAGTTACAAAGGACTTTCATCTCCTCTTGTATCTCTTTTTGATCCTCAAAGAACCCACCAAGATTTGGAGGTTCTTGTCATACAAAAGGCCTATTCCATCCCCATGTGTTTATGAGGGGCACCAATAACATTTATTTCCAGAGATAAAGCAATGATTGTGGAGCCAAGAGACGGCTCTCATTTTATAGATAAGGCGACTGAGGCCCAGAGAGGGGCAATGAGTGACCTGAGGCCACACAGCAAGTCAGTGGCAGAGCTAGGACCAGAGCCCAAGACTCTCGCCTCCTGGGCGTGTCTGTCCCTGGCTCTGTGATGCTCCTCCCTGAATACTCACAGCAGCACCTTTAGGTCCAGGGAATCCCATCACACCAGCCT
This sequence comes from Equus quagga, assembly GCF_021613505.1. Taxonomy (NCBI): domain Eukaryota; kingdom Metazoa; phylum Chordata; class Mammalia; order Perissodactyla; family Equidae; genus Equus; species Equus quagga. The sequence goes on along the minus strand of NC_060277.1, from coordinate 90,761,779 downwards.
GACCACGGGCACCAGGGGGACCTGGAGGTCCGGGGCGACCATCTTGACCAGCGGGACCCTGAGGATGGGAAGGCACAAACGCAGAGATGAGGGCAGCGGACGGGCGAGCAGGGGAGCAGGAGAGGCCTAGGGGGAGCGATACTTACAGGGGGCCCAGTTTTGCCATCAGGACCAGGGCTGCCAGGGCTTCCAGTCAGACCCTAAGGAGGAGGCAGAGAGGTGTGAGCGGGTGAGGGAGATGGGCGATGGGGGGGAGCGGGGGGAGACGACTGGGGGCGGGGGTGGGGGGCACTCCAGAAGGCAGATCTGTGGTCCTGCCCCAAAGTGGCTCATCCCAGACCCCACGCAGGATGAGCAGGGTCTAGGGCTGAGCAGGGCAGAGGGCTGGGGTCTCACCTTGGCACCAGGCAGACCGGCTTCACCGGGGCGACCAGCTTCACCAGGAGAACCTTTGGGACCAGCAGGGCCAGGAGCACCACGTTCACCAGCGGGACCCTGGGTGGGGAAGTCACGGGAAAAATTAGGGTCTTGGGTCTGGGCCTCTTTGCCACAGGCCAGCATCTTCTTCCCCCCAGTGGGGCAGGGGAGCTTTGAGGGGCATTGGTGGAGGTGGGAAGGTCGAGGGGAGGCTGAGTGTGCAGACAGTCCTGCAGCCACAGCGTGGAGCACTAACGACTGGGGGTGGAGGTGGGAAGGGGCTGACTACATTGAAAGAGGAAGGTAATGCCTAGGGAGCAGCAGGGTCAACTTCCCAGACGGGGAGAGAGGTTACCTTGGGACCAGCAACACCATCTGCGCCAGGGAAGCCACGGGCACCAGGTCCACCCTGCAGGAGGAGAGGAGGCCAGTGAGCTCAGACACACAGGCACCAGGCCGGCACTGGGGGCATAGAAGGGGACACTTACACGCTCGCCAGGGGGTCCGGGCAGGCCAGTGGGTCCAGGTTCACCTCGGGCTCCTCGCTTTCCTTCTTCCCCAGCAGGGCCAGGGGGGCCTTGAATACCAGTGGGGCCCTGGGGAGGGCAGAGGGGGAGCGGCCTGCAGTAAGGGGCCATCCTGGTGCAGGCTCCAGAGCCAGCTCGAGGCTGGGCCTCCAGCACCAGCGGCTCCCGGTCCCCTCTGAGTCTCCCTCAAGGGGATCTGAGGGCAAATGGGCTGAGCAGGGCACTTACGGGCTCTCCCTTGGCACCGGTGTCTCCTTTGTTGCCGGGAGCACCAGGTTCACCCTGTGTTGGGGGAGGAGCAGAGGATGAGCGGAGAGTTGGGGGTGTTCAGTTGGCCTGGATCTTCATACTCCCCAGAAGAGAGCCACACTGGGGCCAGCACATGGGGTGGGGCAGAAGTGACAAGAGCGGTACTTACGCTGTTACCCTTGGGACCAGGGGGGCCACTGGGGCCCTGGGGTCCAGAGGGGCCTCGGGCACCAGGGAAGCCAGGAGCACCAGCAATACCAGGAGCGCCCTGTGGGAGGCAGAACAGGTTGAGACCGGGAGTCGGGGGCACGGGGCAGGTGGGAGTGGGCACCAGGGGCAGCTCTGAAACCTGCAAGATACTTACATTGGCACCCTTAGCACCAGGCTGTCCATCAGCACCAGGGTTTCCCTGTGGCACAGAGAAAGCAGGGTGAGTGACAGGCAAGGACTCTGAGTTGAGAAGTGGTACAGGGGACTGAGGAGGTGACACTTACAGCGGGGCCAGCAGCACCAGCGGGGCCGGGGGGGCCAGGCTCACCACGCACACCCTGGGGACCTTCAGAGCCTCGGGCTCCTTGGGGACCAGCTTCACCCTGGATGGGAAGAAAGGACATGACAGGAGCTGCCCTGGAAGTCCAGCCTCACCCCTAGAAGAGGACAGGAGGCCAGGGAACGGAAGGGGTGTGGGGGAAGGGGAAGGGGTCAGGGAAGGGGCAGGAGACCAAGAATCAGGACTCCAAGGTCAGAGACGGGGACCCCATGACAAAAGTCCTGGGGAATGGGCTTCTCACTTGCCACTCCGGGTCCATTAGGTTTGGGAAGCAGGAAGACACCCACCCCTTAGCCTGTGGAAGCTTTGCTCAGAGGAGGTCGGGGGTCTCACCTTAGCACCAACAGCACCAGGGAAACCAGGAGGACCAGCGGGGCCAGTGGGACCCTGTGAATGAAAGGGAGGTGTTAGCAAGAAGAAAGGTGGCAGCTGCAGGTCGCACCCTGGGACAGAAAAAGTCCTGAGGTCCAGACCAACATGGGCTACCCCCACTATCAGCCCAAGAGCTGACCCTGAGACCCTCCCCACTCCCAGGCACCAAGGTCTAGGGGTGATACTCACAGGTGGTCCAGCAGCACCAGTAGCACCATCATTTCCACGAGCACCCTGCAGGAGAGAGGGGAAGTCCCGGTTACGTCCGTTGAGCACTGGCCAGTCCCTGTAGCTCCTGGGAAACCCCTTCCAGAGCCCAGGGGTCCCCCACAAGGCCAGGAGTACTTACAGCAGGGCCAGGGGCTCCAGGGCGACCTCTCTCACCAGGCAGACCACGGGGACCCTGACAGCAAAACCAAGAGAAGCCATGTCAGATGAGAGAGACATCCCTATCCTCCAATCCCCCATCTTGCTCCTATACTCTGCTTCCTTTCTTCCTTCTAGAACTGGTCGCACTCACCATCTGGCCAGGAGCTCCATTTTCACCAGGGCTACCAGGCTCACCCTAGAGAGCAGAGAACAGAGTGAGGAATTTGTTCATGGCGGGGAGGTGGAGGATCGTGACATTCAGACATGGACATTCTTACCTTGGGGCCAGCAGGACCAGCATCTCCCTTGGCACCATCCAAACCACTGAAACCCTAAGATGAGAAGGAGAGGCAAGGTGAGACCCTGTGGAGGGGTGGACCACTTTGACACCCACCCTGGCCTCAGAAGGAGCCTCAGGAGGTCCTCACAGCCATCCCCCTGTCTCTGAGCTGGACGAAAACCCCAGCTGGCCCAAGATCTCACCCGATCCTTTTGTCAAGACTTCTTCCCCACCAGTGGGAAGTTTTTTTGGATGTCTACTCTCTATCTCTTGAGACTTCTTTAGCTGCCACCCACCCCAACACACACTAGGATCCTTTGGGGAAGGGGCTGGAATGGTGGGATGCTGGGACTTTGAAAACTTCGATGACTTAAAGGAGACTCACTCTGTGTCCCTTCATTCCAGGGAGGCCAGCTGTTCCAGGCAATCCCCGAGCACCCTGGAGAGCAAAGAAAGGGAGAACAGAGGCAGGGCTGTTAGAAGACGCCACCGACGACACAGCTCCCACATGATGCCCGAACGCAGCGAGGCCGGGGCCAGCCACGCTATCCTGCTCACCTGAGGTCCAGGAGGCCCACGCTCACCAGGACGACCAGGCTTTCCAGCTTCACCCTGCGATGGAGAGAAAAGGCCATCGTGCCCATGCCCCCTGGGCTGGAAAATTGTGGAAGGTCTGAATCTTCTTGGGATTGTCGAAGGTCAGGCTTAGGGGCCCAGAATCTTATTTAGAGCTCAGTTTAAATTGGTGAATTCTGAGTCCCTCCAAAGGAATTTCTGTTTATTTCTCCTACCATCGTTTTGCTCTTCACAATACGGGGAGCAAATCTGAAGTGCCCAGAGTGGTTAAGCCTAGGGAAGTCATTCACCCTGAGGGATGGGACTGGGGACTGCTTTAAGGTGGCTGGGGCCAGGGGAGACGGAGAAGGGTGAAGATTATTGTTCAAGGGCAGTGCCATCGGTCAGGGAGAACTTGCCCTCCTTTCTTGGTGTGTCACCCCCAAAGGTGGTGGGGCCAATGGGGTGTAGATGACAGAGACCTAGCCTATGCAGGCCGTGGGGGTCAGATGGTGTCTTCTCTCGGGGGCTACTTACATCATCTCCGTTCTTGCCAGGGGGGCCAGGGGGACCGCGGGGACCCATGGGACCCTGGAGGAGATAAGAGGAGCAGTTAGAACCACTGGGATAAGGAAAAAAGAAGGAGAAGACTGGGATTGGAAGGAGGAGGTAGGGACCACTCCAGATACAGGTGTCACAATAGGAGAATCTGCATTTGTCGAGGGAGTGTGTATTTGTATAGAATACATGTTTAGAGTACAGGTTGAGGGACACTTACTGAGGCTCCAGGCTCGCCAGGCTCACCAGGGGGGCCTTGGAAACCTTGGGGACCCTGGAGAACAAGGAGACAGGAATGGGGTTAGAAGGGCAAGTCCCTGCCAACCTTTCCCCATCTCACCAAGAGATCTCTGAGCACTTTCCTGCCCTCATCCCAATCCTCCCTCCGAAAGACCAAAGCCCAAGTGGTGTGTGAAGACATCCTGGATACTCACGGGCGCGCCAGGGGGGCCAGGGAGACCACGAGGACCAGAAGGACCCTACAGAAAGGAAAGAAGGGGAAGCCACAGTGATACCTCTGTAGGAAAGAGCAAGGTGGGTGAAGTCTGGCTATCTCCCAACGGTTCCTATTGTTTTGCATCCTCTCTGGACTCTGAGGTCCCAGAAGTCGTCTTGACCTCCCAAATTATCTATGCCACCCCCATATGCCCATCACTGGCCCATCTTGTCTGCATTCCCATCGGCTCCTCTTCTGTCATCTCTGCAACCCCTGGTGGCTCACCATGGGGCCAGGCACGGAAATTCCAGCAGATTTCTCATCATAGCCATAAGACAACTGGGGAGCAAAGTTCTAGAAAAAACAAGAGAGAGTGCATGAGAAAGCAGTGAGTTGAAAGGCAGAAGACATCACCAACAACGGGACACACTGACATCATTGCCTCCTCCCGTGATGCATTAAGAGCAACAACAACATCCCTTGTGAGACATTCCTGCCAAAAACGCACCGCCTGAATCTAATTATGAGCACACGTCTGCCAAACCCAAATTGAGTGACAGTCTACAAAATGACTGGCCTCTTCCAAAAATTTCAGAGACGTGAAAGATAAAGTCTGAGGAATGTTCTAGATAAAAGGAAACTAAAGAGACATGACAATTAAATGCAATTCATGATCCCAGATTGTATCCTGGCTCAGGGAAAAAAAAATGCTATAGAGAACATTATTGGGTCATTGGTAGAATTTGAATATGGGTTGTATTTTACATAATAGTATTCTCTCAATATTAGATCTAAATGTAATCATTGTGCTACGATCATGTAAGAGAATGTTCTTGTTCTCAGGAAATACTGATTTAGGAGCAAAGGGACATAATATCAGCAAGTTACTCTCAAATGGTTCACACACACAAAATTATGATAATTATATGTATGCATAAACAGAGACTGGTAAAGCAAATGTGACAAACTGTGAAGGGTGTATGAGAGTTCTTTGCACTGCTCTTGCAACTTTTCTGTAATTTTGAAATTATTTCAAAATATAAAGTATGCCAACTGCCAAACGAAAAAAAACCCCACAAAAACACCCTAGGGCGATGAGGGGAGCGCACGAGGCCTTCCACAAGCCAGCGTGGAGCCTCTCCACTTACTCCTCCGAGGCCAGGGGGTCCGGGAGGTCCAGGAGGCCCGGGGGGGCCGGGGAGTCCAGGCTGTCCGGGGATGCCATCTCGGCCAGGGGGGCCTGCGGGTCCCTGCAGGGGGAGAGGGCGACTGGGTGAGCGCAGGCCAGTAGCCACACCCACCTCCAGCCCTCAACAGCGGAGAGAGCAAAACGCTTACCCTTGGGCCTCGGGGACCAGTGTCTCCTTTGGGTCCCTATAGGGTAGGGGGAAAAAAAACAGAAGAAGCCGGGTTAGGGAAGGGAGGACCGTGGTCACGGGCAGGGGTGGCAAAAGTCGAGGGTAGAGGATTACCTCGACTCCTGTGGTTTGGTCGTCTGTAGGTGACACTAGGGGGAGAAGAGACGCGGGTTAGGGGCAGGGTGGGGGCTCCGGTGCCCCGACGGCCCCGCCCTCCGCCCGCCCCAGGCCCCAAGCGTACCCTGGCCTTCGGGGCAGACGGGGCAGCACTCGTCCTTGGGGACCGAGGCTCCAGGACAGTTCTTGGTGTCTTCGCAGATCACGTCATCGCACAACACGTTGCCATTGTCGCAGATACAGACCCGGCAGGGCTCGGGTTTCCATACGGCTCGGTCGTGGTACCTGAGGCCGTCCTGTATGCAGGTGACTGCTGGGACTGGGGCAAGAGGGGAAGAGGGGGCCTGTCAGCGGCGACCGAGCCTCCCACCTTGGGGCTCCAGGGGCCCCAACTCTATCCGCCCTTCTCCTCCGATTTAGAGACGCATTTAGATTTTCCATTTCCCGCCTCCTCCTCCTTTTTTTTTTCTTCCTTTTCCCAAAATCCTTCAAAGCTCGTCTGCTCCTCATCAGAGCCAGTGACAGCGTCGAGGCGCCTGGCCAGCGCGGCTATAACTCTTTCCAGTTCTCAGGAATTTAAACAAAGCTCTAGGCCGAGGTTGTTTCCAACTCCAACCTCAGCCCATTGGCGCTGAAGCCAAGTGAAATAAAAAGCCACTGGGTGGGGGAGTGGGGGGTGGGGGAGTGGGAAGGAGAGAGGAGGGGCTCTGTCAGGAGGGCAGAATTGTGGGGCGTGGTTTGGGTGGAGACAGGAGGAAGGAATGGGAGGAGAGATGGGAGGTCCAGCCCCCACTCGGCCCCATTCCTCGGGCAGGTGGGACGGCGTGGGCGGAGCTAGGAGGATGGGGAGGGGCTGATTGGCGTGGCGTCCCGCCCAGAAACTTGAAATGTACCCCCAAAGTAGGATACGCCCTACACTCCAGCGCCCAGACATCTCAAAAGCCCTGTCTTAGGGACAACTCCCGTCTTCCGAAGCCAGCCAGTGCCTCTGGGTCCCTCTTTAGCCAAAGAACCAAAAGCCGCAAATAGTAATAAAGTTAGTTAGCCGAGCCCACCGCGCGAGCTTCTCCCCAGGCGGCCACTAGGTGGCGGGCAACACTAAGCAATTTCCCGGGACTGGCCGCTTCCTTTAGAGACAAGGGCTACCCGGTCTCCAGTTGTATTTTCCAGGTCTAGAGGTGGGGTCCACACCCGGCAATAACCCCCATTTTCCCTCCAGCTCCTGCCCCGGGAAGCGCTGGACAGGGAGGCGCGGTGCTCAGTGTTGATCAGCAGAGGGCGCAAGGACCCGCCCTGCCAAGTCCGCGCCAAAGTTTCTCAACCTCCAACCCGCCCACTCTCCGCGCCCCCTCCCCCTCGGCCCGGCACCCCCGCGGCCCCAGGAACACTGTCTAGCCTGCAGAGAGGGCAAACAATCTTTCCCTGTGAATCATCGCACAGCCTTCCCGATCGCTTTTACATCTTGGGCTCCAAATTCCCAGCTCGGCACCCGCATCCCATCTTCGACGTACTTTTCCCCCCACCCGCGCCCAGACCCCCATTTTCCCTGTTGTACGCCGCAGCGCGCGCTCGGGACTCCCTCCTGTGCCAACTCAGGCCGAGATGCATCCTCCTCTCCCACTCCTGGGGGACGTTCATCTACACTCCCCGCCCAGGGTGCACGCCCTTCTCTCCCAGGGCGCCGACCAAGAGCCCTCACCATCTGCCCTCCATCCCTGAGTCTCCGGAGCATCCCGAGTCTCATTTTAGGGTGCGGACTCCCCGGTACCGAGCGCAGGGCAGAATACCAAGTAGCCCTGGACTCCCAAAAGTTTGGGACTTACTGTCTTCTTCTTGGCCTTCTTCTTGGCCCTCCTCTTGGCCGTGCGTCAGGAGGGCGGTGGCCGCTAAGAGGAGCAGGAGCCGGAGGTCCACAAAGCTGAACATGTCTAGACCCTAGACATGTAGACTCTTTGCGGCTGGGGTGGGGGTTAGCGTCCGCTCATGCGTGGCCTCACTCTCCGCGTGCCTCCTGCTCCGACCCCGAGGGGAAACTCCCGTCTGCTCGGACGACCGGCCCGGGCCCCTTTTATACCATCTTGATGGAGAGCGGGGAGGAACCCTGCCCCTGGGAGAGGGGGAGCCGGCTGCCCGTCCCCCAGCCAATCAGAGCTGCCTGGCCCGGCCCCCAATTTTGGAGTTGGAACGGAGAGGGGGAGGAGGAGGGAAGAGAAGGGAAGGGAGTCCACCGCGCATCTCCCCCTTCACAGCTCGGCCTCCCCAGCCCCCCAGCTCAGCCAGGGCCAGAGATGCTGCCGCTGGGGTGCACCTAGGTCCTCAGTATGGTGCGGGCTAAAAAGTGGGTAGGGGTGCCACTTCGGCTTTCTTCCTGGGATCCCCCAATCTGGAGACACTGGAATTGGGGAGTGGGTAGGGAGCCTTCCAAAGGTGGAAGGATTGGGGTAATTGGGAGAGGGTCCTCCTGGCCATTCCTCATTCACCCTCCTGACATCCTTGGCAAGAGCTGAGGGATGAGTGTGAAGAGGCCAGCGGGGGACCCCTCCAAAACAGCGCAGACCAGAGAATTAAAAAGATGTACCTGTTAGGGGTGTCTTCTGGTGTGGCCGGGGTAAGGAACTTAGGAATATTTGGGGAACAAGTTAGAAATTCCTTTAGACCTTAAGAATTAGATAGTTGGGGGAGGAGTGCTGGGAAGACGGGTTTTATTTTGATGGTGTTGATTCTTCTGCCATGCCTCAGGCTCCAAGAGGGACTCAAATGTTCTCCCTCAAACCCTGGGCATGATTGAGAGAGATGGGATGGGGAGGCTGAGGCACTGGGTGAGAAATTTGACTACGTGGTCTGTCTCTCCAAAAGGAAGCTTCGGTGTTGGGTGATGGGCAGGAGGGCAGTGGTGGGGAATTGCTAGGACTCTTCCATCCGAGGGGGAGTGAGTTTGCACGGGGAGGGCTGTGATCAATGGTGACTTAGAAAGGGGTCTTGTGTGAGTGTGCCGTGGCTGTGGCCAGGACCTGGTTAGACACCCTCCTTCCTAGCATAGTCAGACAGGAGAGAGCTCGGGTTGAGGGGACTTGACCAGAGAGAGGGTGCTCCCTCTGGCAGCTGCATAAAGCCCCTTCTCTGATTGTACCTGGACTCAGGGTTGGGGGCATATGGGAGAATTTGGGTGTTTGGGGGAGACTTGCTGTTGGAGTTTGGGATGGAATTGCATGGGAGGGTGAGTGACCTTGTTTTAGAGGATGTTTCCCGCTTCCCCCGCTCTTTCCTGAAAACCCGGGGCATTTCTCTCTGCCACTGGAACCAAGAGAGAACATCTGTACCCTGAAAGGGGGTGGGCACCCCAAGAACAACAGTCTGTGTTTGGGAGAGATGCCTCTAGAAGCCAGTGTCCTCCCTCCCCGATGTCCCAACCTCTCCACGGTGGTCCACCTCAACCTCAATCTCTCCAGGCCCCTGGTCTGGCCAGAACCTGTGGGCCCAGAGAAGGCAATGGGGGTTCCTTTGCAGTGCTCGTCAACTCCAGTCCCTCCTGCACAGCTTCCCCACCCCCATCACTCCAGAGCTGCAAACGTGGAAGCGGGGAGTCCCGCCTCCCCCAAACCATCCAAGATTCCATTGCCTCCCCCCGCCCCTCTCCACGCCCTCCCCCAGCTGGTTTTGTGCAACGAAGGCAAAGGAAAAAAAAGACCAAGGGAACAGAAGGGGAGGGAGCCACGTTGGCCGTGGGCAGCCAGGATGAGCGGTGCGGGCGGGGCAGCGGAGGGAGACTGCAGGGGCTATAATTAAAGGGAAAATATAGAGTTTCCAGGGAGGGAGGCTGGAGACAGCTATGGAGGGACAGGCCTTCATCAATTATCCCCACCATGTGGCAGCAACTTGTGGCCTAGGATCTGCCCCCGCCTAGTGCCAGCGACTACAGGGCAGGACCGGGGGCTGAGGCACTGAGATGGCAGTTCCTGCACCCTCCAGTGTGGGTCAGGGACAAGGGGCACCATCTCCCTAAGAGGGAACAAGGGTCCTGTCCTTTGGAATAGTCAACCCTTTGGAGTGGGTGTCTGGGGTGGGGTGTCACAGGCTTGGGGCAAAGGTTGGTGTGACCTGCCCACCTCCCTGCTGGCTGAGTTGTCACAGCGAGAAGGACTCCTCCCCGCAGCCCCCTCCCCCTGTGCACTCTGTCCAGGCCGTCCTGCTCTCCCCTTCAAGAAGAGATTAAGCCTCAGAGATGCGGATTGGGATTTGCTACATCATGGGCCCGGGGTTCTGAAGGATGTTCAGGGACCCCTGGGATGGGGGTGGGTGGGATTTGTGTGGGGGGCGTGTGACAGTCACCACCCCAATGTCCAGTTTCAGACCTCCATACCAGGAGCTTCGGGCAGAGGGTTTCCAAGCATCCTTTACACGTGGCATGGAGCTGAGTCCCAGGGCCGCCTCTGCCACTTTTCGACTTGAAACGCTTGGCGGGCACCCAGCCCAAAGATGTGTCTTTAATTTCTGCAGCATGACAGTGAGAGGAAGAATGTGCTTGGGGTCTCCTCCCAGCCTGCCTGGGCCTCCTTGGCCAGGACAGAGGGCTTGAGACTTGGGGGGAGGGCGGGGGGGAGGGAGCTCGGGCTGGAGAGGGGAGGAGACGCCACCTCATCTTTAGGAAACTCTGAAGCTCTGGCTTCTTGTGGAATGTAAGACTTTGTCCGGCATTTGGAGTGGGGGGAGCAAAAGCCAAACTCTCCTCCCCCCACCCCCGAGAATGGTAAAGTCATCAGCACTTAGGGAAAAAAATTCCTCAAGAAGAAAAACAGAAAGAGGAAAGTGCTGAGCTCTGAGATCTCACCCTCTCCAAATTTCCCCAAGTGCCCTCCCTCCATGAGGGAGGGGGCAGGCCTGTGCTCCCCAGCTCCCCTCTCCCTCTGGAGCCCCTCAAGCCCCCCGGTCTGGACTCGGTGATGTGGGACAAGGGAGAAGAGGCGGCCCTGGTGTTGGTGCACCTGGTGCGCAGGTGGGTCAGCCCTTTCCAGCTGCTCTGGTCCTCTGCTGAGGTTCTGTTGCCTTCCCTCCGTGACTTGACCCTCCAGAATGCTCCTCCGTCCCCACCCTGGCCCCAGCCCGGTGATGGAGAGAGGGTCTCTAGAGAGGGGTTGAGGAGAGAGAAGGGGAGGGGGCCTAAGAATGAGGCTGCAGTGAAGACCTTGGTCTCCGTGTGTCCCCGTCATGGAGGCCTGCACGGTTCCTACTGAGGAACCCTGGGGGCAGAGTCTGGGGACAGACTCCAGGTGAGTGGGGTCCCCTCCTCTTCCCTTTCCTCAGTGGTACACCGTCTGCGCCCTTTGGTCCTTAGCTAAATTCCTTAGCCTCCAGGCACAGCTCTGCTCTTTCTATGCCTCAGCCTCAACCCAGCCGTTTGGCCTTCTGAGATTTCCCTCCAACTCTTCATCCTTTCCGGGTTTAGAGACAAGATGATGGGTTAAGTTTGTCCATGTTGAGTGTTAGGTGCCCATGAGACATCCAGTCAGAAACGTGGAGGAAACCCCTAGGTGTCTGGGTCGGGAGTTTAGAGGAGAGACAAATGTGGGCCCTCAGGGCAATGGTGTGGATGGAGTTGTATTCTGAGAAAGCCTGGAACGGGGAGAGATGAAGGGCTGGGACTGAGCTTGAGGACCCTCAGGGTTTAAGGGCTGGGAAGGGGAGAAGGAGGCTGCACAGGACAAGAGTGGGAGAAGTAGGAGGGGAGGGCAAAGAGGAGAGGGATGGTGGATATCATGTATGCAGAGGGAAGATGGTTCTAGAAGGAGGGAGAGTGATAGGCTTCAGAGAGAATTAGTATGATAAGGAGTAGATTGTTCACTGGGTTTAGCAACATGGCAGTGATTGGTGCCATAAGTGTGAGCTGTTTCGGTGGAGTGAGGATGAGGAAGTCTGATTGGAGTGGGCTCAGGAGTGAGCGGGAGGCCAGGAAACAGGGTCAGGGTGCAGACAACACAGAGGAGGGGTTTGGTGTAAAGGGGAGGAGAGCGAGTAGATGCCTCATCCTCCCTCCCTCCCTCCTTCTCTTTTTCCTTCTTTCTCTACACTCCCCCCACCCCCACTCCTGTCTGTCCCCTGCCTCCCTTCTCTGCTTCTTTCTCCATCCTTCCCTCTCTAGAGCCCTTTTTCTGGGTCTCATTTGCCTTTTTGGCTCTTCCTCCCCTCAGATGTACACTTCCAGGCCCGGACATCCACTTCATTCTCTTCTAGAGCAAGCCCTCAGTCCAGGCTCCTGAAGAGAAGGCTTAATTTCTAGTCCTGGCAGGCCCCGCCCCATTTTCTGGGACCCCCGCCCCTCCCCGCCAAGTCCAAGAGGGGATCTTGGGGCAGAGGAACCAGGGGACGAGCTGGGAGGAGCTGGGAGAAGGGCTGGGTGTGGTCCTCAGGTGACACTAGGACTTCTGCTTAACGCAGCTCCCCAGGCCCATTCCAGTCAACCCACAGGCCCCAGCCAGGTCCCAGCTGAGAATAATGTGCTGGATGGGGACATTGTCAGGCTTTGTCTTTGCTTCCACTCTGTGCTGGTCACAAGTGCGAGGTCAGTGCCCATCTTTCCTGCTGGGCGTGAGCTCCGGGCCAGGGAGCTGGCAGGTTCCTCATCGTGTCTCTAGCCCCTCACTGTGTCTGGAGGCAGAACAGGGTCATCATCACAGTTTGGGTGAGTGCACTAATTGAATTGTCATTTACCTCTTTCTGGTTTGATTCAGTTTTCTACTTGTGCTAGCCCATTCCTGTTCCTCACTGCTTTCCTTTTTTCTACTCTTTTATCTCCTCCTACGCTTAAGCTTTTTCCTCCTCCTGTACTTTTCTTCCTTGTCTTAGTTCTTTTCTTTTCTTTCCTTCTCTCTTCCGCCTCTGGCCCCTTGTCCCAGGCCTCCACCCACACACTCCTTCTCCCTTCCTCTTTTTCTTTCATATTCTCTTCCGGTATCTCTGGTGCCTCCATCCTGTCTCCCGGTCTCCTGATGCTGCGTGCAGGCGCTCAGCTCTGGGCGGCGGACAGAGATACAGCAGCCTCAGAGGGGCGGGGCCGACGGGGAACAGACTTGCATCACAACCAGAGGTCTGGTTGAAGGGCTTAGGAGATGGATGCAAAGTTTCCTTTGAAGCTTGAATTTAAAAAAAAAAAGAATGAGAGGGGCAGCCTCTGTGAGACAGAGGCACTTGTCCAGCTCCTGATCTCCTTCCTTCGTCCCCACCCCCATGCCCCCAGGTGAGCCTCAGCCACAGATATCTGGTGTCTTCCACTTCTACATCAGGCACCAGTTCCTCCTCCTGGCAGACCTGGGGTTCTGCAGTTTCTGGGGTGGGGAGTTGAGCAGGGCGTGAAAGGGGTGGATCCCAGTCTGCTCATTTGCACCAACGCTGGATAGAACTCCCCTTTGGACAGAGTCTGGCTTGGACAGAGAAAGGACACAGAATTATTCATTCAACACTATTTATATGCTGGGCACCTTGCTGGACACTGGGCCTTCAGTGCTGTCCTGTGTGGAGCTTATATCTGGTAGCGACAGACATGAATGAAATCACATAAATAAATGTGTAATTGCAGCTATAAAAGTTATGAAGGAAAGAGACACAGTCTGAGTCGCAGGCATCCCAGGGAGTCCACCTTAGACCCAGGGGCCCAGTAAGGCTTCCCTGAATAGGTTGACAGATGAGTAGAGATAACTTAGGTAAGGGGTAGGTGGCAAGGTGGGGAGTTGAGGCAGGTGTGATGGTACCGCGTATGCAAAGGCTCTGGGGCAGGAGGGAGCATGGCAAGTTCTAGATGCTCAAGGAATCCAGAGAAGGCCAATGTGGTGGAGCACAGGAGGTTAAGGCTGGACAGACCAAAGAAGCCACATTGAGGGATTCACTCCTTCTCCTTAGAGCTTTGGTCCCCAGCAGGGGGTCTGAAGCAGAGAGGGTCACAATCAGGTCTGGATTTGGAAGAGACCCTCATGGTCACTTGGTGGAGCAGATACTGAAGGAGGGCTCTGGTGGACGGTGGCTGCTGCAGCTGCCCGGGTGAGAGCTGCTAGGAGCCTGGACCAGGCTGAAGCGAATGGAAACAAAGAAGAGGATGGATTCAAGAGGTCTTTGGGAGGCAGGATTTATAGGTGTTGGGGCTGGATTGGACGTGGGAATGTGGTGGTGAGGAGCAGGGCTGACACCTGGCCTTCTGATCTGAGAGACTGGGTTGTGTGGTATCCTGGGAGAGAGGGGGCTGGGCGAGGACTCTGTTTGGGGAAGAAGATCCTGAGTTTGGTGCCTACTGCAGACACTGTAGTCAATTCTATTCAATGGATGGTTACTGTAGACATCCTGGGGCCAGCCCTGTGCTGGGCAGAGCTCTGGGGAAAACAGCTCCGGCCTTCTGAGAAGAGGAAGCTGGGAAGGGGAATAAAATAAACACAAAAGTGTTTCTCACCCAAGGCAGCACTGGCTGTTTGATTTTGAGTGAGTTGCTTCATCTCTCAGAACCTCATTTCTCCAATCTGTGAAATGGAGTAGTAATAAGACCACCATGCTGGCCGATGTCATGGCCAGTAAATGGAAGTCTCCAGAAAGATGCAGAGGGTGATGAGAATGCCAATGGGAGAGAAGGCAGGTGTCATGGAGGAGGCAGCTTCTGAGTTGGCCCTGGGAGGGCCGGGGACTGGGCTGGAATGCAGGGTTGGAATGGGAGAGAAGGCACCGCCAAAACTGGAAAGAGACAGAGAGAGAGAGAAAGCCTTGAGCAGAAGGAGCATGGAAGATACAGCAGGAAAGATAGGCTGGGGCTGACTTCCAGAGGCCTGGGATTCTATGAGAGGAATTTATCATCAATTTGATGGCCATAGGGAGCCAGGGACTGCTTTTGAGCAGGGCGCGGTGGGGATCCTTTTGCCCAGCACTTGCTCAGAGAACCTATACCTCAGTGACAGCCGAAGAACTCAAGTTAGATGGCAGGGGCCCTTGTGGGGAGACACAAGGAAAGTGGGTGGGATTTGTGGATCTCAGGATCAACAAGAAATCGTGGCTTGGGAACAGGAGAAGATAGACCAGGTGACCCCTCCAAAGTTGGTGTTCAACATCTACTAGGTTCCAGAACCTTACAGTTTCAGGATAGGAATATCACAGGACAAGAGATGCTCAGTTGGAAAGAAACTTTGAGCTCATTCTGCCCTGCTCTCACCTCCTTGCACAGATGGAAAAACTAAGGGCCAGAGAAGGGAAGTGATCTGCTTAAGGTCACACAGCTGGGACTGAGGGGTCAGAGGTAAAATCCCTGCTGCCCTTCAAGCTCCTGGCTGGTGGGGCCTGGGGAGCTGGAGGGGGCAGGGAAGCAATGGGGATAGGCGCTGTCATGACACAGGGCTCCCGCATAATACCAGTCAGGCCTGTGGGGACAGGGCAAGAGAATTCCTCCCCGACTCTCCGCTGAGCCATGTGGCCAGAGGGGGAAGGGAGCCTGGTGGGCAGGGTGGAACTGCCACATGGAAGAGGCTTGATGCGAACCATCTGGCCTGGGCTGAGTGTGGGCTGCAGGGAGGGAGGAGCAGGAGACGGGAAAGAGGCCATGGTGGGCGGGTGGGTGGCGGCTCGGGGCTGGGAGTGGCCGGCCGGCTGGGAGGCCCCTACCTTCCAGACTGCTGTAGCCCAGATGCCTTCGCAGCCGGGGCCTGGCCCGTCCAGCCCGCTGACCTCATTCCCAGCTCCCCTCCCGCGCAGGCCCCCCTTTGCCTGCCACGTAGACTGAAGGTTTTAGCATCTTCTGCTGGGGGAGGAAGAGGAGAAGGACACAGGCACTCTGAGCCCAGAGCTCTGCCAGGTCAGGCTGACCTGTGGAGAGAAGCTGTGTTCCCTGAGCCCCCAGACCATTCTGGGCCTCAGTTTCCCCTCCCCAAACATGGAGGCCCAGTAAATGGAGGGACTGGAGTCTTGGGGGGAGTGTGACAGTGAAGCAAGTTGGAGTGGGTGAGAACCAAGGAGGGGTGGTTTGGAGGTCCTCGAAGCCATCCCCCAGCCTCCTCAGGCAGGAGGTGTTATTCTCAGACCCAGGAAGGGGGAAGGGCAGAACATCTTCTCCTCCAAGTGTCCTCAGGAGAGGGAGTTCCCTGAAGGTCGGGGCGCAGCGGGGTCCTCTGTTACATCTAGCCTTCATCCCTCCTGCGTTGGGGACGCGGTGTGTGGCTAGGATGGAAGTGGGGAGGCACACTGTCCCCCTCCCCAGGCACCTCTCTCGACCTTCCCTTTAGCCCGTTTCCAGGCCAGAGCCTCTCCCTGGCTCTGCCTCTTGACCTTCTGCCTGCCCCTCGCCTCCCTGCCCCCCGGGTCCTGGGTCTTCTCAGGCTGCCCCAGCTGAACAGGGGGCTGTCCCACCGCCTTGCGAGGCGTTCCGGGCCTGTGAGTCATCGGGAATGTCTGCTCTGGTTGCAGCTTCCCTCCCCTGGCTGAGGACCCTCTTTCCCCTCCTCCCCCAACTCGGGGCAGAGGGGGTCCCTCCCAGGCACGGGGCTCTGGAGGAGGGGGAGGGAAGGCCTGTGCAGGACTGCAGGGAGGCCCTGCTCCCCCAGGGCAGTGAGGTGGGGGGGTGCTTAGAGGAATCCCCCCAGACTCTGCCTCATCCATCACAGATAGAATTTCCTTCCTTTTCTCCCATTTCCCAGGTGGAGAAACTGAGGAGAGGTGGGTGGAGGAGGGTCAGAACTTTGGTGGGCTCAGGCTTCTCCCCCCTCCATTTTAGGGCTCAGCTTTGCCAAGCTGGGAACCCGTCCAAGCCTCTTTCTGAAGGGCCCTCCCGACGTTCAAGGCTGGGTCTGGCAGGGAAGCTGGAGAGAGGCTGCTGCTACTGTCGTGGACTCTAAGGATGACACGTCCCAGCTCGGGTGCAGAGTCCACGTCTGCAGGGAAGGGGGAAGCCGGGTGCCTGGACCCTTCCCACAGGGCCCCTGCCCTGCGAGGCTGCCTCCTACCCGCTCCTCCTCTCCTGACTCCTCCTGGGCAGCCCTGTCCTGCCCCCTCCTCCTCCCCAGCCTGAAGAAACAGCTGGGACAAGAGAAGAGACTGGAGGGGAAGGGAAGGAGTTAGGAAAAGTGCCCAATCCTCTCCTCCCTAAATGTGCCTCCCCATCCCCTTCTTCTCCCCCTCTGACTGCCCCTCAGCCCTGGATTAGTGGTCTAGAGACCAAGGGTCTAGTACCCGACTTGCCTAGTGACTTTGGGCTTCGCTTCCCATCACTGAGCCTCAGTTTCCTCATCTGTGAAATAGGGATCTGGGCAGAAAAAGTCCCTCCGAGTGGGGTTGGTTTTTTCTCTCTTTTCCCAGTCAGACAGACAGACAGACACGCAGGCACTCGTACACACACTCACTCACACACACTGACTCACATACTCTCCCTCTCACACACATACACTCTTTCACACATGCATTCGCATGCACGCATGGCCCTCTGCAGACTTTGTGGCAGCAAACACCCACAATTTCTGTTTCCCGCTTTCTGACAGCCCCCTACTTCTTTCATCCCTATCACCCCACCCCCCGCCACCCCTTTACATGTTCCTGCTCCTGGTTCTCCTCCTCCTGAGGTCACCGGCAGGACAAGGGCAAGAAGGAGCTGTGGGATGTGACATTCGAACCACAGAGTGTCAGACGTCTGATCCTGCCAAAGACGGCTCCCACCGCCCCCTCAGGTCCCTCAGCTCTTTTCTGAGGTTCTGGGTGGGAGGGAGGACGAGAAGGGGAGAAGGAACAGAGCACAGAAAGAGCTGCTCTTCTCCACCCAGCTGGGGACCCGCTGAAGGATGCCCCTCACGTCTCTTTCCTGAAATTCACTAACGTTCACTTTCAAAATATCTGTCCCACTGACATCCTGGAGCTTCCTTTGAAGAGTGATTATTTTAGCAGCTTGCGCTGGCTGCGTTGCCCCAGGCTGCACCCTTCTAGGAACTTCCTCCTAAGGGAGGCTGGTCAGAGCTCAGAAAGGGCTGTTCCAGAGGATGAGCTATCTGTTGGCCAGGAAGGACATAGGAACTGGGCAGCAGAGCGCACCCCTCAGACCCAGCCCAACTCAGGAATAACAAGCGAATGTACCAGGCTGTGTGGAAGTACCTTCCACGCTGGAACTCATGTACTCCTCACAAAGCCCTCTGAGGTGGGTGCTATCATTGTCTCCAGTTTCAGAAGAGGGAAGAGAGGTACAGAGAGGTTAAGTCAGTTGCTTGAAGTCACAAGGTTGGGAAGTGGCTGAGCTGGGATTCAAACCCAAGCAGCCTGGCTCCAGCACCCACAGGCTTAACCGCTACTCTCAACAGGTCCAAGAGACCCACGATGGAGGCCAAGGGCTGCCTCCTACCTAGTCGGAAGAAGCAGCTCTTTGCACAAACATGCACACTCCATCTGTGGGCACGCAGGGGAAGGATCACAGCGTCACGGGCCTGAAAACCAACCGCAGGCATCATCACAGCTGAGAAGCTCTCATGCGGTGCTGTTTCCCTCGCATTTGCTGAGGAACTATTGGGAGCTGGGGCCCCGCCCAGGTCATCTCGTTTAATCCTCACACAGCTCTGGGAGGTCAGTCTTACTACCTCTGTTTTACAGACGGAGAATCTGAGACCCCAGAGGGCTGAGGCATCGCCACAGACCCCCTTGCTAGAGCTGAGAGAGAACGCAGGTACTTCGACGGCCAGATCAGGCTTCTTTCCGTTGACTGGCGTGTCCCCTACGTGCAAATCCATACGACCACCAGACACGCAGAGCCACACACCATTGACCACATACAACACTGGGAAGAACTGCAGCCCTCAGTCGTGTTTCAAGTGGCACTTTCTCCTCCTCACTGACAACCCCCTGAGGAAGGTCTTACACCCATTCTGTGGGTGAGGGGACGCCCCTTGCTGGGGTCCTCTCAGCCAGAAAGTGGTGAAGCTCTGACTACATCTCACAGAGCTGGCGCTCTTCCCATTGCACCACACTGCCTGCCTCGTCACTGTCCTCCAGCTCAGAAGCACCCCTGCACACACCATGTCCCCACTGAGCACACAGGTGTGTAACACACAGGAGAATCATACCCACGTGCCCCTGCATGATACAGACTGAGAGTCACCTGGTGTTTTCTGAGTGCTAGGCACTGTCCCAAGTGCCATATAACCATTAGCTAACTGAATGACCACAACAATCCTATGATGTTATATTCTGTCAACATCCTTATCTTCATTTTACAGATGAGGAAACGGAGGCTCAGCGAGGTTAAGTAACTTGCTCAAGGTCACACAGCTAGGACATTGCAGAGCTGAGGTTTGAACCCAGGCTCTCGTCACTATGCTATAGTCCATTCTCTGATATGAACTGGGTATTATTCACTCAGTTGGTCAGCAACCGCTGCTGACCACCCAGTTGTGCCCAGCACTGTGCCAGGCCCTAGGCACACAGGGGTGAACAAGGCACAGGTCCTCCCTGCCTCCTCCACCTGTCCCTGCCTGGCACTACGTGGTGGATGGGGCTGTGCCCGCTCTCACTATCCTTCCTTCCCAGACAGCCTCTTCAGTTCCCTCCCTCCGAGAGGGGTCCTCACTTCCCTGGGGCAATTGGAGACAAAGAAAGACAGGAATATGAATATCTGGCATTCCACAAAGAAATCTGTGGGTAGAGATCCTGTCCAATCACCAGTGTCCCAGTGTCCCAATTGTACCCAAGAGCCAAGCTTGGCCTCCTCCCGGAAGCCTTCCTGGACCAGCAAAGCCCACCTGTCTTTCTCCTCATTTCTGGAAGTATTTAGAGCGCAGATGTCTGATGGTTCCCTAATGCTATTTTTCAAATGACCATTCTATTTTGGAATAATTTTAGATTTTCAGGGAAGTTGAAAAGAGAGTATAGAAAGTTCCCACGTACCCCTCATCCAATTTCCCTAATGTTAATGCTCTATGTCACCTTGGTACATTTGCTAAAGCTAAGAAGCCACCATTGGTACGTCACTATTAACTAAACTCCAGACTTTATTGGATTTCACTGGTTTTTCTCTCAATGTCCCTTTTCTGTTCCAGGACCCCATCCAAGACATCATGTTGCATTTGGTCATCGTGTCTCCTCGGTCTCCTCTGGTTCATGACTGTTTCTCCGTATTTCCTTGCTTTTTGGAATCTTGGCAGTTTTGAGGAGTACTGGTCAGATATTCTGTAGAGTTTCCTAGTGTTATTTTTCAGCAGTAAAAAAGCCTTTCTTAAGATGCAACCTCCTGTACAGTACATGAGCAGATAAAAGTGGCATGCTCTGTTTGCAGCAGCAGTGGGAGAGGGTGCAGGGCGAGCCTGAATGTTAATCTCCGTGAGGCGCCCTGAGAATGCTAAGGAACCCCTAGGGTGTCATGGAACTCAGTTTGAAGACCATTAGTTTGGGCCAGGCTCTGCTCGGTGCATGGTTTTGTTCTATAAAACCCTGGACTGGTAATTATAGACTCAGGCTTACATACTTCCATTGACAGGGCCATTACTACTTTTCAAGGAAACTCCAGTGGCCAGAAAGGTCTGTGAAATCTGCCTTTCCCCAGCCTGTCTGTTGTAGACACACTTGGGGTGTGCTGCCTGGGTACCCCCTGCAGGACTGAGACACCCATTCCCCAGCTAATAGGAATGTGAGAGGGGGCTGGCTCCGCATCCCTCTCCAAGTGTCGCTGTCAGCCAAAGGGAGTTACTCTGCCAAAGATCATGCTCCCTCCTCAGGGGCAGTCATCCTGTGCCTGCTTGTTGTGAGGGTACAAAAGCCTTGACCCCTTGCCCAAGGGGGACAACTCTGAAGGGCCATCTCAGCTCCAGAGCTCCTGGTGGGATTGGCTGAGGCCTTTGTCATGAGTGCATTGCAGCTAAAGACCACCCCCCCCCCCCCCGCCCCAGCCCTACATCCTACATTTCCCAGCAAATTCCTGCACACAAATCTCCATTTCAGAGTCTGTTTCCTGGGGACCTTGCCTAGGACAGTGATGCCAGGAGTGGTCCAAGGAAGCAGACACTACAATAAGATTTTGGACCTGAATCACCCACTGGCCAGCTTTACCCTAAGGAAAGTAGAAATGCTACAATTGCCATAGCAGACCGTAGAAGAAGGGATCAAAAACCTCAGAGAAGCGGGCATGCTAGAGTGGCTATATTGTGTAAAACCAAAAATTCACCAGATAGCTCCTAGAGGATGACAGTGGACTATTGCAATGCAACCAAGTACCAGCCCAATTGCAGCTGCTGGGCTAGGTGTGGTATGTTTACTAAAGAAAATTAACACGCCTCAGATGCATAGGATGTGTGGCCATTGGCCCATCAAATGCATGCTTTTCTACCCCTATCAGGAAGGAGGAGCAGAAACAGTTTGCATTTACTTGGGATGGACAGCAGCACACATTTAAGGTCTTGTCACAGGAAGTATTAACTCTCCTACTCTCTCTCATAATATAGTCTGAAGGGACATTCTGCAGAATATCAGATTGATCTACTATTTTGATGATCTGCAATTAACCTCATGTTAACTGGACCAGAAGAGCAAGAAGGGGCAGGAGCATTCTTGTGAGTAAGGCATATGCATTCCAGAGGATGGGAAGAAAAATCCCCACAAAGATTTAGGGGCTCATAGCATCCTGAAGTCTTTGAGGGTTAAGTGGTCTGGGGCATGCCTGGATATCCCTCCAAAGAGAAAGAGAAATTATTGCACCTCGGACTTCCCACCACAAATAAGAAAGCACATCTGGTAGGCCTCTTCTAACTCTGGAGAAAATACATTCTATACATGGGAATACTGCTCTCACCCATTTACAGATGACATGAAAGGCTGACAAATTTGAGTAAGACCTAGAGCAGGAAAGAACTCTGCAACAGTTCCAGTTGTAGCCACTTGTACCATAAGACCTGCAGATCCTATGGCACTAGGGGTATTTGTGACACCAAAAAAGACTTTGACACCCCAAAAGGGGAATCACCATGTAGCCCCCTAGGGTTCTGGAGAAAGGCCACCAGCATTGGAGGATTATCCGCTGTTGAAGAACAGCTTCTTGTATGCTACAGGGCTCTTATAGAGGCAGAGTCCTAACCAGGACATCAGGTGACCATGTGGCTGGACCTGCCCATCATGAGCTGGGTTCTGACAGACCCATCATGTTTCCAGGAGTCTCCTTCAAACTGAGCTGCCCAAGTTTCTGGTCATTACATTGTCCTAGATCTCTCTTGGACGGCCCTTATGTGTCTATTAATGTTCCTCCCACTTAACGTGTCACTCGGCCAAGAGCACACACTTCCAGCTGGAACTGACCAGAGACCAGAGTAACAGGGCGCCTCCCACCCTCCATCCTGTGACTCAGACAGTAGATTTAACAGCTATAGAAATTTTCCTAAAATATGGTCCGTGGACCATTGGGGATCCCTCAAGGGCTACAAGTGGTCCACAGGTGTTGGAGGTTTCCGAGGAAAAAAGGATGAAATTATTTTACTCATCTATTTGAAAGCAAAATTGATTAAGATTCTCCCCAAAATCCCATTTAATCCAATTTAAATTAATAACTGTCACATTCTTCAACATTGCACGTGTGCTCCAAGGGTTGAATTTGGTTGATCTATCTTGGCAGTTTGTCTCAAGTGATATATTTTTCATGTCATTTATGGGTTTTTGGCTATTACTTTTGTGATGTGTAATATCCTCGACTCCAATAAGAAGTCAGTGGTTCAAAAGTGGCTCATTAAATCTTAAGAGGAGTGATGAAAACAGGAACCCAAAGACTACAACTGAGCACAGTTCTGTAAAAGTAAATGGTGAACAAGAATCTAGTGCAAAAAAATGTAAATCTCTAAGAACTGGGACATGTATGATGATTTCACACAAGCAGCTAAAAAAGACAAGTGTAAATAGTGAGTATGATATTGAATATCTGACACTGGACTTCCCTCGCCTGGCTGTCCGTCCTGTCTTAATCTCCAGAGCATTGTATGTTATGAAACTTTGTCAAACAGTGGCATAAAGCCATCAAGGCTTTCACATCTTTTCAAACAAAGCACAGTGACCTTTCTGGTAAACCATTAGAGCCTTTCTTTTTTTCCAGAACAAGAGTAAAATAAGCTTTCCAGGACAAAATTGAAGGATTCCCCCCCCCACCCCCCCCACCCCCCACTAAAGGCAGGAATGAAAACAAAACTCCATAGGGCAGCATTTAAAATTGCATTCCTCTCAGCAGAACCCAGATACAAGGCGTACTATCTGAGAAGCTTGTAAAACAGCTGTGTTGTTCATGACACATTTTTCTCAGAGAGAATGCAGAACTAGCTTTTGGCAAACTTCCTTTATTGAGTGACAGTGTTAGGCATCACATAGTATCAATGGCATACATTATGAGAAAATAGTTTCGTTTGAATAAGCACTCCTCATTAAAAATCGTACACTTTTGCTCCTCTGAGGTTGAGTTCGGACTACCCCAGGTATTGAACAAATTGCCATCTGAGCAAACTATTTAAGATCTCAGAACCGGTCTTGCATGATTATTTTGTGAATTATGATATGAGTTGAAAAGATGGCTTGGCAATCACTGCTGAGGGAGCAGCAGGAAGGACACCCCTCCAAGGATGAAAGAAGTTGACCTGAAAGCCAGTTCCAATCTGTTTCTTGATCCTTCTCCAGCATTTTGGCAACGTCGGCTGTTGTCCCCTAATATTCCTTCTTGCCTTGTCTCTTATAGTAGTATTCCCAATTTTTGGCTGGACACATGACCACTCAATAAAAACTACATTTCCCATCCTCCCTTTTGGCTAGATGTGGTCATGTGGCAATGTTCTGGCCAATGAGATATGAGTTGAAGGGAGAGGCCATGTCTTTCAACCCTACTTTGCTCACTATTGCTTGGAACCTGATGTAGTGGTGAGCCACCTTGGAGCATACCAATGAGGGAAAGACCTAAGGGTAGCAGAACAATAAGATGGAAGGAGCCTGGGTCTCTGGACAAACTAGTGAAGAAGAAGCACTTTTCCAGCCCTGGACCACCTGTCCCTAGGCTATGAGATGAAAGAGAAATACACTTCCGTCTTGTTTAAGCCACTGCTATTGTGGATCTATGGAATGACTGGCCAAACCTAAATCCTACCCAATATGGAGTGGAAGGAAATAGTGAAAATTGTGCCTATGATCCAGTTACATTCACTGAGCATACTTCTCTTTGGCATCCTGTTCAAAGACCAGGGCAGCAAGGTCAAGAGTCCACTTTTCCAGCCTGAGATATTCTAGCTACGGGGGGAAAAGGTCCCCAAAGAAGTTTTGAAAAGAACGAGGAGATAAAACCATTTTTTCATGTCATTGATAATGTCACTCAAGACCACTTCTAAGATCTTAGCTGTCCTGCTCAGACGGCAATATGTTCAACATCTGTACTGCCCAGACATCACCAAACTATTATGATGTTTACTGTTGAGTATCAAGTTAGCAGAATTTCTTAAAACCAAACTGTGGTGTGACCGCTCCATTATGAGGGTTTGATTCTTTCTCAGCACTTGATGACTTTTGTTTCTGAGCAGGAGAAAGGAATCAATGACATATTATTAAGGTTATTTAAAAACCACATCCAAATATGACATCAGAACTTAAAGAATTCTTTCCAGAGTCAAATTCAACCAATGAGAGAATCATGGCTCCATTTGGTACTTTCTGCCTCTCAAGGTGAAATACTCAATCTTCTCACTTTTGAAAGCTTTGTACCTGTTGACCTCGTGTCCAAGAGAGCAGAAAATAGTCTTCAGGGAGGAACAGCTCTGTGATTTCTGAATTCTTGTTTGGTCTGAATCCACAACCATCTGACAGAGCCACCAAACTTGGCTGCCATTTCTAACGACCTATAATTGTGGTTTAGGATTTTCTAATTTAGTACAAATAAGGAGTAAGAAAAGAAACTGACAGGATGTGAAAACTCCTTATGGCTCTGTATAGTGACATGGGGCATAGATATACTGGTGGAAATTTTCAGATGGTACCATCTCTCTCACTGATATGAAACAGAGATCCTTCATATTACTTTTACAGAGTTGCAGTTTTCTTCTTTTAGAAATACAATGTTCTCTTTAAATTTGCTTAAACTTGGTGGTTGCTGTGTGAGCTCCATGCCTGATAAGGGACTGCTGATGCTAAGAGTGTGGGAAACATCTTTCTGTACTGCCTAGGATGGCTGCATTCCACCGCAGATAAAGAAATTCCTAAAGGGAATCCAGAGAGGCCCCTAAGATTGTGCAGCCCTGCTTGTCCAGCTCAGGCCCCTGTGCCAGCTGGACTGACCCTCCATCACAGCCTCTCCCCATGAGTCACAAGCTCCTGCTCATACAGTGGCCCATCTGCTCCACTCCAAGTCCAGCATCAGAGTTAGTGTTCGCCTTATACAGACAAGGACCCAGAAACCCAGAGAACTTCTCCCCAAAGCCACCTAGCTTGTAGAGGAGGGGCGAGGACAAGAACCCAGAATTCCTATGCCCCCAAAATGCTCCCTGACCTGGCTACCTCTGACTTAAATGTCTGCAGAGGAAGCTAAACTACAGAATAACAAGGGCTAGAGTACTTAGGACTCCCTGAGTACCAGGTTCATGTGCTTCCATTTCTTCAGTCTTCATCACAGCCCTATGGGATATATCGATCATTAGTTCCACTTTACAGATGAGCAAACTGAGGTTCAGAGAGGTTAAGTAACTCGCCCTCTGTCGCATTGCTAGAAAGTGGGAACATTGGCCTCAAACTGAGGTCAGCCAGTCAGGAGCGCGCTTTTAACACCCGCCACAAACGGCATCGCACGGGGCTCCGAGTTCTCCCCCGCTAAAATCTCTCCACGCAGGGGCTTGAATTCGAGCTGCTCTCTCCCTCGCTGCCTCGCCACCTCTGCGAATTTCAGCAACAGCTGCCCTACTCCTCTCCCTGCCCGCACCTCGCTCCTGTCCAGCCTCTTCTCCGAAAGGCCAGAGTGGTTTTCGCCGCTCTGTCCCCTGCGCGGTGGCCCCCTTGCCTGGGGAGGACGCCCCCCCCCCGGCTGCTCCCAGGCCCTGCCTCCCAGCGCCCGCGCCTCCTGCTCGCGCGGCTCGCGAACGTGCGGGGCCCGGATTCCGAGGCCGGTGCACACGTGGCCCATGGGTCCCTGGGCACCGCCCAACCCTCTGGGTGCCAACCCGCTGGGTCCCGCCCGCCTGGGTCCCGCCCGCCTGGGTCCCGCCGGCGCTCCTTTCCTGAGCCCGAGGCCGGGCATGCCGGCTCAGCGCGGACCCCTGCACCGCGCAGCCGGATTCCGAAGCCGCCCCCTCCCCGTAAGCTCCCCCGGCCCGACCAGCTCCCGGCTTTTCCCGGGTTTGAATCCTCGGCATAGATGCTCCCGTGGCTCATTCACGCTCCCCCTCCCCCGTCAACCCCAGCCCCCACGTCCGCCCCGCCTCGGCGGGTCACTGTCCGCAATCACTTCCATAGACTCGTTTTCCTCGATGTCTCTGAAAGCCAGGGCCTTTCCTGCCTGACCCCAGCCCCATGTCTCTGGCCAGCGTTTCTGAAACAAGCGCCCACTGCCCGCCAGGGAACCTGCTCGCACCCCGCTGCAGAAGGGCTCCCACCGCCCTTGGGGTGAGGCCCAAGCACCTCCTACCGCGGGAGCCCCCTTAACTATGCCCACCCTACAGGGCTTCGGGGGCGCGGGTTCTAACCCGCTTTGAGGCCTTCTTGCCGGCTGCCCCTCCTCTGCCCCGAGGAGCATCCTCCTCTCCACCTACTGTCCCACTCTCGCCCTCTCTTTTGTGTCTCTGACTCATCCTTCAAAGACTCACCTTGGGTACCACCTCTGCGGAAAGCTTCCCGGACCCGCCCCATCCGGGTTCTCCCACTGGACCCGCACTTGCCCTGCCAGAGCCCATGCTCTGCCTGGCTGTTTGCCCTCTCCCATCCCACCCTCCAACGGAGCAGCTCTGGAAGGATTGGGGCCCGTCTGTCACGTTCATCCTGGCTCCTGGCACAGCACCTGGCGTGTAGCGGATGAGAACCTGGTAGCAGTGTAGTGTGGAGCTCTTGCGAGCTTGGGCTCTGGGCTCAGACTTCCAGCTCAAATCCCAACCCCTCCTTTTCCCAGCTCTGGGCTTTTCCAGCTTTTGGGCAGCTCACTTCCCCTTTTTGTGCCTGTTTCCTCATCTCTAAAATGGGGATAATAGATCTTTTCCATAGGGTTGTTGTGAGAGCTTAGAGCACGTAGAACAGTGCCTGGCATAGGTAAGTTTGCACTATATTAGGTATATTAGATAATATATAATGATTATTAATCTTATTTGTGTGGTTAGTTTACTGTTTCCTCTACATGTCTCTTCCACTAAACAGTGGGCATCTTGGGTGTACGGTCCAACCTACTCCTTGCTCAATTCCTGACCCCCTAGGGCCCTGGCCAGCGCATGGTGGTCCTTGGGTCCTGCCCAAGGAATTAGTATTCTGTGAAGCCCCTACCCTGCCCCAATCAGCATCCTGACCCCTGACAGTGTTCCCTCCCCACTTCTCTCACCTGAGGGCTCACATGCCCCTGAAATCCTGGCCCCTCCCCACTCACTCAAGGGCAGTCCCAAAATCCAAGGGGAGAGATTCCGTCTTCCCCCACACCTTCCACACCGGGGTAACGCGCCATCCCTCAGCCCCATCTCAGAAATTCCAAAGCATGAGGAGCGCTAGAAAGAACTCTGGACTTGGAGAGAGGAGCCCTGTCCCCTAGTCGTGGCTCTGCCACTGAACAGATGTGTGACTTTGGACAGGTTGCTTTACCTCTCCGAGCCTTACTTTCCACACCTGTAATATGGGGATAACCCCAGCCCTACCTCCCTCATGGGTTGTCCTGATGCTCAGTCGCACAAACTGAAGGCAGGGTGCTTTGTAAATGGAGGCAGTGTGAGGAAACGCAAGGCATAGTTACTATGAGTTTGGAAATGGGGATCAGGACCCGGCCTGTAGGCGTCTCTGGTCAGGACTGTGCCAAGGGTGTGGCCACTGGGCTCTGGGCTGGGCAGCAAGCTGTTATGAGGTGCAGCTGACTGGGAATAAGCTGAAGACCCAGATTTGTCCAAAGTCACTCCAGGACTTCTGCTTGGTCATTGTCTCCTTGCTGCCTGCTCTCACCACTGCTCCCAAGGTAACTTCAGGTGCCCCTGAGGGCCCCCACGACTCACACTGAATCCTGATGCCCAGAGGGCCGGCCGTGTCTGGCTGTCAGCTACAAGTCTCCTCCCATCCCCCACCCCTGAACGCCGGCCTGGCGGAATTAGGAATTTCCTAACATTAGTCATGATTCTTTCAGTTGCAAGTGCCAACAGCCTAACTCTAAGTGGCTTAAGCAGAAAATTAAATATATTTGGCTTTAACCAAAGAGTCTGAGCACAGCTGGATCTATGGGCTAAAATGCTATCAGGAAGACTCCGTTTCTCTGTTATTTTTGCTTTTCTCTGAAATGGCTTTTTTCCCCTGGACAGTCTGGCTCCATGTGGTGGTCTCAGGCAGTTCCAGGTTTATTTTCTAAAAGCTAAGCAACCCCAGAGAGAAAAACAGAGCCTCTTTCACAATAGTTTCAGAAAAAAATCTCAATGTTGACCTATATTGGGCTGACTTGAGCCCTTCCCTAAACTGATGACCATGGCCAGGCGGATGAAATATGCTGGTTGACCTGGGCACATGCCCACAGTAGTGACACATAGATCAAGAGTGAGGGAGGGGCAGACCCTCAAAATAAGATCTGGATGCTGTTTCTGGAAGAAGGAGGAATGAATGCTAGGGAAGACGGGACAATAGAAATCCAAAACATTCCAGCCCTTAGCTGCTAGCATATATACACACACATACTTTTTCCATACACGTAATATGTATAAGTATTTTTGTCACCATTTTTTCATCTTTTTTGGAAATAATTTCAAATTTATAGATAAGTTCCAAGAATAGTGCAAAGAACTTTTTCTTCCCTGAAGTCTTTCAGAGTAAGTTGCCAACATGATGTCCCATCGCCCCTGAATACTTCAGTATAAATCCTATAAAACAAAGCAGTCGTAAAAATTATAGATATAGAACTATAATTTATTCATTTTTTTCCATTTGTCTCAATAATGTTCTTTGTAGCAAAATGACCCAGTTTGGAACCATCCCTTGGGTTTACTTGCCACGCCTCCTTCGTCCTTTTCAGTGTGGAACGGCTCCTCCTTAACCATCGTGACTTTGTAAATTTTGACGATTACAGGCCACTGATTTTGTAGAATATCCTTCAATTTGGGTTTATCTGATGTTTCCTCTTGATTCGATTCAAGAGACGCATTTTGGGCAGGAACGTCACAGAAGAGATGCTGTGTTCTGCCTCATCAGGTGGTGCATGATTTCAATTTGTCTCGTTACTGATGATGTTAACTTTGATCATTTGATATAGATGGTGTCTACCAGGTTTATCTACTGTAAAGTTACTCCTTTTCTCATTTTAATTAGTACATTTTTTGTGGGGAGGCGCTTTGTAAAGTCCCATTCCTCATCCAACTTGGACCCATTAATTTTAGCATCCGGTGATGTCTCTTGGCTGAAATATTTTTATTATGATGGTTGCCAAATGGTGATTATCTAATTCCGCCATTCCGTCTGTCATTCTACTCAAAAGAAAAGCTTTACCTTTTCTTCATTTATTTGTATTGCCATTATTATTATTTATTTTGATGCTTCAATTGTCCAGATTCTGCCAGTGGGCACCTCTTTGAACTGGCATCTGTGTCTTTTTATTTGTCTCTGTTATGGACTGAATTATGTCCCCCAAAATTTCTGTTGAAGCCCTAACTTGCAATGTGACTGTATTTGCAGATAGGGCCTTTAAAGAGGCATAAGGTTAAATGAGGGCATAAAGGTGGGACCCTAATCCAATAGGACTAGTGTCCTTATAAGAGGAGAAAGAGACACTAGGATGGCCAGAGGAAAAGCCATGTAAGGACACAGCCGGAGGCGGCCATCTGCAAGCCAAGGAGAAAGGTCTCTGAAGAAACCAAACCTACCAGTACCTTAATCTTGGACTTCCAGCCTCCAGAACTATGAGGAAATAAATTTCTGTTACTTAAGCCACCCAGTCAGTGATATTCTGTTATTCTGCAGCCCTAACAAACTAATATAGTCCCTATCATTCTTTGAGCAGCTCCTTACTTTCTGGCACAAGATATTCCAGGTTCATTTTGTATTTTCCCTGCCCCAGCCCTGGAACCAGCCATTTCTCCAAAGAGTTCTGGTTGTTTTTAGTGGAAAGTGGTACTTAGAAACCAAGATGTAGGTGCTAAGTGCTCATTGCTGTTGGAATGTCACTGCTCCCAAGCCTTCTTGAGGGAGAGAACTAGGGAATAGATGCACCTACAAATATCCACACCTACGTTTACTTCTTTATTTATCTGTGTGTATCAAAAACTAGGGATTCATACAGGTACCCCCAGTCCTAATCCAACAGCACAGGATTCATTCCAGTTTTCTCCCTTTCCCTATTCTAATGTCCTTCTCCAATGTCAAGAAACCTGGGTTCCATTTTATTTAATATATTTACTTATTTGATCAATTCCCCTGTTTGTAAACAATCTCTGTCTCTGCTGCCACCTCCTCCTCATATGGATTCTGTCTACTCCCTGCTTGGGCTCTGTTATCCCATTCCAGGCCACTCCTCGGCACAGATGCCCTTTCCATGCCACTCAGGCTGACTCTTCACATTGGGCCACCCTCTATGTGGATTCCCTGCTACTTCTCAGACTGAGATCCCACACCTTGCCACCCCATATGCATGGAATCCTTCTTAAACACACTGTGGTCCTGACTTCCCATGCCAGGTCATACCCATGAGGCAACACCCTCCTCAACCTGGCTCTAATAAACTGCACAGGGCCATGCCAATGCATGCAATCCCTCACCTCTGTTGGGTTGACTAAACACACTGGCCACCCCCTCCTCCGAGTAGATGCCCTCATCTCCCTACTCTGGCTCTGACACTTTGCTCCGGACCACTATGGCTCCCACCACCACCATCATGGGCACCAACCTTGTTCTGGCCTACCTAATGGCTTTAGGGATGAATTGTCCAGCTAAGGAAGGAAAGGGAATGGAAAGCAAGGGTAAGGGAGGAAAGATGGAAGGGGGAGGAAAGAGGAAGAGGAATTTTTAAAATTGAGGTAGAGCATAGTTACTATAAAGTACATAAATCTTAAGTGCACGCCTCATGAACTTCTACCAAGTAGAACATTACCAGCGTCTTGGAAATCTCCCTCATTCCTCATGCAATTATTGTCCTCTCCAAGACAACCAGCTTCAATCAATACAGAATAATTTTCCTTATTTTTTAACTTTATATAAATGGAAACATAGAGTATACTCCTATGTTTGTGAATGACTTCATTCACTCAGTATCATGTTTGTGAGATTCACCCATGCTTTTGCATATAGCAACAGTTTATTCTTTGGCATTGCTGTATAGTATTCCTTTGAATGAATATACCACTATTTAACTACCCATTCTATTACTGATGGCCATTTGGATTCTGTCTAGTTTTTTATCATTAGGAGCAATGTGGCTCCTAACAAACCTGAAATGCCCTTTCGATGCATCTGTCTGTGCACTTCTGTTGGACGTGTCTCAAGAGCGGAACTGCTGGATTATAGGGAATGTGTGCGTTCAGCTTTAGTAGTTACTGCCAGAGCTTTTTCTGCAGTGGTTGTACAAATTTACACCCTTCACACTGAATGAGAGTTCTGGTGGCCACATCCTTGCTAACACTTCGTATTGCCACTTTTTCATTTTAGTCATTCTGGCAAATGTGTAGTGGTATCTCACTGTGGTATTTGTAATTCTCTGATAACTATGTTGAATACCTTTCCATGCATCTATCAGCTATTTGGATGTCTTCTTTTATGAAAAGCATGTTAAATCTTTTTTAAAAATTTGGATTGTCTGTCTTTTTCTCTTATTTTGTAGGATAATTTTAATATATTCTAGATACAAGTTCTCCGTCAGATACATATATTGAAAGTATCTTTCTCTCTGTGGCATGCTTTTTCACTCAATAATGTCTTTTCATAAACAGAAGTCTTTAATTTTGCTAAAATACAATTTATCAATCTTTTCTTTATGGTTAGTTGTGTGTGTGTGTTGTTTAAGAATCTTTGCCTAATTCAAAGATGATGAATTTAGTTTCTTTTATTATTCTTCATTGTTTTCTTTGAGAGCTTTCTTTCTTTTCTTTTACTATTCACATTTATTTAGACGTAGTTTTAGGTTTTAACAAAGATATATATGTACGTGGCTTAAAGAGGCAATGAATTTACAGGGCATGTAAAGCTAAACAGCAGTCCCATGCTCCTTCGTACTTATGTCCTGCTCCCCAGAGTCAGTGATTTTCAACTCAAATCAGCTGATATTTTTGAGAGAGATCTTCCATATCTCTAAATAACAAGCTTTTGTTGCCAATTCTTGATTTTTCAGTTTTGGGCTTTCTCTTTTGACTTCCCAGTGTGGAAGATGAGGATTTAAATCTTTTCAGCTCCTCGCTACCATGCTCAGTCACACGTCCAGTCCTACTAACCTCCCAATATCGTTACATGATAATTTGGTTAGGCCAGTATTCAGTGTTTACCTTATAGGACTCCATAATCGTGATTCGTGTCTGAGCTGTGTAGGGTGAAATGATCACTTCTGCTTTTTTATTTTCTGGAGTTAATCTTGTTTCATTGTGGCTGATGTTCATTTAGTTTGCTATATAATGACCACTGTTTCAACTCCAGTTGTTCAAATCCCCTGTCGAGAGTTTCCACTTCTTGAAGCAATCTCTTCTGAAGACCTTTGACCCACCCCAATCCTGACGGGTTACTCTCTAGCCCAGTGAATAGCTCTCATGCTGGAATCTCCTTTCACCATGCTCCTTAAGATGCCCTTTGTCTCTTTCCCACATCTGATTCCCTCATTTCCTGAAGCCCATGTCTTCCCCTTTCTTGTTTTATTCTTTTGCTTTTTTTTTAGGCGTGCATCCTCTAATAGGTTCTTGGGAAGGTATACAAAGGCAGTGTAATTTCTGAAACATTGAACCTCTGAAAATGTCTTTAACTTACTCTCAGACTTGATTGATAATTTTACTGGGTACAGAATTCTAGGTGACAATTTCCCTTTAGAATTTTCAAGACATATTTCTATTGTCCTTCACATTTGGGTTAATGACCAATCTAGGACTAATTTTTCTGCATAGTGAGGTGGGAGTCAAAGTTCATTCTTTTGCCACAAGGATATTAAATTTATCCAGTACCACTTGTTGGAAAGATCATTCTTTCCCCACATCATACCACTGGTCCACATAGGTGTGAGACTGTTTCTGGACTGTCCATTGTGTTCTGTCAGTCTGTTTGTCTATAAGTCTGCCAATACTAACTGTTTTAATTACTATAGCTTTTTTTTTTAAAGATTTAATTTTTCCTTTTTCTCCCCAAAGCCCCCAGGTGCATAGTTGCATATTTTTAGTTGTGGGTCCTTCTAGTTGTGGCATGTGGGATGCCGCCTCAACATGGCTTGATGAACAGTGCCACATCCGCGCCCAGGATTCGAACCAGCAAAACCCTGGGCCACCAAAGTGGAGCATGCAAACTTAACCACTCGGTCATGGGGCTGGCCACTACTATAGCTTTATAATAAGTTTTACTAATAGGTATTTTAAGTTCTCAAACTTTGCAATTTTTTAATCATCTTTATTATTCCCAGACTTTTGCATTTCCATATAAATTTTAGAATCAGCTTGTCAGTTCCCATCAAAATAAAATAAAATCTTCAGGATTCTTTTATTCAGTTTTTAAAAAAATAGCTTTAATTCACATACCATACAAATGATCCATTTAAGTAAGTACGTAATTCAGTGGATTTTAGTGTATTCACAGAGTTGTGCAACCATCACCACAATAAATTTGAGAACATTTTCATCACTCTTCAAGAGAAATCCCATGCCCATTAGCAGTCACTTCCCCAGCCAGCCCTAGGCAATCATTAGTGCTATTTTCTGTCTGAATAGATTTGCCTATTCTGGACATTCACATCAATGGGATCATAAAATATGTGGTCTTTTGTGACTTGTTTTTTCACTTAGCATAATGTTTGCAAGGTTCATCCCTGTTGTGGCATGTGTCAGTGCTTCATTCCTTTATATGGCTGAATAATATTTCATTATATGGATATACCACATTTTATTTATCCATACATTAGTTGATGCTCATTTGGGTTGTATCTATATTTGGACTATTATGAGTAATGTCACTGTGAACATTTGTGTGCAAGTTTTTGTGTGGACATACATTTTAATTTCTCTTGGGTATATACCTAGGATTTGAATTGCTGGGTCACATGGTAACATTATATTTGCCTTTTGGAGGAACTGCCAAACTGTTTTCCAAAGATGTTGCACTATTTTACATTCTCATCAGTAGTGTATGAAGTTTTATTGAGGTTGAATTGAATATGTAGATCAACGGGGGGAAAAATTGACCACTTTACAATATTGACGTTATCATTCTATGAACATAGTATATCCCCATTTTCTTTTAAAAAAAAAACTCTTCTCCTTTTCCTCTCAGTAATATTCTGTAGTTTTCTATGTAGAATTGTGAACATATTTTATCAGATTTATTCCTAAGCATTTGGGGTTTTTTTCTTTATTAATATTTTTTTTTAAAAGATTTTATTTTTTTCCTTTTTCTCCCCAAAGCCCCCCGGTACATAGTTGTATACTCTTCGTTGTGGGTCCTTCTAGTTGTGGTGTGTGGGACGCTGCCTCAGTGTGGTTTGATGAGCAGTGCCATGTCCGCGCCCAGGATTCGAACCAACGAAACACTGGGCCGCCTGCAGCGGAGTGCACGAACTTAACCACTTGGCCACGGGGCCAGCCCCAGCATTTGGGTTTTTTAAATTTTAAAAAATGCTATTGTTGATGAGATATCTTTTCATTTTCTATTTGCTTATTGTCAGCTTATAGAAATACAATTGATTTTTGTATATTGATTTTGTTTCTAGTAACCTTGCTAAATTTATTCACTCTTATAGCATATCTGTAAGTTTTTAAAAATTTCCAACATACATAATCATGGCCTCAATGAATAGACCCAGTTTTTTTTTTCCTTTTCAAATCTTATGTCTTTTATTTCTTTTTCATGTCTTATTGCACTGGCTAGGATTTCCCATACATTGTTAAATAGAAGTGGTGGTGGTGGACATCCTCATTTGTTCCAATCTCAAGGGGAGACCTTTCAATACCTTATCATTAAGTGTGATTTTTGTTGTAGCTTTTTTTGTTTGATATTATCAAATTAAGAAAATTCCCTTTTGTTCCTAGTTTGCTAAGAATTTTCATTGTGAATAAATGTTGAATTTTTATCAAATGCTTTTCCACATCTATTGAAATCTGGCTTTGCTTCTTTATAAGTCTAATGTGGTGATTTGCATAATTGGTTTTCAAATGTGAAGCCAACCTCACATTCCTGGAATGAACTCAAATTTGTCATGATGTGTTATCATCTTTATATAACACTGGATTTGATTGCTATTATTTTGTTTAGGATTTATCTCTATGTTTTTACAGGAATTATTCTGTAATTATCCTTTCTTTTAATATCGTAGTTCAGTTCTAATATCAAGGTTATGCTGCCCTCATCCAAAAAGTTAGGAAGTGTTCTTTTTCTCTCTCTTTCTATTCTCCGTATGAGTTTGTATAAAACTGGTGTTATTTCTTTCTTTAATGTTTGGAAGAATTCGTCAGTGAAGCCATCTGGACTTGAAATTTCCTTTGTGGGAAGATGTTTAATTACTGACAAATTTTTCTAATAGACATGGAACTATTCTCTATATTGTCTTCTGTAAGATTTGCTAAGTTGTGTTTTTCAAGGAATTCGCTCATTTCATCAAAAACTTCAAATTTATTGGCAGAGAGTCATAATAATATCCTCATAATATTTTAATTGCCTGTAGGAATTATAGCAATGACATCTTTTTCATTTTCTTTTTTTTTTTAAAGATTGGCACCTCAGCTAACATCTGTAGCCAATCTTTTTTTCTTCTTCTTCTCCCCAAAGCCCCCCAGTACACAGTCATATATTTTATTTTATCTTATTTTATTTATTTATTTTTTGAGGAAGACTAGCCTTGAGCTAACATCTGTGCCCATCTTCCTCTACTTTCTATGTGGGACGCCTACCATAGCATGGCTTGTCAAGCGATGCCATGTCTGCACCTGGGATCTGAACTGGTGAACCCTGGGCCACTGAAGCGGAACGTATACACTTAACTGCTGTGCCACCGGGCCAGCCCCCCATAGTTGTACATTTTAGTTGTAGGTCCTTCTGGTTGTGTTATGTGGGATGCCACCTCAGCGTGGCCTGATGAGCAGTGCCATGACCGCACCCAGGATCTGAACCAGCGAAATCCTGGGACACCCAAGCAGAGTGCACAAACTTAACCACTAGGCCATGGGGCCAGCCCGTCTTTTCCACTTCTGATGTTGGAAATTGGTGCCTTTTCTTCCTTCCTTCCTTCCTTCCCTCCGTCCTTCCTTCCTTCCTTCCTTTCTTCCTTTCTTGATCACTCTTGATCTTTATTATTTCTCCCTTATATTTTATTGGGTTTGTTTTGCTATGAGGTTTATTTTGCTATTCTTTATAATTTTCAGTTTTTCTTTTCTAATGTATGTATATATGTTCATAAATTTCCCTCTAAGCACTGTTTCAGCTACATACCAATGTTTTAATATATTTCATTATAATTCATCTATTTTCTGATATCCAGTGTGATTTCTTCTTCAAACAATGGGTTATTTAGAAGGGTATTGCTTAATGCTGAAACATTTGGAGATTTTCAAGTTATCCTTTTGTTACTTATTTCTAGCCTAATTCCATGGCTTTCAGAGAATACACTTTGTATGATGCATGATTTCCATTTTTTGACATTTCTCAAGGTTTGCTTTATGACACAGTATAAGGTCAGTTTCGGTAATTATTCCATGCGCATGGAAAGAATGTGCATTCTGAAGATGTTGGGTACGCTGGTGTGTATATATATATATCAATAAGATCATATTAGTTTAAATTCTCTATATGCTGGAGCCAGCCCGGTGGTGCAGTGGTTAAGTTCACACATTCCGCTTTGGTGGCCTGGGGGTCGTTGGTTCAGATCCGGGGTGTAGACATGGCACCGCTTGGCAAGCCATGCTGTGGTAGGCGTCCCACATATAAAGTAGAGGAAGATGGGCATGGATGTTAGCTCGGGGCCAGTCTTCCTCAGCAAAAAAGAGGAGGATTGGCAGCAGATGTAACCTCAGGGCTAATCTTCCTCAAAAAAATTCTCTATATGCTTACGGGTTTTTGTCTGCTTTTCCATCAAGTGCTGAGAGAGGAATCTCCCTTCTATTCCTAGTTTGCTGCAAGTATCTATCATGAATTGCTGTTGGATTTTGTCAAATGCTTTTTCTGCATCTATTGATACTATGTGTGATTTTTATTGTTTAGTCTGTTGATGTGATGGATTACATTAATTGATTTTTCAGTGTTGAACCAGCCTTGCTCACGTGCAATAAATCCCACTTTATCATAGTGTATAATTCTTTTCATACATTGATACATTCTTGGATTTGATTTGCTAATATTTTGTTGAGGACTTTTGTATCTATGTACATGAGCGATATTGGTCTGTAGGGTTTTTTTCTTGTAATGTCTTTGTCTGGCTTTGCTATTAGGTTAATGTTGGCCTCATAGAATGAGATAGAAAGTATTCCCTCTGCTTCTATCTTCTGGAAAAGGCTGTAGAGAATAAGTATAATTTCTTCCTTAAATTCTTAGTAGCTTCACCAGTGAACCCATCTGGGCCTGGTGCCTTTTGTTTGGGAAGGTTATTAGTTATCAATGAAATTTGTTTCATAGATATAGGCCTATTCAAATAGTCTATTTTTCATTGTGTAAGTTTTGGCAGATTGTGTCTTTCAAAGAAGTACTTTATTTAATCTAGGTTATCAAATTTGTGGGCACACAGTTGTTCATCATTTTCCTTTATTATCCTTTTAACGTACATCGAATCTATAGAGATGCTCCCTCTTTCATTTCTGATATTAGCAATTTGTGTCTTCTCTCTATTTTCTTAGTTAGCCTGGCTAGAAGTTTGTTTGATTTAATCAATCTTTTCAAAGAACTAGCTTTTGATTTTGTTGAATTTCTCTGTTGATTTCCTATTTTCCATTTTATTGATTTCTGCTCTAATTTTTTATTATTTAATTTATATTTTATTATTTAATAATTATTTTACTATAAATAATTTTTGTTATTTATAACATATTTATTATATTAATTATTTCTTTTTTTATGAGGAAGATTGGCCCTGAGCTAACATCTGTTGCCAATCTTCCTCTTTTTACTTGAGGAAGATCATCACTGAGCTAACATCTCTGCCAGTCTTCCTCTATTTTATGTGGGATGCTGCCACAGTGTGTCTTGATGAGCAGTGCTAGGTCTGCACCCAGGATCCGAACCTGTGAACCCCAGGCTGCCAAAGCAGAGCATGTGAACTTAACCACTATGCTACCAGGCCAGCCCCTTATTTCTTTTCTTTTGCTTACTTTGGAATTAATTTGTTCTTCTTTTTCTAGTTTCTTAAGGTGGAAGCTTAGATTACTGACTTTATAACCTTCTTCTTTTCTGATATATGCATTCAATGTTATAAACTTCCCTCTAAACACAGATTTCTCTGCATTCCACAAAGTCTTATAAGTTATGTTTCCGTCTTCACTTAGTTCAAAATATTTTTTTAATTCTCTTGAGATTTCTTCTTTGACTCATGTGTTATTTAGAAGTATGTTATTTAGTTTGGGATTTTCCAGCTTTCTTTTTTTTTTTCTGCTTTTTATCCCCAAATCTCCCCAGTACATAATCGTATATTTTAGTTGTGGGTCCTTCTAGTTGTGGGACGCCACCTCAGCATGGCCTGATGAGCAGTGCCACGTCCGCGCCCAGGATCCGAACCAGCGAAACCCTGGACCGCCACAGTGAAGTGCACGAACTTAACCACTCGGCCACGGGGCCAGCCCCTCCAGCTATCTTTGTGACTGATTTCTGACTTAGTTTCATTGTGATCTGAGAGCAGACGTTTTATGACTTCCGTTGTTTTAAATGTGTTAAGGTGTATTTTATCACCCAGAATGTGGTCTATCTTGATGAATGCTCCATGTGACCTTGAGAAGAATGTGTATTATGCTGTTATTGGATGAAGCAGTCTATAGATGTCAGTTGTATCCAGTGGATTGATATTGCTCTTGAATTCAGCTATGTCCTTGTTGCGTTTTTGCCTGCTGGATCTGTCCATTTCCTTTAGAGGGGTGTTGAAGTCTCCAACTATGATATAATATTATAGTGGCTACCCTTGTGTTTGCAATATGCATTTATAACTGATTTCAAATAACATTATACAACTTCATGAGTAGTGTAAGTATCTTATAATAACAAAATAATCCAAATTCCTCCCTCTAGTCCCTTGTGTTAATGCTGTCATTCATTTCACTTATACATAAGCATGTATACAAGGTGTATATATATACACACACACACATTAGCATGCATAATCAAATACATTGCTGCTATTAGTATTTTAACAAAACGTCAGATCAATCAAGAGTAAGAAAAATAAAAATTTTTTTTGAGGGAGATTAGCCCTGAATTAACATCCATGCCCATCTTCCTCTACTTTAGGTGTGAGACGCCTGCCACAGCATGTCTTGAGCAGCAATGCTTAGGTCCACACCTGGGATCCGAACCAGCAAACCTCCAGCTGCCAAAGCAGATTGTGCGAACTTAACTACCGCGCCACTGGGCCAGCCTCCAAAAATAAAAGTTTTCATTTTATCTTCACTTATTCCTTCTCCAGTGCTCTTCCTTTCTTTATATAGATTTCAGTTTCTAAGCTATATAATTTTCCTTCTCTCTGAAGTACTTCTTTCAACATTTCTTGCAAGGCAGACCTACTGGCAATAAATTCCCTCAATTTTTGTTTGTCTGAGAAAGTCTTTATTTCCTGTGCACTTTTAAAGGATAATTTTGCAGGCTACAGAATTCTAGGTTGGTGAGGGTTTTTTCTCAACACTTTAAATATTTCACTGCACTCTTTTCTTTCTTGCATGGTTTCTGAGAAGTTAGATATAATTCTTAGCTTTGCTCCTCTACAGGCTAGGTGTTTTTTTCCTTTGACGTATTTCAAGATTTTCTCTTTATTTCTGATTTTCTGTAGTTTGAATACGATATGCCTAGGTGTATTTTTTCCTCTGGTATTTATTCTTCTTAGTGTTTTCTGAGCTTCCTGGATGGGTAACTTGGTGTCTGACATTAATGTAGGGAAATCCTCCGTCATCATTGCTTCAAATATTTCTTCTGTTCCTTTCTCTCTTTCTTATCCTTCTAGTATTCCCACTACATGTATGTTAAACTCTTTGTAGTTGTCCTACAGTTCTGGGATATTTTATTCTAGGGGTTTTCTTTTCAATTTTCTTCTCTTGCTTTCTTATTTTGGAAGGTCCTAGTGACATCCTCAAGCTTAGAGATTCTTTCCTCAGCCGTGGCCAGCCTATTAATGAGATCATCAAAAAGGAATTCTTCATTTCTCTTTCAATGATTTTGATCTCTGGCATTTCTTTTTGATTCTCTCTTGGAATTTCCATCTCTCTGCTTATATTGTCCATCTGTTATTGCATGTGTCTACGTTATCCATTACAATCCTCAGCATATGTATTAGTCAGGCTTCTCTGCAGAAACAGAACCAGTAGGAAATATATAGATATATATAAGAGGAGATTTATTATAGGTATTGGCTCACATGGTTATGGTGGCAGAGAAGTCCTACAGTCTTCTGTCTGCAAGGTGGAGAACCAGGAAGACTGGTGGTATAATTCCATTCAAGTTCGAAGTCTGGAGAACCTGGGGAGCCATTGCTATAACTTCCTGTCTGAGGCCAAAATCCTGAGAACTGGGGGGCCATTGGTGTGAGTCTTGCAGCCCAAAGGCCTGAGAACCAGGCCAGACAGAATTTGCCCTTCCTGCCCCTTTTTGTTCTGTTTGGTCCCTCAAAAGAGTGGCGGAAGCTTGCCTACATTGGTGAGGGCAAATCTCCTTTACACAGCCTACTGATCCAATGCTCATCTCTTCTAGAAACACCCTCAGACACACCGCCAAATAATGTTTTACCAACTTTCTGGTCGACCCTTAGCCCAGTCAAGTTGACATAAAATTAACCATCACAGCATACTAATTATAGTTGTTTTAAATTCTCCTTCTGATCATTCTAAAATCCTGACCATAGCTGAGTCTGGTTCTGATGCTCGCTCTGTCTCTTCAAACTGTGCTTTCTGCCTTTTAGTTTGCCTTGGAATTTTGTCCTGATAGCTGGACGTGATGTACTGGGTAAAAGGAAGTGCAGTGAATGGACCTTCAGCAATGTGGTGGTGAGGAGTGGGTGAGGGGAAGCATTCTGTGGTCCAATGATTAGGTCTCAGCCTTTTCATGAGCCTGTCTCTGGACTGTGAACCCCACAAGTGCTTCGCAGTCCCCCCACTTAGGTGGGACAGGATGGCTAGAGCGGGCTGGAGTTAGGTACTTCCCTTCCTTAAGTCTGTTAAACTCTCAAAAAACTGTAATTGTTTAGGCTCTGGCAGAACAGTTTCTCATGAGGGCAGGTCTTGTTAAGAACAGAAAGCACCGGCCATTTCAAAATGATTACTTTTCTCTTCCCCCTGATGGAAGCATGAGGGGATTTTTCCCTGATATTTCCTGTGAGAACCTTGTGGAGCTCCTGGAAGTGAAATTCACAGAAGTGCGGGGGCGCCCCTCCATGACTGGGTCACCCTGAAGTTTTTACCTCTCAGGCTGTCCACCCTGAACCTCCCGAAACTCATCACTTACAGTTTAAATTCTCCTACCTCGGCACTGGTGCCCGCAGAGGTTTCTGCTCAGGTAAGTTGTGATTCTCTGCATCCGTCTGTCTGTCTGTTCGATTCTGGGGGCAGCAGGTTGCCCTGTGATTGATTCAGGAAGAGTCGTTGCTTCTTCAGCTTGCTCAGCTTTTTAGGTGTTGTTAGGGTAGAGCTATGACTTCTGAGCTTCTTATGTGCTAGAATGGAATCATCATTTTTTAAAAAATATTTTCACTTATTTGCCAGTTTGACAGTTATTTTACAGCACCTTAGATATGCCATTTCATTGTCTTCTGGTTTCCATCATATCTGTGGAAATATTAGATGTCAGTCGTCAGTCATATGTCTTAAAGATAGCAGATAATTGGGTCTTGCTTTTTTTAAAATCCAGTCTGATAATCTCTATCTTAGAGTATTTAGATCATTTACATTTGATGTAATGATGAGTACGGTTGGGTCTAAGTGTACCATCTTTTTCTTTGGTTTCTATTGGTACCATGTGTTCTTTATTTCTTTTTTCCTCTTTTCTTGCCTTGTTTTGAATTAATTGACTGTTTTTAAATATTCCTTTTATCTCTGTTAATATCTCAATATCTATACTTCTTTTAAATATTTTTAGTGGTTGCTTTGGGGCAGGGGTCAGCATAGGGCCCATGGCCTGTTTTTTATGGCCCATGAAATTAGAAAAAAAAAT
Organism: Equus quagga; assembly: GCF_021613505.1. Taxonomy (NCBI): domain Eukaryota; kingdom Metazoa; phylum Chordata; class Mammalia; order Perissodactyla; family Equidae; genus Equus; species Equus quagga. The sequence continues at coordinate 90,719,361 of NC_060277.1, read as the reverse complement.
TTAACAGCAAACTTTATTTCTTAGGACAGTTTTAAATTTACAGAAAATTGTGAGGCTAGTACAAAGTTTCATATATCTTATGCCCAGTTTTCCTATTTTTAGCATCTTATATTATAGTATGGTCCATTTGTTATGATTAATGAAACAACACTGATATATTATTATTGACTAAGGTCCTTACTTTATTGAGATGTCTTTAGTTTTTTAAAAAATTGTGGTAGTATATACATAGCATGAAATTTACCATCTTACCCATTTTTAAGTGTTCAGTTCAGTAGGATGAAGTATATTCACATCGCTGTGCAACTCATCTCCAGAACTCTTTTCATCTTGCAAAACTGAAACTTGGTACCCATTAAACAATTCCCCATTTTCCTTTCCCCCAGCCTCTGGTGGCCACATTTTACTTTCTGTTTGCATGAACTTGACTGCCCTAGAGAGCTCACGTAAGTGGAACAATATGGTATTTGCCTTTTTGTGACTGGTTTATTTCACTTAGAATAATGCCTTCCAGGTTCATCCATGTTATAGCATGCGTCAGAATGTCCTTTCTTTTTAAGGCTGAATAATATTCCATTGTATGTATATACTACATTTTGCTTATCCATCAATGGTCACTTAGGAGATTTCCTCAGTTTTTACCTAATGTCCTTTTTCTGTCCCGAGCTCCCATCCATGGTACCACATTACACTTCATCATCATGCTTCCTTGGGCTCCTCTGGGCTATGACCGTTTCTCAGGCTTTGCTTTTTTTTTTTTTAATGATCTTGACAATTTTGAGGAGTACTAGGCAGATATTTTGCATAATGTCCCTCTATTGGGATTTGCCTGATGTTTTCTGCATGCTTTGACTGAAGTTATGGGGTTTTTGAAGGAAGACCACACAGGTAAAGCGCCAGTTTCATCATGTCATATCAAGAGTACATACTGTTAACATGACTTATCAGTGTTGATATTGACCTTGATCACCTGGCTGAGGTAGTGACTGTCAGGTTTCTCTAAAGTTATCCTTTTCCTCCCTTCCCATATTGTTCTGTTCAGAAGGAAGTCACTATACCCAGCCCACACATAAGGAGTGTGGAGTTATGCTCCACCTCCTCAAGAGCAGAGAATCTACAGAAATCATCTGCGATTCTTCTGCCTGGGAGATTTGTTAAGAATGATTTTTACATTATTAAAAGGTTGAAAAAACTCAAAAGAAGAAGAATATTTTGAGAGATATGAAAATGGTTTGAAATTCAAATTTCAGAGTCTACAAATAAAGTTTTATTGGTACACAGCCGTGCTCACTCATTTGCACATGTCTATGGCTGCTTTCCTGCTACAACCGCAGAGTTGATTCATTGCAATAGAGACTGTACGGCCCCCAACATCTGAAATATTTACTATCTGGCCCTCTACAGAAAAATGTTGCTGACCCTTGCTCTAAGGTTTATAATATGCATCTTTAACTTAGCACAGTTTTCCTTCAAGTAACATGATATCACTTTGTGTAAAAGTTAAAAACTTAAAATAGGGGCTGGCCCCTTGGCCGAGTGGTTAAGCTTACACACTCCACCGTAGGCGGCCCGGTGTTTCATTGGTTCGAATCCCGGGCGTGGACATGGCACTGCTCATCAAACCACGCTGAGGCAGCATCCCACATGCCACAACTAGAAGGACCCACAACGAAGAATATACAACTATGTACTGGGGGGCTTTGGGGAGAAAAAGGAAAAAATAAAATCTTAAAAAAAAAAACTTAAAATAGTATAGTTCCATCTTCCCCTTCAATACTTTGTGCCATCGTTGTCATACATTTTATTTCTACATATGTTATAAACCCGACAGTAGTTTGTTATTCTTTTGGCTTTAAAAGTCAGTTATCTTTTAAACAAATATATATATATTTTAAGGTATGCTTTTTTTTGATGAGGAGAATTGGCCCTGGGCTAATATCTGTTGCCAATCTTTCTCCTTTTCTTTTTCCTCCCCACAGCCCCCCAGTACATAGCTGTATATCCTAGTTGTAAGTCCTTCTAGTTCTTCTGTGTGGGATGCTGCTACAGCATGGCTTGATGAGCAGTGTGTAGGTCTGCAGCCAGGATCCAAACTGGCAAACGCCGGGCTGCCAAAGCAGAGCATGCAAACTTAATCACTAGGCAACAGGGCTGCCCCCGTCGCTTTATTTTCCCTGAGGAAGATTTGCCCTGAGCTAACATCTGTTGTCAATCTTACTCTATTTGGTACGTGGGTCACCGCCACAGCATGGCCACGGATGAGTAATGTAGGTCTGCACCCGGGAACCGACCCCAGGCTACTGTAGTGAAGCATGCTGAACTTAACCACCAGGCCACCAGGCTGGCCCCTAAACATATTTCTAAATGAGAAAAAATATACTTTATATTTATCCACGTATTTTCCATGTCTAGTTCTATTCATTCCTTTGTGTAGATCCAAATTTCCATCTGGTATCATGTTCCTTCTGCCTGAAGAACTTTCTTTAACATTTTTTATGGTGCAGGTGGACCGATGATGAAGTCTCACTTTTTTGTGTTTGTGAGTCTTTCTTTCATCTTCATTTTTAAGATATTTTCACTGGGTTTAGAGATCTATGTTGATAGTACCTTTTTTTCCCCGTAACTTAAAAAATTCTACTCTATTGTCTTCTGGCTTGTACAGTCTCTGACGATAAGTCTATGATAATTTTATCTCTGTCTCTCTATATGTAATGTCCCTTTTTCCCTCTGGCTTCTTTTAAGATTTCCTCATTGCCACAGATTTTCAGCAACTTGATTATAATCGACCTCACCATCATTTTGTGTCTTTTATGGGTGGTGTTGAGATCCTTTGATCTTTGGGTTTCTAGTTTCTGTCAAATTTGGAAAAATTTGGCCATTTATCCATTTTCCCGTCTTTCTGCATTTCAGCTGCAAGCATGTTAGAGCATTCAATATCCTCCGATAGGTCACTGTGCTTCTCTTACATTTTCAGAGTGCTTCCCTTGTTTCTCTTCATGTTTCCTTCCAGAAACTTCCTGCTGATATGTCTTCATGTATCTTCAAGTTTACTGATCTCTTCCTCTGCAGTATCTAACCTGCTCTTAATCCCATCCATTCAAAACACATTTAGATTTCGTACTTTGGAACTCTAGACTTTCTCTAGAACCTCAACTTGTCAGTCTTATGATTGTTTCTTTGAAGTGATGTGCCTTTACATTTTTTCTTTGTTTTTAATTTTCAGCAGTTTAACTACAATGTGCCTAAGTATGGTTTCTTTGTATTTACCCTGTTTAGCTTGATTCTTGGGTCAATTATAGAACAATTTTGGCCAGTAATATTGCTTCTGCCCCATTCTCTTTCTCCTCTCTTTTTTGGACTCCAGAAACCTATATGTTAGAACTTTTCATTGCGTCTCATATAACATCAGTGCTATTTTCTGTGTTCTTTTTTTCTGTCTGTGCTTCAATCTAGGTATTTTCTACTGACCTATCTTCCAATTCACTAATCTTCTCTTTGGCTCCATCTAATCTGTCTTTAGATCTATGTAATAAATTCTTAATTTCAGTTATTGTATTTTTTCCATTCAAGGATTCCATCTGAGTTTTTATTTTTGTATTAATCCCAATTCTCTCAAGAAACTCCCTAGTTTTTAAATCTGTTTTATTATACAGAGTAATCATGGTTATTTTTAAACTGTGTTAATGAAAATAGCCAAATATGAGCATCAGAAGACCTTCCAGTCTACTCAATTCATGATCTCTGTAGTTCTGAGAAGCAAATGTACAAAGTAATTTAGAATTATGAGGGCTTATGTCTGGTGTGTGAGTGTCTGTGTCTGTGGCTGTGTTTACAAAGGTGACAGTTGATAACTGAGGACTTGCTGATGCATGAATGAGATTGAAGGGGATATGTGTATATGAAATGCATTCAAGTTTCACTGGTGGTCCCAATGATGTCCTTCTAGCAAAAGGATCCAGTACAGAGTGAGGTGTCTCCAGTCTCTTTCAATATGGATCAGTTCTCCAGTGTTTTCTTAACTTTAACAACAATTTTGTAGATTATAGACCAATTATTTTTAGACTGTCTCTTAATTTGGGTTTGTCCAATGATTCCTCATGTTGAGATTCAGGTTATGCATTTTGGCAGGAATATCAGAGGAGTGATGCTGTGTCTCTCCCATTGCATCCTGTCAGATGGTACATGATTTTAATCTGTCCCATCACGGTTGATGTTCACTCTGATCACTTAATTAAGTCAGTGCCCGCCAGGTTTCTCCACTGTACCACTGTAAAGTTACTCTTTTCCCCTTCGCAATTAACAGGTATTTTGTGGAGAAGCACTTTGAGAATATGTGACGATCCAATTCCTCAACAAACTTTCCACTTTTCGTTTATTTATATTAGTGTGGAATCACGGATTCCTATTTTATTCATTATGTTTAATTAATTAATATCATTATTTCCTTTGATGCTCAAATTATCCAGATCCAGCCAACAGAAGTCCCTTCCAACTGGCTTCTGTATACTTTTGACATGTCTCCGTAATTCTTTGAGTATTTTTTTAACAAATAGCTTTATTGAGGCATAATTTACACACCATACAATTAACCCATTTAAAGTATATGATTCAATGGTTTTTAGTACATTCACAGATACATGCCGCTATCATACAGTCAGTTTTAGAACATTTTCATCATCTTAAAGTAAACTTTGTAACCCTTAGTTATCACCCCCTATCCTCCAATTCCCACTTCAGCCCGAGGCAACCACTAATCTGCTTTCTGTCTCTACACATTTCCCAATTCTGTACTTTCATATGAACGGAGTTACATACAGTATATGGTCTTTTGTGACTTAGCATAATGTTTTCAAGACTCATCCAAATTGTAGAGTGTATAATTACTTCATTCCTTTTTATGGCTGAGTATTACTCCACTGTATGGATGTACCACATTTTGTTTATCTGTTCATCAGTTGATAGCCACTTGGGTTGTTTCCACCTTTTGACTATTATGAATAACGTGGCTGTAAACATTCAGGTACAAGTTTTTGTGTGGACGTATGCTGTCATTTCTCTTGGGTATACTTAGGAACAGAATTGCTGGGTCATATGATAATTGTGTTCAATCACTTCTGAGCACTTCTTTACCTTCTGGCACAAGATGACCCAGGCTTATCTTGTATTTTCCCTGCCCTAGGCCTATCATCAGCCATTTCTCCAGGGAGCCCTGGTTCCTTCCAGTGGACAGTGGTATTTAGAAGTCAAGATTTGGGTGCTAGCTATGTTCATCATTATTAAGATGTCACTGCTCCTAGGCCCTCTCAGTGGATGAAGCTGGATAAATGGACATGCACTGACACATACATATGCAACATAAACACGTACATACACATCAACATTTATTTCTATATTTATTCTGAAAATCACGAGTTCTCACCAAGACCTCCAATTCCAATCCAACACCACAGGGTTCATTCTAGTTTTCTACCTTTCTTCCATAGTTATAACACCTTTCGCCAATAGTAAGAAATCTAGTTCATTCCCTTAACATATTTACTTATTAAATCAGTCCCACTGTGGGTAACCTATGTCCCATTGCCACTGCTCCCCACCACGTGCAGACCCCTCCTCAGCCCTCCTGGGCTCCGACACCCTGCCTCTGGCCACCGCTGCCACCCCTTCCCCCACATGAATGTGCTCTTCACCTCCACAGGCTCCGACATCCCACACCCTCTGGACACTGGGCCGCATCCCTTTAGGGGTGCCCTTCTCATCCCCCATGGACTCCACTTCCCGGGGCTTGGCCTGGTCAGATGCGCTCTTCACCCCTCACAGGGTCCAGTCTCCCTTGCTGAGCTGGCTCCCACGTGGACATCCTCCTTAGCTTGCTTGGGCTTCGACACCCCACGCCAGGCTGCCCTCCTACTTGGATGCCCTCTTTCTCTGCTCAAGCTCCGGCAGTCAATGTTTGGGTCAGGCCATCTGCCTGTACAATTGAGCTTTGATGGACTCTCTCTCTCTCTGCTCTGGCTGGCCCCCACTGGAGATGCCCTCCTTACTTCACTTGAGCTCCAAAACCATGTGCTGGGCCACTGCATTTCCCCTCTACCCCTCCCCCTCCCTGGGGGTGCCTGCCTCCCTTGGCCCCATCTAAAGGCTTCCGGACTTAACTGTTCTTTAAGGGGAGGGAAGGGAACAGAAGAGAAAAAGAAAGAAGAGGAGGCGAAGGAAAGGAGGAGGAGGAAGAGAGCTGCCAGGCATTTTGTTATTAAAAGGTGGACGTCGGGTGTGCCTGGTTGCAAAGAATCTGGTTGGCATCGTCTTCTTCCACAGAGAATTTCGCTTCCTTCTGACAACCAGAGCACAGGTAAATCGTCCTGATGCGGCAAAGCTGGTGTAGTTCCAATTTGCCCTTATTCCTAAGTGTGGCTCTTCCCAGGGTCTCAGCTGTAAGCCAGAGTGGAGCAGGTGGAGGGGTGAATGGAAGCTGAGGCAGCCCTGTAGGAAGCCCAGCGGAAGGGGAAGAAGGAGCTGGGCAGGTGACTGGGGGCTCAGGACAGGCTGGCCAGAGACACTAGCGTGCGTTTGTGGAAGGAGCTCGTCAAGTGGGAGGTGTGGGCAGCACTGGGAGAACACGGGGGGCGGGGGGGGGGGGGGGGGGGGGGGGGGAGGGGCCGGGGGCCCGGGGCGGGGGGGGGGCGGGCTTTGGACAAGAGGGGCCACCCCCTCACAGGGTGAGGAGAAGAAAGGCTCAGGTCCGCCAGGCGTGCGGGATTGCTGGGGGTTGGGGGGGACCCCGCCTGCCTCCCTGTGGGGCTGCTATTTCCTGCAGAGGCTGGAGATGAGGTCACTGCAGAGAGGAGCAGCCCACGGTGGGGAGAGGAGTGGAGAAAGAATGGGATGCAGTGGGGGGACTGCAGCTCAGTGAGGGGAGGGTGTCCAGTGGGGAGGAGGCTCAGTAAGGGGATGGGGGCTGGGTAGGGAAAGGAGCTTTACTAAGTGGCAGGGGGCTTAGAGGTTCCATCTCTTTGTCTAGACAGGGAGCACCCCAGAGCAATGACTTCGTGCCTTCCCTCTGACAATGGGCCCCAGCCCAGAGCCTGAGTAGGGAAATGAGGAGGCGGCCTCTTTGCTCATTCTTCTCCAGGGCTGGGGGTGGGGAGCCACAAGAGTGGTGCCCCAGACACTCTGCCTCATGGTGGGTGTGGGCCCTCTCCTCCCCTCCCCAGCTAAGCCTTTTGCCCCTGGGGTCCTGGAGCAGCCAGGCATCCTGGGTGGAGGGTGGGAGTGGGGAAGGGAAGGGGCTGGGGGCTCCCTCTCCCCCTCCCTCCATCCATAGGGGCAAGAGGGATCCAGCAGCCCCAGGCCGGATTTGTTTCTCATTTCGCTCTTGGCTCTTCTCGTGGAAAAATCGAAGCGCTCCCCCTGGTACAGCTGAGGTGGAGAGGGTGAGCGTGGCTGGGAGCTGTCCTGGCGGGGAAGCTGAGGGGCAGGCGGGGCCTAGCCAGGAGAGACTGCCCCCCTTCAGCCCCCTCTGCTTCTACGTGGCTCTCCAGGCCCAGGACATAAGTCGATGGAGTCTGAGGTAGAGGGGCTGGGGCCTGGACCACTGGCTTGGGTTCAGCCTCAGGCCCATAGCACCCTCTCTCCCAGGCCTGACCCCAGAACAGTCTCCAAAGGGTGCTGGGAAGCCCCCCTGGAGTGCCAGGAGGAACCACTGGAAGCTACAGCAGGAGAGACTTGAGTCAGACTGGCACAGCTTTCTCCCCACACCTGAGGACACGGGAAGCCTTTCTGTACATAATCCACGCCACCTTCATGACCGCCCCAAGGTCACATGATCCATCTCTATTTTCCAGGTGAGGAAACTGAGACTCCAAGAGGTCAAGGGTCGCAGAGCCTCTAAGGGTCAGAGCCAGGATTAGAACCCAGTTGTGTCGGGCTCATCGGATGGTGTTCTCTCCCCAACACTGGAAACACGGGAAAGCCTCCCTCCCAGGGGCCCCGAGCCCCCTGAGCAGCTGCTGGTGGGCTTCCCGGTCAGGGAGCGAGCCTTGCGGGAATCCAGCAGGTCAGCAGCACAGCCCCACAGTCTCTCCCACTGTCCCCAGCCCCTCACTTGGCTGAGAGGTGTCTCGAGAGATCTCCCCCATTGTGGAGCTAGCGCCCGCCCACCCCCGACTCCATCTTTCCAGCCGCCCTGGTCCCTCACCCTGGCCCCCTCTCCAGCCTGATGGAAAGAGGAGCCCAGAGAGGAGCCCAACCACTTTCCCTCTGGAATCTGCTGCCTCGGCTTTCAGATGGAGAAACCATCTGGAGCGTATTATGGGCAGTGGAGAAAGCCGAGCACAGGAAAATGTGAGTTGGCCCCGGCGGCAACCGTCTGCAGGAAGAGGGGGCTCAGTGCTCTTCAGGGGATGGACCAGCAGTTGCCCCCACCTCCCTAGTCCCTGGAAGGGGCAGAGAAGAGATGTGCCCAGGAAAGGGTGGCCCGAGGAAGGCAGGGCCCAGGTTTCCAGACACCTCTGCAGAGCGCAGTTTGAAATTGCTTATCTTATCCACCCTCCCATTTCATAGATGACACCAAGGTCCAGAGAGGGACAGTGGCTTCCCCAGGGTCACACAGCAAGGCCTGAGGAACAAGATCAGAATTAGAACGCTTCCACATATATGCATATGCCAATGGACACTGGAAGTCCCCAGGGTCGGTGGGGGTGGAGGTGGGGGGCGGGCATAAGCTGGAGCAAGGGGGCTGGCTAGAGGCTGGATGATTTTTCTCTCCTTCAGCTTCAAACAAGTGAAGCAAAGGGCCAAAGACCAATGAGAACAGGAAGGAATAGGCTTCATTCTTTTTGGGTCTCCTTTCCTTGCCTCCCAATCCCACTCCTGCCCTACCTGCCACCCTTCCCTTGTGCCTGATCCCTGAGGACGGCTGAGTCCTGGGATGGGGGTTGCTAGGCTCTTCCTCTGGGTCCCAGGAGTCCCCTCCCCCAAGCGGGGCCCCAGCTCCAGACGTGGCAGGGCAAGCAGGAGTGAGGTTTCTCTGCTCCCTCGCTCCCTCCCAAGTGCTGCGCTGGCGGCTCCCGAAATAAAAATCAAATGTGGGCTTGGCAGAGGGAGCTGGGTGGGAGAAGCAGCCGGCCCCAGCAGCGCTGGGCCTTCATTCTTTCCATTGTAACTTCACCTCCTAACCTCTGGCATTTTAATTATTCTCCTACTGGCTTTGCTCTCCCTGGGCCAGAGGGTGAGCTCACCCTTTCCTCTAGCCTGGGAGGGGGCGGCCGCTGCCTGGACCCCCAGCCCCCAGCCTGCTCCCGGGAAAGCTTAGGGGAGCGGCAGGCTGGCAGTGCTGGCCTGGCTGCTCCCTCCTGCTTCTGCAGTCCCTGAAGGGCCCAGAGAGGGCTGGGCTCCCAGGCATGCAGCCTGGCACCTACGCTTCCATGTGTGAATCATTAAATCTTCACACCCACTGCTCCATTTAATGGTGGCCACCGTCTTAAGCCGAGGAATCGCTGGCTCACCACCCATTTTGTGGATAATGCAGCCATGTTCAGCGTGTGCAGAGCAGGGCCTAGGACCCAGACCTGTGGCTCCTGGTCCTGCCCTCTTTGCAAGCCCAGGAAGATGCAAGAACGGCTCAGCCCTGACCACTGGCCTCATCCCCCAGAGTGTCCATTTTTTTCCCAAGTGGTAAGTGATTTAAAGCATTATCTTGATGTTAAGACATACAAGGACATAGTATAGGGTGGCAGGTAAAATGCCTATGAATTCTTAAGGTAGAAAACAAGTTCTCAAAGAAGATCTCCCTTTGGGGCTGTCCACAGACACCAAACAGCAGCATCTTCCCCCTGGGCCTGGCAGTGAACTGGGGTGAGATGCTGGGCATGTCTGTCTGTGGTCAGTTTGTCCAGACCCCAGGCTATCGCTGAAGGTGCTGGTGGGTGCTGGTGGGCAGAGGCCCGTCCTGGGATGCAGAGGCCTTCTCCCACCCCGGGCCTGGGCTGGAGCTCTCTGCTGCATCTCCCTGTCTCCTGAGGAGGTAACCTTCGTCAGGGCAAGCAGCACAGGCACTGACCCCTGGGCCAGCACCCCAAGTGAAGCCTCCTGCTCCACCCCCGGGCCCCGGAATCCCCACCCCCACCCCACCGCCTCAGAGGCCCAGTGCTGTCTTCTTCCTTTTCGCCCTGTAAGTCTCCCCCAAATGAATGTCCCACCAACAATGATTCCTGGGGGCCCACCCTGTCTGCGCCCAGCCTCGCAATGGGTGGTGATGGTCTCTGCTCTAGTGGAGCTTCCAGAAGGGGAGAGTGAAGAGGTCTTCGACACCATGAGTGCTATGATGGGGGAAATTAAGACTATGGCAGCCCCTGGAAGGGGACTCCTGACTCAAGCTCGGTGAGAAGAGCTTCAGGGAAGACTTCCCAGGGTAAGTGACAACCAGGAGGAGCCCAGAGGAAGAGCGTTGCAGGCCAAGGGAACAGCACCCGCAAGGGCTCAGCAGTGAGAGAACCTAATGCAGAACTACGGGCTGGTAGAGGCCGCAGGGGAGCGGGCCAAGGCGTGGACTGCCGCAGGGGCACCTGGGGTGGAGGCGCGGCGGGATGACACGAACAAATTGGGGTTTAGGAAGATTTCTGGGTGAAGTGTGGAGGACTGGTTGGCGAGTGATCAGAATGGAGGTGGGGTGGCCCCTAGGAGGCAGCCACAGAGGTCCAGGTGGGAAGTGACAGTGGCCAGGCCCAGGCTGCTGGCAGTGGGGTGGAAAGAGGTGGCCAGACTGACAGAGATTTAGGAAGCAGAAGTCACAGGACTTGGTGACCGGTGGGCAGAGGGCAAGGGGTGGCTTCAGGTCTCTGGTCTGAACTTCTGCCTGGTGGTTTACCGTTGGACATGGTGACCTTGACATACCTGTATGGCATCCAAGTGGAGATGCCCACCAGGTGGCTGAACATGCGGAGGTCCCCTGAAGAAACTGTAGAGAAAAGAGGCCAGGCCCAGACCCAAGGGAACATGGAGGAGGCAGAGTCCGCAAAGGAGCTGGAGGCGGGCAGCCAGAGAGGAGGAGGGAACCCAGGAGAGTAAGGGGCCACGGAAGCCCCCAGAGGAGGAAGCGTGGCCAACACGCCACGGCTGCCGAGGTGAAGCGGGCTGAGGCTCAGGAAGGACGCATAGTCTGGGGCCCAGGAGGCCTTCGCCTCTCTCCAACCCTAGTCTGCCCTTCTCTCTGACTCCCAGCCTCGCCTGCTCTCTGCCTGTCCTCCTGCCTCCCCAGCCCTCAGCGCCCCCTCACTCTTCCCCATGTTCCCTCTTTCACCCACTCTTTCTCTCTGCATCCTCCTTTTCTTTCTGACCCAAAGGTTCAACATCTTTCTAAGGGAAACTTCATGCCACCTCCACCCCACTCGGGTCCTGGTTGTCCTCCCTGGCTCCTGAAATCATCCTCCCCCACACCACCCCAGCACATACACCTCTCACCAGAGAATCACCCAGAGTTCCCACAAGCTGGGGCAGGGAGGAGCACACACCACCATCCAGGCCCCTGGGTGGCTCAAAGCTTCCTCTGAGCCCCCATGGGGTGCCAGTCTCCAGGACAGCCCCAGGCAAGCTTGGCCCCCGGGGGCTTATGGATTAAAGGAGAGAGAAGCAATGCACCCCGGCAGCCCCGTGCAGAGAGAGAGGAGAGGCCCAGAGAACAAGCTCTGGGCGTTCAGAGCCAGCAGAGGGATCTAAATGGGCTTCATGGAGGAGGTGACTCTGCCTGGGGCCTTGAAGAACTAGCAAGATTTGGTCAAGTGGCGATGGGAGCAAAAGAAATTGCAGGAGGAAAGAATGTGGTGAGAAAGGGTGTGGAGCTGGAGCAGGGGCCCAACATTTGGGCAGCAGCCAACAGCTCAGGGTGGCTGGTGGCCCCAAGGTCGGGGGGAGCAGAGGGGGCAGGAGGCTGCAACGTGAGGGAGTCGGGTCATGTGGGCCTGGAATGCCACGGGAGAGGGCTTCAGACCGTCCACTGCTGCCTCTTGCCCTGGGACCTTCAGATTTGGTACTGTTTCCCCATCATTCATTCATTCATTCATTCACTCATTTATTCCTTTGGGAAATATTTATTGAGCTCCCACTCTGTGCCAGGCAAGCGCTGAAGATACTGTGAGGGACAGAATAAAGTCCCTGCCATGACGGAGTTGAAGTTCCAGGAAGAGACACAGACTATAAAGTCGTAAACAAATAAAGACTAAAAATTAAGATCATGATAGGGGTTGTGAAGAAAATAATCAGTGGCCACTTGAAGTAGAGCCTGTGTCCTGTCTGCCCCTCAGTCCGTGGACTCCCTGAGGGCAGAGCCCTAGTCTCCTCCAGCAGACCGGGAGCCC